>NW_020173936.1:0-156 GCF_003031525.2 Neophocaena asiaeorientalis asiaeorientalis | reverse complement strand
CCACTGAGCCTGTGCGTCCAGAGCCTGTGCTCCAGAATGGAGAGGCCACAACAGTGAGAGTCCCACATACCACAAAAAAATAAAAATTAAAAAAAAATAATAAATGTTACAAGACACAAGGAAGGAAACTACATAATGATCAAGGGATCAATCCAA
>NW_020173935.1:0-1225 GCF_003031525.2 Neophocaena asiaeorientalis asiaeorientalis | reverse complement strand
TGCTGCAGCCACTTCTACTGCTGCTACTAACACTACTATTATTACTGGCCCAGTGCATGGCAAATACTAGTACTATTAGTACTATTGCTAATGTCGCTGCTCCTACTTCTAGTACTACTGCTACTACTAGTAGTCCAGTGCATTGCAAAAACTACTATTACTACTACTGCTGAGGATGCTACTACTACTATCAATACTACTACCTCTCTGTATGGCAAATCTACTACTACTACTGCTATGGCTGCTACTTCTACTAGTACTACTGGCCCACTGCAGGACAAATCTGCTGCTACTATTACTGCTGCTGATGCCACTTCTATTGCTGGTGCTACCTCTATTACTATTGCTACTAATAGTAGTCCAGTGCGTGTCAAATCTACTACTACTACTGCTACTACTGGACAACTGCAGGTCAAATCTGGTGCTACTACTACTACTGCTGCTGTGGCCACTTCTACTGCTGATACTACCACTACTATTACTACTAGCCCAATGCATGGCAAATACTACTTCAATTACCACTACTGCTGCTAATTCTACTGCTGCTGCTGCTACACCTTCTGCTGCTGCCAGTACAACTATTACTACTGCTAGTACTAGCCTAGTGCATGGTAAATAGTAACAGTAGTACTACTACTGCTGCTGCTATTACTTCTACATATACTGCTACTACTAGTAATCCAGTGCATCGCAAATACTATTAATACTACTACTGCTGCTGCTGCTACTAATACTATCAATACTATTAGCCCAGTGCATGCCAAATATACTACTACTACTGTTATTGCTGCTACTGCTACTACTACTACTGGCCCACTGCTGGGCATATCTGCTGCTACTACTACTGCTGCTGCTGCCACTTCTACTGCTGCTGCTACCACTACTACTACTACTACTGGCCCAGTGCATGGCAAATACTAGTACTATTACCACCATTACTGCTACTACTACTGCTGCTGTTGGTACTTCTACTGCTGCTACTACTACTACTACTACTCGCCCACTGCAGGGCAAATCTGTTGCTACTACTATGGCTGCTGCTGCCACTTCTACTGCTGCTGCTACCACTACTACTATAACTTCTACTAAGCCCAGTTCATGGCAAATACTACTACTTTTACCACTACTGATGCTACTACTACTACTGCTGCTGTTACTTCTATTGCTCCTGCTACTACTACTACTATTAGTTCAGTGTCTGGCAAATACTACTAATATTACTACT
>NW_020173934.1:398-36872 GCF_003031525.2 Neophocaena asiaeorientalis asiaeorientalis | reverse complement strand
AAAAAAAAAAAAAAAAAAAAAAAAAAAAAAAAAGAATATCAAAGGGTTTAAAAGGGACATGGTTCCTGCAATCTGCCCACCCATGAGCTACTGGGAGAACCTCACCTAATGATCTCCCCACCTGGCCCACAGGCACCCCAAGATCCCAAGTGCTAAACCCACAGCCCCCATCTCCGCAGTTAGCTCCTTCTGCATATTCCCAAATGAGAGCCCAGTGAGAGTGAGATCCAGTGGAATGGACTCAGATAATAAGACCAGGGTCTGTGTGCAAGAGAAACCACAAACTTAAGCTGTAGCACCACCTTCTGGAAAATAAAAGAGAGGTTTCCAGTAATTGGCTTTGTGAGCTGTAAAAATCAGAGAAGACATAAAAGCTTAAGAATTCTGCCACAAGAATGAGCAAGAAGTGTGAAACAGGTGTACCCATTCAAGGTCGGAGAAAGCCCCAGATACAACAGGACCAACAAACAGTATATCCCACCTGAAGGCAACTAGTAAAGATTTGAGGAAGTGTCTGCTACTCCAAATGGGAAAGCAGCAACAGAACACCAAGGAACCTAAAGAATCAAGGAAACATGTCATCACTAAAAGACAACAATAATCCTGCAATAATTGAATACAAAGATACAGAATTCTTCAATCTAAATGATAAAAAATTCAAAATAGTTGTTTTGAGGAAACTCAATTTGCTAGAAGAAAACACAGAAAAGATAATTCAATGAAGTCAGGAAAACAATACCTAAACAAAATGAAAAACTTAACAAAGAGATAGAAATCGTAAAAAAGAAACAAACAGAAAGCCTGGAGCTGAAGAATCCAATGAATGCAATGAAAAATTCAATAGAGAGAATCTACAGCAGAATAGACCAAACAGAAAATAGAAATAAGTGATCTAGAGGATAGTCAGAAGGGAACAACAGGAAAAAAGAGGAAGGAAAGCCTATGTGATCCATATGACACCAACAGTGTTCAGTTATTAGAATAACTGGAGTACCAAAAGGAGAAATGGGGACAGAATGTTTATTTAAAGAAATAATAGCTGAGAACTTCCCAAATTTGAGGAGAAAATTGGACAACTAGGTTCACTATCTCAATGCAAAACAACCTTCTTCAATATACATTATGAAGCTGTCAAAAAACAAACACAAAAAGAGAATCCTAAAAGCAGCAAAGGGAAAGAAGACTGTAACATACAAAGGAATCCCCATTAGAACATCAAATGATTTCTCAGCAGAAACTTTACAGGCCAGGAGAGAATGAAATGACATATTCAAAATAATTGAAAGAAAAAAATTGCCAGCCAAGAATATCCAGCAAAGTTATCATTCAGAGATGAAGGAGAAATAAAGACTTCCTGAGACAAACAAAAGCGGAGGGACTTCATCAGCAATAGACTTGCCTTGCAAGAAATGCTGAAAGGAGTTCTTCAAGGTGAAATGAAAAAAAACACTTATTAGTAACATAAAAACATACAAAAATACACAACAAATTGGTAAAGGTAAATACAGAGTCAGATTTAGAATACTAACTGTAATAGGATGGTACGTCAGCCACTTAACAACATAAAGTTTAAAGGAAAAGAGTTTTTAAAATAACTATAGCTACTATAATTTATTAAGGAATACACAATACAGAAAGAGGTAAATTGTGATACCAAAAGTATAAAAGGGGGGAGCATAAGGGTGGAGCATTTATATGTGATCAAAGTTACACTGCTATCAGCTTTAAATGGACTGTTTTATCTATGAGATGTTTTATGTAAGTCTCATGGTAACCACAAAACAAAAACCTAGAGTAGATTCACAAAAGATAAAGAAAGGGAAATCAGAATATACCACCATGGAAAATCATAAATTTACTAAAGTAGGCACAAAACAGAGAAAATAAAAAGTAACAATGGAACTACAAAACAGCCAGAAAGCAATTAATAAGATGGTATTAGTAAGTACTTACATATCAATAACTACCCTAAGTGTAAATGGATTGAATTCACCAACCAAAAGGCACAGAGTGGCTGGATGGATAAAATACAAGACACAACTATATGCTACCTACGAGGGACTCACTTCAACTATAAGGACACATATAGGCTTAAAATGAAAGTGAAAAATTATTCCATGCAAGTGGAAACCAAAATAAAGCAGGGGTAGCTATACTTAAATAAGCCAAAACAGACTTTGAGCCAAAAAAGGTAAGAGGAGACAAAGAAGTTCATCGTATAAGGATATAGGGGTCAATTCATCAAGAAGATATAACAATCATAGATACATACACACTCAACATTGGAGTATCTAAATATGTTAAGCAAATACTACCAGATCTAAAGGGAAAGACAGACAACAATACAATAATACCAGGGGACTTCAGTACCGTACTTTCAGCAAAGAGTAGATCATCCAGACAGAAAATCAACAAGGAAACACTGAACTTGAATGATACATTAGACCAAATGGACCAAACAGCATTTATAGAACATTCTATCAAAAGCAGCAGAATACCGGGACTTCCCCAGTGGTCCAGTGGTTAAGACTCGGCACTCTCAATGCAGGGGGCACAGGTTCAATCCATGGTCGGGGAACAAGATCCTGCATGCCCCATGGCATGGCCAAAAAAAAAAGCAGCAGAATACATATTAAGTGCATACAGAACATTCTCCAGGACAGATCATGATAGGACACAAAACAAATTTTGCTTTGCAAATTTTAGAAGATTGAAATCATTCTGTCCTGGAGAAATCAATATCAAAAGGAAAGTTAGAAATTTTATAAGTATGTAGAAACTACCTTACTCCTAAACAACCAATGGTCGAAAGAGAAATAAAAATACACCTTGAAACAAATGAAAATGAAAGTATACAACAAAACTTATAGAATGCTGCAAAAGCAGTTCTTAGAGTGAATTTTACAGTGATAAAATACATATATTAAGAAAATAGAATGATCTCAAGGAAAAAACCTAACTTTGTACCTCAAGGAACAAGAAAAAAAATGAAGCCCAAAGTTAACAGAAGGAAGGAAATAAAGATCAGAGTGGAAATAAATGAAACGAAACTAGAAAAATAATAGAAAAGATAAAAGAAACTAAGAGCTTTAAAAAAAAAGATAAAGAAAATTGACAAACCTTTAGCTAGACTCACTAAGAAAAAAAGAAAGACTCAAATAAATAAAATCAGAAATGAACGAGGAGGCATTACAGCCCATACCACACAAATACACAGGATCATTACAGACTACTGTGAATAATTATATGCCAACAAATTGGATAGCTTAGAAGAAATAGATAAACTTCTAGAAACACAACCCACAGACTGAATCATGAAGAAATAGAAAATGTGAACAGATCAACAATGAGTAAGGCGATTAAATCACTAATCAAAAACCTCCCAACACAGAAAAGCCCAGGATCAGATAGCTTCACTGGTTAGTTCTACCAAACATTTAAAGAAGAATTAGTGCCAACCCTTCTCAAACTCTTCCAAAAAACTGAAGAGGAGGGAACACTCCCAATCACATTTTGCAAGCCCAGCATTATCCTGATACCAAACCCAGATAAGAACACTACAAGAAAAGAAACTACAGATCAATTTCCCTGATGAATACAGATATAAAAATTCTCAACAAAATATTAGCAAACCAAATCTGACAACACGTTAAAAGGATCATACACCATCACCAGTACCTGGTATTTATCTCCAGGATGCAAGGATGGTTCAATATATGCAAATCAATATGTGTAATAAACCAAATTAATAGAATGTAGATAAAAATCACGTAATCATCTCAATAGATGCAGAAAAAACATTTGACAAAGTACAACATCCTTTCATGATAAAAAGCCTCAGCAAGTTGGGTATAGAAGGAACATACTGCAATATAATAAAGGCCATATATGAAAAACCCATAGCTAACATCATACTTAGTGATCACAGGTTGAAAGGTTTCTCTCTAATATCAGGAACAAGATAAGGGTGCCTGCTCACTTTCACCACCCTTATTCATCATGGTACTGGAAGTCTTAGCTGTAGCAATAAAACAGGATTTTTTTTAAAGAAGTCATCCAAATTGGAAAGGAAGAAATAAAATTGCTGTTGTTTGCAGATGCTATGATCTTATATAAAGAAAATCCTAAACATTCAATCAAAAAGTTGTTGGAGGGTCATTTACCAAAAAAAAAAAAAAAAAAAAAAAAGCTGTTGGAATTAATCAACAAATTCAGTAAAGTTGCAGGATACAAAGTCAATGCACAGAAATCAGTTGCATTTCTATACATTAACAATGAAATACCTGAAAAAGAAATAAAGAATAATATCCCCTTCACAAGAGCATCAAAAACAATAAAATACTTAGGAATAAATTTAACCAAGTAGTTGAAAGACCTATACAATGAAAACTAAAAGACTCTGATTAAACAAATTGAAAACACAAACAAATGAAAAGATATCCTGTGTTCATGGATCAGAAGTATTAGTATTGTTAAATTTCCATTCTACTCAAAGTCATCTATAGGTTCATGCAATGCATATCAAAATTCCAATGGCATTTTTCACATAAATAGGACAAACAATACTAAAATTTGTACAAAACCACAAAAGATCCCCCAAATAACCAAAGCAATCCTAAGAAAGAAGAACAAAGCTGGAGGCATCACATTTCCTGATTCCAAACTTGACTACAAAGCTATAGTAATTAAATCAGTAGGGTGCTGACATTATAAAAACAAAAACAAAACCAAAACAAAACAACAAAAAAAATCCCCTAGACCAATGGAACAGAATAGACAGCCCATAAATAAACAACGGCATATATGGTCAATTAATATTTGACAACAGAGCCAAGAACATTCAATGGGGAAATGACAGTGTCTTCAATTAATGTTGTTGGAAAAACTGAATAACTACATACAGAAAAATGAAACTGGATCCTTATCTTACACCACTCACAAAGCTAACTCAAAATGGAGTTAAATGACTTAAATGTACAACTGGAGACCATAAAACTCCTAGAGGAAAAATAGGGAAGATGCTCCTTGACGTTGGTCTTAGCAATGAATTTTTGGATATGACACCAAAAGCACAAGCAACAAAAGCAAAAATCAACAAGTGGGATTATATCAAACTAATAAACTTCTGCACAGCAAAAGAAACAATCAACAAAATGAAAAGGCAACCTATAGAATGGAAGAAATTATTTGCAAACCATAGATTGGATGAGGCATTAATATCCAAAATATATAAAGAATTCATACAACTCAACAACAACAACACCACAAATAATCTGATTAAATAATGAGCAGAGGAACTGAACATTTTTCCAAAGAAGATATCCAAATGTCCAGAAGATAAATGAAAAGATTTATAATCATTTTTTTGTTATAATCACTAGCTTGTTTTACTCATTAGATTCCACATATAAATGATATACAGTATTTGTCTTCCACTGTCTGACTTATTTCACCTAACATAATACCCTCCAAGTCCATCCATGTAGTGGCAAAAGGCAAAATTTCATTCTTTTTTATGGCTGATTAGTATTCTATCGTGTGTGTGTGTGTATACATACACACACACCTACATACCACATCTTCATTCATCATCTGTTGATGGACACTTGGTTGCTTCCATATTTTGGCAATTGTAAATAATGCTACTATGAACACTGGGGTGTGTGTATCTTTTCGAATTAGTGTTTTTGTTTTTTTCTATGCAAAAGGTTTTAAGTTTAATTAGGTCCCATTTACTTATTTTTGCTTTTATTTCCTTTGCTTTAGGAGACATCCAAAAAAATATTGCTAACAGCTTATGTCAAAGAGTGTTCTGCCTATTTTTTCTTCACGAAGTTTTATGGTTTCCAAGCTTACATTTAGGTCTTTAATCCACTGTGAGTTTATTTTTTGTATATGGTGTTAGAAAATACTCTAATTTCATTTTTTTACACGTAGCTGTCCATTTTCCCAGCACCACTTATTGAAGAGACTGTCTCATCCCTATTGTATATTCTTGTCTCCTTTGTTACAGATTAATTGACCATAGGTGCATGGGTTTATTTCTGGGCTCTCTATTCTGTTCCATTGGTCTATGTGTCTGTTTTTGTGCCAGTACCATATATATATGATTATTTTAAGTTAGTGATCTTTTAATTTCAAATGCATTTTAATGACCCTGCATTTGTACTCTCCTCCCCTCACAATTAGTGCTTTTGATATCATATTTTACATCAAATTATTTTATGTATCCCTTAACTGCTTATTGTAGATATAGATGAGCTTTTTCCTTTTGTAATTTCCATGTTTCTATTTGTGGCCTTTTTGTTTTCTTTTTGCTTAGAGAAGTTTCTTTAACATTTCTTGTAAAGCTGGTTCAGTGGTTCTGAACTCTTTTAGCTTTCACTTGTCTGTAAAGCTTTTGATTTCTCCATCAAATCCGAACAAGAGTCTTGCCATGTAGCGTATTCTTGGTTGTAGATTTTTCCCTTTCTTCACTTTAAATATATTGTGCTACTCCTTTCTTGCCTGCGGTTTCTGCTGGAAAGTCAGCTCATGGCCTTATGGGACTTCCCTTGTACGTTTCTTGTTGCTCTTCCCTTGCTGCTTTTAACATTCTCTCTTCAACTTTAATTTTTGCCATTTTAATGACAATGTATCTTGACATGGTCCTCTTTGGGTTAATCCTGTATGGTACTCTGTGCTTTCTGGACTTGGATGTCTGTTTCCCGAGTTAGGGAATTCTTCAGCTATTACGTCTTCAGTTATGCTCTCAGCCCCTTTCTCTCTCTCTTCTCCTTCTGGAACCCTATCATGTGAATATCAGTGCACTTGTTTTCCCAGAGATCTCTTAAACTGTCCTCATTTCTTTTCATTCTTTTTTCTGATCAGCATCAGTGATTTCTACTACTCTGTCTTCCAACTCACTGATCTGATCCTCTGTATCATTTAGTCTACTGGTGATTCCTTCTAATGTACTTTTCCTTTCAGTTATTGCATTCTTCATCTCTGTTTGGTTGTTCTTTATATTTTCTCTTTGTTAAAAACTTCTAACCTCTTGCTCTGTGCATCCATTCTTCTCCTCTTTATGATCACTATCCTTAACTCTTTCTCAGGTAGACTGCCTATCTCCACTCCATTTAGTTCTTCTTCTGGGGTTTTATCTTGTTCCTTTGTTTGGAAAATGTTCCTGTTTCACCTCATTTTGCCTAACTTGTTGTTTCTATTTTTATCTATCTGATAGGTTAATTATGTTTCCCAACCTTGGAAAAGTGGCCTTTTGTAGGACAGGTCCAATGCATCCCAGCAGTGCACTCCCCTCTCTTCACCAGAGCTATATGCTCAAGGGGTTCTCCCTATGAGGGTTGCATGGGTCTTTCTGTTGTGGTGGGCTGACTATGTGGACAGTCTGGTAGGCTTTGTTAGACCCTAGTCCAGTTGGTTGCTAGGTCCTGCCTTGTGTGGAGGCTGCTGGCCACTGATAGGTGGGACCAGGTCACTAGGTGGCTGACTGTGGAACCCCAGGCAGCCCCGGGGCTAGTGCTGAGTTATTGGTGGGCAGAGTCAGGATCCAGGAGAGCCTGGGGCTACTGCCTGCCCACCAGTGGGTGAAGCTAGGTCCTGGGGCTAGTGCTGGCCAGCTGGCAGGAAGAGCTGGGTCTTGGGGTCTGGTGGCAGGGCTCAGGGGTCTCAGACCTGATGTCAGGTCACTGATGGGTGGTGCTGGTTACTGACACAGTTAGTTGGCTGTGGGGCCCTTGGTGTTTTGAAGCTTGCATTGACTTGCTAGAAGGTGGAACTAGGGCCCCACTGGCCCCAAGGCAGGATCTGTCCTGCTAGTGGGTAGACTGGGTCCACATGCTGTGGGGCTGTAGTTTTCTTGTGGCTGGTATATGCCTACTGGTGGGCAGAGCTGGGCCTGAGGCTACAGCAGGGTTGCTGATGCACAGGGATGGAGCCCAGCCAGCCCCAGGGGAGGGTCTGGTCTGCTAGTGGGCAGACTGGGTCCACAGACTGTGGTTTTCTTGTGGCCGGTGTCTGCCCCTGCTAGGTGAGGCTTGTCCTGATGCTAAAGCAAGCTCCCTGCAGGGTAAGGCTGGGGGCCAGGGATTCTGAGGTTGGTGCCTGCCCACTGGTATGTGGGGCCCAGTCCTCGAAACTCTGGGGAGCAAGCCTGTGTCCAGCAGTGGCTGAGGGCTCAGAGGGTTTTAAGGCAGCCTGTCTGCTGATAGGTGGGGCTGTGTCCATGCCCAGTGAGTTGCTTGGCCTAAGGTGTCCCAGCACGAGTGCCTACAGACCTCTGAGTCTGGGCGGGGCTAGGCCCTGGTACTAATAAGCTAGAGGGAGGATTCCAAAATGGTACTTTTTCATACCAGTGTCCACAGGGTAGAAGGATCTCCCCAAAATGGCTGCCACCAGTGTCTCTGTCCCCACAGTGAGCTGCAGTTGCCTTCTGCCTCTCTGGGACACTCTCCAAGATCAGCAGGTTGGGCTTGACCCAGGCTTCTATCAAGTTATCACTACTGCCCTGGGCCCCAGAGCATGTGAGATTTTGTAATGCCCTCTTTGTGAAGTCTTTTCCCCCCAGACCTCTGAAACTCCTGAAAGTAAGCCCTGCTGGCCTTCAAAGCCAAATGCTCTGGGGGCTTCTCTTCCTACTGCAGGACCCCCAGGCTGGGGAGACCAATGTGGGGCTCAGACCTCTCACTCCTTTGGGAGAATCTCTGCAATTGTAATTATTCTCCCATCTGTGGGTCACCTACTTGGGGGTATGGGACTTGACTATATAACAAACCTGCCCCTCCTACCCATCTTGTTGTAGTTCCTTCTTTGTACCTTTAACTGTAGATCTTTTTTGCTAAGTTCCAATCTTTTTCATCAATGGTTGTTCTGCAAACAGTTGTGATTTTGGTGTGCCTGTAAGAGGAGATGAGCTCAGGGTCTTTCTACTCCACCATCTTGGGCCATAGCCCTCTGATCTATTTTTATATCTTTACACCAACACCACACTTCTTTTTTTTTTTTTAATTTTTGGCTGCATTGGATCTTCGTTGCTGTGTGTGGGCTTTCTCTAGTTGCGGGGAGGGGGGGCTACTCTTCATTGCGGTGCTCAGGCTTCTTATTGCAGTGGCATCTCTTGTTGCGAAGCATGGGCTCTAGGTGCGCAGGCTTCAGTAGTTGTGGCATGTGGGCTCTAGAGCACAGGCTCAGTATTTGTGGCACATGGGTTTAGTTGCTCCGTGGCATGTGGGATCTTCCTGGACCAGGGCTTGAACCCATGTTCCCTCATTGGCAGGCGGATTCTTTTTTTTTTCTTTTGACATCTTTGTTGGCGTATACTTGCTTTACAATGGTGTGTTAGTTTCTGCTTTATAACAAAGTGAGTCAGTTATACATATACATATGTCCCCATTACTCTTACCTCTTGCTTCTCCCTCCCTCCCACCCTCCCTATCCCACCCCTCTAGGTGGTCACAAAGCACCCAGCTGATCTCCCTGTGCTATGCGGCTGCTTCTCACTAGCTATCTATTTTACGTTTGGTAGTGTATATATGTCCATGCCACTCTCTCAGTTTGTCCCAGCTTACCCTTCCCCCTCCCCATATCCAACACCCTCAAAAGAGACCCTGTACCTATTAGAGCCAGTCCCAATCTCTCCTGCCTCCATCTTCTAGCAACCACCAATCCATTTTCTGTCTCTGTGGATTTGCCTATTCTTGACATTTCATATAAATGAAATCATACAATATGTGGCTTTTTGTGCCTTTCACTTGGCATAATGTTTTCAAGGTTCATCCTTGTTTTTGTTTGTTTTTGTTTTTTTGCAGTACGTGGGCCTCTCAGTGTTGTGGCCTCTCCCGTTGCGGAGCACAGGATCCGGAGGTGCAGGCTCAGCAGCCATGGCTCACGGGCCCAGCCGCTCCGTGGCATGTGGGATCCTCCCAGACCAGGGCATGAACCCATGTCCCCTGCATCAGCAGGCGGACTCTCAACCACTGCGCCACTAGGGAAGCCCCATCCTTGTTTTAATATGTAATAATACTTCATTCCTTTTTAAAAACTGAAGTAAAATTCACATAACATAAAATTCATCATTTTAAAGTGGACAGTTCAGTGGCATTAAGTACATTCACAATGTTGTTCAACCACCCCCGCTACCTATTTCCAAAACTTTTTATCATACCAAACAGAAACTCTGTACCCATTAAATAATCACTCACCATTTCTCACTCCCTCCAACTAATGGTCATCTCTATTCTACTTTCTGTCTTCAGAAATTATCTATTTTAGACACCTCAAATAAGTGGAAATCATACAATATCTGTCCTTTTGTGACTGGCATAATAATTTCAATTAGCATAATGTTTTCAATGTTTACCCATATTGTAGCATTTATCAATACTCCATTCTTTTTTATGTGTAAATAATATTTGATTGCATGAATATACAATATTTCGTTTATCCATTCAACAGGTGATGGATATTTGGGTTGTTTCCACCTTTTGGTTATGGTGAACTATGCTGCCACGAACACTGACCTACAAGTATTCGATTCCCTGTTTTCAATTCTTTTGGGTAAATACTTAGGAGTGGAACTGCTGGTTGTATGGCAATTCTATGTTTAACATTTTTGAGAAACAGCCAAACTGTTCTCCGTACGAGATGCATCATTTTATAATCTCACCAGCCATGTATTAATATTCTAATTTCTCCATATACTCACCAACACTTATATTTCCATTACTATTATTTATTAATTTTTTTTTTTGCGGTACATGGGCCTCTCACTGCTGTGGCCTCTCCCATTACGGAGCACAGGCTCTGGACGCGCAGGCTCAGCAGCCGTGGCTCACGTGCCCAGCCGCTCCGTGGCATGTGGGATCCTCCCTGACCGGGGCACAAACCCGTGTGCCCTGCATCGGCAGGCGGACTCTCAACCACTGCGCCACCAGGGAAGCCCTACTATTATTATTATTACCATTCTAGTGGGTGTGCAGTGGTATCTCATTGTGGTTTTCATTTGCATTTACCTAATGGCTAATGATGTTGAGCATCTTTTCATGTGCTTACTGACCATTTGTATATCTTTGGACAAATGTCTACTCAAATCCTTTGTCCATTCTAAAATTAGGTTGTTTTGATATATTGTATAACACAGGGAATATAGTGAATATTTTATAATAACCATAAATGGAACATAAACTTAAAATATAATGAATCACTTACTTATTGTACACCTGTAAATATAATACTGTACATCAACCATACTCCAATAAAAAAATGAAACAAAATAAATAAAATTAGGTTGTTTTTTGGTTTGTTGTTTTGAGTTGTAGGAATTCTTTATATATTCTGAATATTAAGCCTTTATCAGATGTATGATTTGTAAATATTCTCTCCCATTATACGGATTGTGTTTTCACTTACAGTATCCACTTCATTCCTTTTATTGCTAAATAATATTCCAGTATTTTTTTGCCTTATTTTGTTTACTTATTCATCAGTTGATGGACATTAGGGTGGTTTCTACTTTGGGGCTATTATGAACAATGATGCTATTAACATCCATGTACAAGGTTTTGTGTGTACACGTGCTTTCAATTTTCTTCAGTATTGCTATAGATTGAATGTTTGTGTTCACCCAAAATTTTTAGTGGGATGATTTTTAACTATAAATTCATCTTCCTCATTAGGGCTATTTCTTCTCCTTAGCACTTATCACCTCATTTACTCTTATTTATTATCTATCTCTCCCCAGTAGAATGTGTGCTCCATGAGTACAGGGTTGCTTTGTCGTTTTTTTTTAAATCTCTTTCGTTCTCTGCTATATTCTTAGCACATAGTAAGTGCTAAATATACTAATGAATTAAATTATAAATAGGTACAAATATGTGAATACTTTATCATGTTTTCTAATGTCTTTCAGATGCCCAAGCATTTATATATTGAAATATATCATCTTGTTATAAATTATCTTTGTTTTACATATCGTTAGTATATTATACTTATTTTTCAGAAATTATGTGATAAGTAGTTTATATTATCTATGAATTCAGTTTTAAAAGAATAAAGGGAGCCTTATAAAATATGTGTCATAAATGGGCATACTGGATGTGACAGGTTGAGAATAACTGACTCAGTCACATCAATTAGTGAGAGAAATATACAAGGGGCAGTAGGCCATTGCTCTGGAAGTTCTTTGAAAGAACTGCTCTCCCCACGTTTCTAAGAATATTCATCTATAAAATATCTGCAAGTATTGTGGGACAGGATGAGCTACAGAGAGGAAGAAATTATAAGGACCATCAGCATCTTGAAGTTATAGATGGGATCCAAGAGAATTCATACCTTGTTTTCAGGATGTCAGTCAAGGGTGGTGTTAATTATGGAGAATTTTCACCTTAATAATGGAAAAACATTCAAAAGCCACTATACATCCTTGAAGTAAAGATACATGTAGAATGTTGGCACCCCAGGACTGGGGCTTCCCTTGAGTGGTATATCTGTACTCCTAGGTACAGAGGAAAAGACTCAAGCTATCAATGTACTGTTTCTCTAGGCTATCCTGGATGTGGTGGTGAGCAAGTGCAGAGTCATGAAAGTTCAGAGTATCATATGATGCCAGTTTCATTGAAGAAATCAACCTAAATAATTATCCCTCTGCATGAAGGTTGAGGAGAAGACCATTCATGGGGCAGGAGAATTGCATGAAAAGCGCTATAATGAGAGTAACCAGTTTGCCTGGTAGAAGTTGGGTTTATTACCTATTGTTCTGTATAATTGTAAGGAAGGTGGAATCGCTATATTAGTATAAAACAAGATAGACTTTAAGACAAGGAGTATTACTAGAGATAAAGAGGGACATTTTTACAATAACAAAAAGGATCAATACAGCAGGAGATAAAAAAAATCATAAATGTATAGGTACCTAATAATAGTACTCCAAAGTATATGAAGCAAAAACTGACAGAATTGAAAGAAGATGTGGGCAAATCAAAAAATTTAGTTTGATATTTCAATACTCTTTAATCAATAACTGGTAGAACAAGAATGCATAGTTCTGCTCTCTTTTCAACTGACAACTGGTTAAGTATTGTACAAAGCACATTTGTACTCCATGACTTTTCTTTTTGTAGCCAAACATATTCATCCTGTATCATCCTGTTCAATGAAGTTCTGTATACTACAGCAATGAGTTTTACTGCTTCCATGACTTACAAAATTAGAAATAAGGAACTATTTTCTTTTTCTTTTTAAACAAATTTATTTATTTATTTTTGGCTGTGTTGGGTCTTCATTGTGTGTGGGCTTTCTCTAGTTGTGGCGAGCGGGGACTACTCTTCATTGCACTGCGCAGGCTTCTCATTGTGGTGGCGTCTCTTTGTTGTGGAGCATGGGCTCTAGGCGCGCAGGCTTCAGTGGTTGTGGCATGTGGGCTCAGTAGTTGTGGCTCGCAGGCTCTAGAGTACAGGGTCAGTAGTTGTGGTGCATGCGCTTAGTTGCTCCGCAGCATGTGGGATCTTCCTGGACCAGGGCTGGAACCTGTGTCCCCTGCATTGGCAGGCGGATTCTTAACCACTGCACTACCAGGGAAGTCCCAGGAACTAGTTTCAATTCCTCATATCTTTCTCCAAGAGAGCATAGATTTTAATCTATACCTGGCACTTGAGCTATCAGTACGGTAATTCGTTTTTTACCCAGAGAAGCACCTCAAGAACTATCTCCTTTCTCCTTACTAGTAAATGCTTATTTAATGACACAGGTATAGAGTCTGAAGCTGCAAGTATAGATAGTAGGCTCTAATGAAAACAGCAAACAAAACAAAACCACTTCAAGATTTACTGACAAAGCTTCTCTTCAGTAATGTTAAGCTGCAGAATAAACATCTCCGACAAGGCCAGAATACAACTCAAGGCACCAAGGTACGGTTGAAAAACCACTGAACAAATAGTCTAACCTCTGAATATAACAAGCAGTGTCCTTGGGAACTTAATAAATAAATACATATATACATACTTAGTTATCGCCTAGCTTTGACTGTTTAGGACTATTAAAAAAAAAAAAAGGATGACACTATTCATTGCGGTCAGCAAGGGTATACTGCTTGGCAACATGAATTCCAAGGGATAAGTTAGAATACTATGTTACATTTGCTCCTCACCCTGGTTCACATCCCCCTTTGGATGGGAGAATTTGAAAAATATGTACGAAACACCAAAGAACCAGGAATTTCCCCGGCAGTCTAGTGGTTAGGACTCTGTGCTTTCACTGCTGAGGGCCCGGATTCAATCTCTGGTAGGGGAACTAAGGTACCACAAGCCACGTGGCTCGCCCCAAACAACAAAAACCAAAAAAAAGGAACATAATAAAAGAACTTTATTTTGAGGAGTTATATTTAGTATAGTTAAGAATATTTACAGTTAAATAAGCCAAAGATAATACATTTAATAAAAACATTTGAATCACTGAGGAAATTCAAGTCATTTTATTAAGTAGTTAGAGATCCATAGGAAAGGTGTATGCAGAAGGCAGGCTGTGTTTTATTTGCATGAGGGCCAGAGGAAGCTCAAAAGCCAGGAAAATGGATGTTTATAAGTTTGATAACTAATCCTCATGACTAAGATCCTAATCAGAAGGAGCATGGTACAAAAGAATGTGCATGGGGTGGGAAGGTGAAGGTTGGGCAATAATTGAAGTGAGAAATGTAGTCACGTTTGTACTAATCACTGGTTTTGAAACTGTCTTTCAACTGCTAGAGGGGATCATTAGCAGACAATTCAGAGTATCATAGAGGGATTAAACCCCATAAAACTTTCCCTGGTTATATGACTGTCCACTTAAATTCACCTTATAAAAGTAACTTAGGGATCCCATTCTCAATCATCTCCTACACAAGCTTAACCAATAGGGTTGTGTTGCATGAGTGCATACTGGCATAGAGACTGGTCACTGTAACTGAAGTGGCCTGGTTTAAATTCAGCAGAGATCACAGAAAACACTCAGTAGCTTTCATAGAAGAGAGTGGTAGCTCAATCTAAACCAACTTGTATGAAAAAGCACATGCAAATCATTTAGGACAGACACTTTTTGAGGGCTGTATCTAAGAGCAGGTCACACAGGGGCACTGGTAGGAGTGCTGGTTGAAGGTAGAGGAGAGTAGTATTCAAACGCTGGTTGAAGGACCATCCCTATTAATTACAAGAGACAGGTAGATATGTGCAATGGACTTTGAGTCAATACTACTCACAAAAGCAAGTATTTTAAAATGTCTAAGATCACTATAAATGTATTTTAAGGGATGGTTCAGCTCATCAGCTTATCCAAGTATATAGTCTCTCTGCACAACAACAAAATAATTCATTTGCCTTCACAAACTATGAAACTGAGAGCTTATATCAAACATTTTATGTGAATGAGAAGTAGCTCCCAGCTACCGTCGATTTGTAACTCGCACTGTTATATGTTGCTTGGCAAAAAAAAACCCCACTAGCAATATATTTGTTCAAATACTCAGGTTACTATCCTCCTTTGCCTGCACTTGCAGCATTAAATCTCTTCAAATTCTTCTTGTAAATCTATATAACCACTGATTTTAAAGTTTTAAATCAATATCCCTCTTATGATACTTGCATGTGAAAATTTATTTATATTAAATGCTTTAAAGTACAACTAACCCCACAGGTATTGCCATTAAGAAATATATTTTAGTCAAAGATGATTTCATTCCTTAAAAACATTTTGTGGCTATATCACTGCTAAGTATTCCGGTAATTTGTAGATGATACTTAATTTGATACTAACATCCTAATTCAGTATAAGAAAAATTTTAAACTCAGGCAAAATATTACTGATTTTCTTGAATTAATGAATTAATCACTTAATGAATTAATCACTTAATTAATGAATTAATCACAATTAATATTTACTGAGCACAACTATGTGCTAGGCACTATTTTAGGTACATAGTATAATATAGTAGAAAATAAGAGAGTGTCCTGCCCTCATGGAGCTCATAGTATAATAGAGAGGGACAGGCAATAAATGAATAGACAAATAAAAGAATTTCCTCCTGTAATACGTTCTATAAAAGAAACAATGTGCTCTACATTCAGGGTTATACAGAGTGGAGGAGAGCAGAGTAACCTCTTTAGATAGTTGAAGAACAGCCTAAGGAGATGATATTTTAACTGAAACTAGAAGAAAAGTAGCAATAGTTCAAAACAAAGCCACTCAAGAACTTTAAACAGGGAAATGACGCGATTCTTTAGCATCTATCATAACCTGAGAAAAGCTGAATCTGGAGTTAAGACCATCTTCTCCTACCCATTTTTCTTTTCCAAGTTCATAGTCCTCCTTACTTCACCAGCACCCTAAACCCTTGTTCTTATCCCAAATCTTATGATAATGCTCACTGGATCACAGGAGTCCCTGAGAAATGATTACATAATCCACCATTTATGCTCCTATATTTGAGCACAGAAGATAAGCACTCAGGCCCACCCTTTCAGTTACTGCACTTTACTCTTTTCTAAACATTAAAATTCAGTTTTCACTCAGAACCTCAAAACTATTGGTTTTCTCATTTTTAGCTGATAATCTCACCTCCTATTTCCCAGAGAAATTAGAAGCTAACAGTCATTTCCTACTGCTCTAAGCACAAAATTAACTTTATCACATCCATCCTTTTCTATTGCCCTAAACTCTCCTTTGCACAACCACCCTTTTAGTTTACCAAACTGATAAAACTCCAACTCTAGATGAATCTAATTGCTTGCCCTTTCTAAATCCCCTCAGAGTTGCTGAACATTGCTGTCAAAAATCACACAACTGTGCAAATTAACCCTGAAATATTAATTATAGCTACAACCTCAAATAATCCGTCAATTCTGCCTCATACCATTCTATGTTTTCCATATCCAGCTTTCTATCCTACTCCCCCGGGGCTGTTTCAAACACTCAAACACTCTCCACCATCCTCAAACCTCCAACCTCCCACATCCTATCTCACTTGTGACAAATGACATTACCTCACACTTCACAAAGAAACTGGAGTCACCAGCTTTCTGCTTCTGAGCTTATAAATTTTCTCCATCTGCAGCCCTCCTTTTCATTTTTCTTTTTATTAAAATAGATGTTTCTCTTCCTAGCTAAAGCCAACCGTTCTACCTCTGTCACCTTTTACCTTAACCCTTGGGATTATTTCCTCTCATATAGTCAGCTATCCTTGTTCACTGGCTTCTGCTCAACAGTCTCCTCTGTAGGCTCTTATTCCTCTGCCTATCCCTTTACTATTCCTCTGTCCTAAATTGTCTTCTCCTCTTAACCTCTCTCTCATGATCCCATGGTTTCATTTACCAAACTCATATAACCAACTTCATCACCACTTGGATTTTCCATAGAGACTTAAACTTACAGAGACAGACTTAGTCTTAAAACATCTTCTTCTTCATCCCAAACTTGTTTATCCATTCAATTTGTTTATAGGTAGGAATCATTCTTGATGCTGTTTTTCCTTATTTCCATTATCCAATCAGTCAGCATGTCAAATCTCTCTCAAATCTGACCTCTTCCCTCCATTCTCATTGCCAATAACCTAGTCCAGGCAGACATTATTTCCTGCTTGGATTATTGCACTGTCTCCTAACTGGTCTCCTTGCCTCTGGTCTTGCTTCCCTCTATACTACCAACCTCCCTTTCTAAAAGAAAAATGTGACAACAGTCTCTTTCAAAACCTCTTTCCCTTAAGACAAAATCCAAAATCCTTAAAGTGACAGTTGCAAATGCCTAACCTTTCCCTAGCATCTTCTCATATCACTCCCTCCCTAAAACCCAATGCTCCAGCTTACCTAATAGTTTTTAGTTCCCTGAACACCCTACTCTTTATCTTGCTTCCAGGCCATCACATAAGCTATTTCTTCTCTTGGAAAATTCTCTCTCTCACCCCTTTCCCTGGGTAACTTGGGCTAATTCTTCAAGTCACGGCTAAATGTCACTTCCTTTGAGAAGCTATACCAGAGTCCTAGATAAAGATAGTGGTCTCTATTATGTGCTTTCATGCATCATGCACTTCCACTACCATGGTACTCCTATCACACCACTAGCACTAGACTAAGTAGGTCCATAAGGGCAAAGACTCTGTCCTGTTCACGGTTGTACTGATACATGGTTACATGGTAGATATCATAAATTTTTGTTACATAGGTGAAAAAAATAAATAAAAAAGTACCCATGTCCCTACGCAATCTAGTTCAAAATTAGTACATTGAAATCTAGATCCCATCTCCTCCCATTCCCTAAATGATGATGCTCCATCAAATTATATCCTCTCTCATATGGTAACTTTACTCTTGCTGTTTCAATTGGCTCTTTCTTCTATCTAGAAGCAAGCTCAAGACTCTTAACGTAAGTTCCCACCTCAAGAATCTAGAAAAAGTAGAGAAAAATAAACCCCCAAAAAAACAGAAGGAAGGAAATAATGAAGATAAAAGCCGAATGAATGAAACCGAAAGCAGAAAAATCAGTAAAAAAAAAAAAAGCTGGTTCATTGAGAAGATCAAAAGAATTGACAAATCCCTAGCAAGACTGACAAAGAAAAAACAGAGAAGACACAATACCAATATAAGGAGTGAAACAGGTACTTTCACTACAGACCATGCAAACATTGAAAGGATAATAAGGGAATACTATGAGCAACTCTACATACATATATTTGACAACATGGATGAAATAAAACCAACTCCTTGAAAAGCACAAACTGCTATCCAATATGAAACAGATAACTAAAATAACCCTGCAATTGTTAAGAAAATTGGATTCTTAATTTTAAAACTCCCAGACAGAAATCTTTATGCCCAGAAGTTTTTACTGGGGAATGCTACCAAATATTTTAAAATGAATTAACATCAATTCTACACAATCTATTATATAAGGAAGATGTAAGAGAACGGAACACTTTACACATCATCTTACTAAGCTAGTATTATCCTGATACCAAAACCAAAGACAGTACCAAAAAAGGAAACTAAAAACCAATAACTCTTGTATCTATGTCACAGAAATCCTCAACAAAACATGAGCACATAGAATTCTGCACTATATAAGAAGAATTATACACCATGACCAAGAAGAGTTAATTCCAGAGATGCAAAGTTGATTCAATATTTGAAAATGATTCAATACCTGAAAATCAATTAATGTGATCCACCATATTAACAGGCAAAAAAAAAAATCACACAATCATTATCAATTGATGAAGAAAATGTATTTGACAAAATGCAACACAGATTCATGATAAAAACTCTTGGAAAAAAAGTAGCAACAAAGGAGAAATTCCTCAATAAAATAGAGCATCTACAAAAACCCTATGTCTTGGGACTTCCCTGGTGGTCTAGTGGTTAAGAATCTGCCTTCCAATGCAGGGGATGAAGGTTCAATCCCTGGTCAGGGAACTAAGATCCCACATGCTGCAGGGCAACTAAGCCCACACACAACAACCAGAGAAGCCCAAGAGTTGCAACAAAGACCCAGTGCAGACAAAATAAATAAATAAATAAAAAAAAATAAAAACCCTACAGCTAACATTATATTTAATAGTGACAGACTGAATGCTTTCCCCTAAGATAGGGAACAAGGAGAGATGTCAGCTCTCATCACTCTTATTCTACAAAGTAATGGTGAATAAATAAGCTCAGCAATGTCACATAACACATGATAAATATTAAAAAATCAACTGTATTTCTCTATACTAGCAATGAACAATAAAAACTTAAAATACAGTATTGATTAAAATTAAAGAAAGAAAGAGGTTCAAGATGGCAGAGTAGAAATACATGCGCTCACTCCCTCTTGCAAGAGCACGGAAATCACAAACTGACTTCTGAACAATCATCAACAGGAAGACACTGGAACTCACCAAAAAAGATACCCCACATCCAAAGACAAAGGAGAAGCCGCAATGAGACGAGAGGAGGGCTCAATCACAATAAAATCAAATCCCATAACCATTGCATGGGTGACTCACAAACTGGAGAACAATTATACCACAGAAGTCCATCCACTGGAGTGAACGTTCCGAGCCCTACGTCAGGCTTCCCAACCTGGGGGTCTAGCAATGGAAGGAGGAATTCCCAGATAATCAGACTTTGGAAGCTAGTAGGATTTGACTGCAGAACTTTGACAGGACTGGAGGAAACAGAGGCTCCACTCTTGGAGGGCACACACAAAGTAGTGTGTGCATCAGGACTCAGGGGAAGGAGTAGTGACCCCAGGGGAGACTGAACCAGACCGACCTGCTAGTGTTGGAGGGTCTCCTGAAGAGGCAGGGGGTGGCTGTGGCTCACCAAGGGGACAAGGACACTGGCAGCAGGAGTTCTGGGAAGTACTCCTTGGCGTGAGTCCTCCCAGAGTCGGCCATTAGCCCCACCAAAGAGCTGGGTAGGCTCCAGTGTTGGGTCGCCTCAGGCCAAAAAACCAACAGGGAGGGAACCCAGCCCCATTCATCAGCAGACAAGCAGATTAAACTTTCACTGAGCTCTGCCCACCAGAGCAACACCAGCTCTACCCACCACCAGTCCCTCCCATCAGGAAGCTTGCACGAGCCTCTTAGATAGCCTCATTCGCCAGAGGGCAGACAGCAGAAGCAAGAACTACAGTTCTGCAACCTGTGAAACGAAAACCACATTCACAGAAAGACAGACAAAATGAAAAGGCAGAGGACTATGTACCAGATGAAGGAACAAGATAAAACCCCAGAAAAACAACTAAATGAAGTGGAAATAGGCAAAATTCCAGAAAAAGAATTCAGAATAACGATAGTGAAGATGATCCAGGACCTCGGGAAAAGAATGGAGGCAAAGATCAAGAAGGTGCAAGAAATGTTTAACAAAGACCTAGAAGCATTAAAGAACAAACACCTAGAAGAATTAAGGAACAAACAAACAGAGATGAACAATATAATAACTGAAATGAAAATTACACTAGAAGGAATCAATAGCAGAACAACTGAGGCAGAAGAATGGATAAGTGACCTGGAAGACAGAATGGTGGAATTCACTGCTGTGGAACAGAATAAGAAAAAAGAATGAAAAGAAATGAAGAGGGCCTAAGAGACTTCTGGAACAACATTCAATGCATCAACATTCACATTATAGGGGTCCCAGAAGGAGAAGAGAGAGAGAAAGGACCCAAGAAAATTCTTGAAGAGATTATAGTTGAAAACTTCCCTAATATGGGAAAGGAAATAGCCACCCAAGTCCAGGAAGTGCAGAGAGTCCCAGGCAGGATAAACCCAAGGAGAAACATGCTGAGACACACAGTAATCAAACTGACAAAAATTAAAGAAAAAGAAAAATTATTAAAAGGAAGAAGGGGAGGGCTTCCCTGGTGGCGCAGTGGTTGAGAGTCCGCCTGCCGATGCAGGGAACACGGGTTCGTGCCCAGGTCCGGGAGGATTACACATGCCGCGGAGCGGCTGGGCCCGTGAGCCATGGCCACTAAGCCTGCACGTCCGGAGCCTGTGCTCCGCAATGGGAGAGGCCACAACAGTGAGTGGCCTGCGTACTGAAAAAAAAAAAAAAAAAGAAGAAGGGAAAAACGACAGATAACATACAAGGGAACTCCCATAAGGTTAACAGCTGATATCTCAGCAGAAACTCTACAAGCCAGAAAAGAGTGTCACAATATATTTAAAGTGATGAAAGGGGAGAACCTCCAACCAAGATTACTCTACCAAGCAAGGATCTCATTCAGATTCGACCAAGAAATCAAATGCTCTACAGACAAGCAAAAGCTAAGAGAATTCAGCACTACCAAACCAGCTCCACAACAAAAGCTAAAGGAACTTCCCTAAGTGGGAAACCCAAGAGAAAAAAAGGACCTACAAAAACAAACCAAAAACAATTAAGAAAATGGTAATAGGAACATACATATCAATAATCACCTTAAATGTGAATGGATTAAATGCTCCAACCAAAAGACACAGGCTCACTGCTGAATGGACACAAAAACAAGACCCATATATAGGGCTTCCCAGGTGGCACAGTGGTTAAGAATCCGCCTGCAACTGCAGGGGACACGGGTTCAAGCGCTGATCTGGGAAGATCCCAAATGCCGCGAAGCAGCTAAGCCCGTGCAACACAACTACTGAGCCTGCGCTCTAGAGCCTGTGAGCCACAACTACTGAAGCCCGCATGCCTAGAGCCCGTGCTCCGTAACAAGAGAAGCCACTGCAATGAGAAGCGTGCACACCACCACGAAGAGTAGCCCCTGCTCGCCACAACTAGAGAAAGCCCGCGTGCATCAACAAAGACCTAATGCAGCCAAAAATAAATTTAAAAAAAAGAGACCCATATATATGTTGTCTACAAGAGACCCATTTCAGACCTAGGGACACATACAGACTGAAAGTGAGGGGATGGAAAAAAATATTCCACGCAAATGGAAATCAAAAGAGAGCTGAGTAGCAATACTCGTATCAGATAAAATAGACTTTAAAATAAAGAATGTTACAAGAGACAAGGAAGGACACTACATAATAATCAAAGGATCAATAAAAGAAGAAGATATAACAATTATAAATATATATGTACCCAACATAGGAGCACCTCAATACATAAGGCAAATGCTAACAGCTATAAAAGAGAAAATCAACAGTAACACAGTAATAGTGGGGGACTTGAACACCTCACTTACACCAATGGACAGATCATCCAGACAGAAAATTAATAAGGAAACACAAGCTTTAAATGACTCAGTAGACCAGATAGATTTAATTGATATTTATAGGACATTCCATCCGAAAACAGCAGATTACACTTTCTTCTCAAGTGCACACGGAACATTTTCCAGGATAGATCACATATTGGGCCACAAATCAAGCTCTGGTAAATTTAGGAAAACTGAAATAATATCAAGCATTTTTTCCAACTACAACGCTATGAGATTAGAAATAACTTACAGGGAAAAAAACATAAAAAACACAAACACATGCAGGCTAAACAATACATTACTAAATAACCAAAAGATCACTGAATAAATCAAAGAGGAAATCAAAAAATACCTAGAGACAAATGACAATGAAAACACAACGATCCAAAACCTATGGGAGGCAACAAAAGCAGTTTTAAGAGGGAAGTTTATAGCAATACAATCCTACCTCAAGAAACAAGAAAAACCTCAAATAAACAATCTAACTTTACACCTAAAGGAACTAGAGAAAAAAAAAACCAAACAAAACCCAAAGTTAGTAGAAGGAAAGAAATCATAAAGATCAGAGTAGAAATAAATGAAATAGAAACAAAGAAAACAATAGCAAAGATCAATAAAACTAAAAGCTGGTTCTTTGAGAAGATAACCAAAATTAATAAACCTTTAGCCAGACCCAAGAAAAAGAGGGAGAAGACTCAAATGAATAAAATTAGAAATGAGAAAAGAGTGACAACGGACACCTCAGAAATACAAAGCATCATAAGAGACTACTACAGCCAACTCTATGCCAATAAAATGGACAACCTGGAAGAAATGGGCAAATTCTTAGAAAGAGATAACCTTCCAAGATGAACCAGGAAGAAACAGAAAATATAAGCAGACCAATCACAAGTAATGAAATTGAAACTGTGATTAAAAATCTTCCAACAAACAAAAGTCCAGGACTAGATGGCTTCACAGGTGAATCCTATCAAACATTTAGAGAAGAGCTAACACCCATCCTTCTCAAACTCTTCCAAAAAACTGCAGAGGAAGGAACACTCCCAAACTCATTCTACAAAACCACCATCACCCTGAAAACAAAACCAAACAGAGATACTACAAAAAAAATTACAGACCAATATCACTGATAAATATAAATGCAAAAATCCTCAACAAAATTCTAGCAAACAGAATCCAACAATGCATTAAAAGGATCATACACCATGATAAAGTGGGATTTATCCCAAGGATGCAAGGATTCTTCAATATATGCAAATCAATCAATGTGATATACCATATTAACAAACTGAAGAATAAAAACCATATGATCATCTCAATAGATGCAAAAAAAGCTTTGGACAAAATTCAATACCGATTTTTGATAAAAACTCTCCAGAAAGTGGGCATAGAGGAAACCTACTTCAACATAATAAAGGCCATATACGACAAACCCACAGCAAACATCATTCTCAATGGTGAAAAACTGAAAGCATTTCCTCTAAGATCAGGAACAAGACAAGAATGTCCACTCTCACCATTATTCAACATAGTTTTGGAAGTCCTAGCCATGGCAATCCGGGAAGAAAAAGAAATAAAAGGAATACAAATTGGAAAAGAAGAAGTAAAACTGTCACTGTTTGCATCTGACATGATACTATACAAGGAGAATCCTAAAGATGCCACCAGAAAACTACTAGAGCTAATCAATGAATTTGGTAAAGTTGCAGGATACAAAATTAATGCACAGAAATCTCTTGAATTCCCATACACTAACAATGAAAACTCAGAAAGAGAAACTAAGGAAACACTCCCCTTTACCACTGCAACAAAAAGAATAAAATACCTAGGAATAAACCTACCTAATCAAATATCGTATAATAACGCATATATGTGGAATCTAGAAAAATGGTACAGATGAAGCGGTGTGCAAGGCAGAAATAGGGACACAGATGTAGAGAACAAACATATGGACACCAAGGGGGGAAAGTTGGGGGGTGGGGGTGGGGTTGGTGGTGGGATTAATTGGGAGATTGGGACTGACATATATACATTAACATGTATAAAATAGATAACTAGTAAGAACCTGCTCTATAAGAAAAATAAAATTCAAGAAAGAAACAAAGAAGGAAAGAAAGAAAGAGAGACATACTTAGGTGTAAATCTAATAAAACATGTGCAGGACTTGCATTCTGAAAACTACAAGGCATTGATGAAGGAAAACACAAAAGACCTAAATAAATGGAGGGAGATTCCACATTCATGGATTGGAAGACTCAACACAGTAAAGATTTCAATTCTCCCTAAATGCAGTTACTGTAAATCCCATAAAAGTCCCAGCAAGATTTTTTATGGATAGAGACAAAATTATTCTAAACTTTTAATGTAAAGGCAAAGGAACTAGAATAGTTTACACAAATTTTTCAAAGAAGAATAAATTGGGAAGAAACAATCTATCCTATTTTAAGACATTACACAGCTATAGTAATCCAGATGGTGTGGTATTAGAGAGATAGACACATAAATCAATGGAACAGAATAGAGAAGCCAGAAATAGACCCATACAAATATGATGACTGACTGATATTTATTTGTATGCTTTAAAATTCACAGTTTACATTAAGGTTCAGTCTTTGAGTTGTATAGGTCCGTGAGTTTGACAAATGCATCATGTCATGTATGTATCATTACAGTATCATAAAGAGTAGTTTCGCTGCCTTAAATATACCCTGTGCTCCAGTAATTCACCCTTTCCTCCCCAGCTACCACCACTCCCCAAGCCCCTGACAAGCACTGATTTTTTTTTTTTTTTTACTGTTTCTATAGATTTGCCTTTCCAGAATGTCATGTATTTGGAATCATACAGTCTATAGCCTTTTCAGACTGGCCCTTTCACTTAACAATAAGCATTTAAGGTTCCTCCATGTCTTTTCATGGCTTGATAGCTGATTTCATTTTTATACTGAATAAGAGTCCATTGTATAGATATACCAAAGTTTATTTATCCACTCACCTTCTGAAGGACATCTTGGTTACTTCCAAAATTTGGCAATTATGAAAAAAACTGCTATAAGCATTCCTGTACTAGCTTTTATGTGGACATAAGTTTTCAACTCATTTGAATAAATACCTAGGAAAACAATAGCTGGATTGTATGATAAAGCTATGCCTTGCTTTGTAAAAACATTTTCCAAAGTTGTTGGAAGTGCATTCCCATCAGCAATGAATAAGAGTTCCTGTTGCTCCACATCCTCATCAGCATTTGTTGCTGTCAGTGTTTTGGATGTTAGCCATTCTAATAGGTGTGCTGTAGTATCTCATTGTTGCTTTAATTTGCAGTTGCCTATGGCATATGATGTTGAGCATCTTTTCATATGCTTATTTGCCATCTGTATATCTTCTTTGATGAGGTATCTGTTTCAGATCTTTTGCCCATTTTTTAATTGGGCTGTCTGTTTTCTTACTGTTCACTTTTAAGAGTTCTTCGTATTTTTTGGATAATAGTCCTTTATCAGGTATATCTTTTGCGAATATCTTCTCCAAGTCTGTGGCTTATCTAGTTAGTCATTCTCTTAACAGTGTCTTTCACAAAACAGAAGATTTTAATTTAAGGACATCCATCTTAGCAATTTTTTTCTTTCATAGATCATGCTTTTGGTGCTATAACTAAAGACTCATTGCCAAACCCAAGGTCACCTACATTTTCTGTTATGTAACTTCTAGGAGTTTTATAGTTTTGCATTTTACGTTTAGGTCTATGATCCACTTGGGTTTAGTTTTTGTGAAAGGTATAAGGTCATTGTCTATATCCATTTCTTTCATGTGAATGTCCAGGTTTTCCAGCACCAATTGTTGAAAAGACTATCCTTTTTCTATTGAATTGCTTTTGCTCCTTTGTTAAAGATCAGCTGAGTATATTTCTGTGAGTCTATTTTTGAGCTCTCTCTTCTGTTCCACTGATCTGTTTGTCTATTCTTTTGCCAATATCAAACTTTTAAAAAAATTTTTGTTTAAAGTTCTTTTTTTGATGTGGACCATTTTTTTAGTCTTTTATTGAATCTGTTACAATATTGCTTCTGTTTTCTTTTTTTCCTTAATATCTTGGTTTTTTGGCCACAAGGCATGTGGGATCTTAGCTCCCCAACCAGGGATTGAATCTGCACCTGCTGCATTGGAAGGCAAAGTCTTAACCTTTGGACCACCAGGGAAGTCCCTCAAACTGTCTTGATTGCTGTAGCTTTATAGTATGTCTTAAGTCAGGTAGTGTCAGTCCTCTAACTAAAGATTTCTCGATCTTTTGCCTTTCCATATAAACTTTAGAATCAATTTGTCAACATCCACAAAGCAACTTGCTGGGATTTTGACTGGGCTTGTACTGAATCTAGAGAATTAACATCTTAACTATACTGAGTCTTCTTAGCCATGAACATGAAATCTCTCTTCATTTATTTAGTTCTTCTTTGATTTCCTTCTTTAGAATTTTGTAATTTTCCTCATATAGATCTTGTATATATTTTCTTAGATTTATGCCTAAGTCTTTCTTTCTTTTTTCCTTCTTTCCTCCCCCCCTTTCTTTCTTTCTTCCTTTCTTTCTTTCTTTTGCTTTCTTTCCTTCTGTTTCTTTCTCTCTTTCTTTCCTAATGTAAATAGTGTTGTATTTTTTATTTCAATCCAATTGCTCATTGCTGGTCTAGAGAAAAGAAACTGACTTTTGTATATTAACCTTGTTTTCTTCAATATCGCTCTAATCCTAACTTATTTTTCACAAAGGTGCAAAAGCAATTCAATGGGGGAAAGAAAGTCTTTTTAACAAATGATATGTTTGGATATCCACAGGCAAAAAATAATAATAATAAACTTCAGCTTAAACCTCACACCTTATACAAAAATTAACTCAAAATGGATCATGGACTTAAATGTGAATGTAAAACTATAAAACTTTTAGAAAAAAATAAAATCTTCAGGATTGAGAGCTAGGCAAAGAGTTCTTAGGGCAATCCATAAAAGGAAAAATTGTAAATTGGACTTAATCAAAATTATTACTTTTGCTCTATGAAAGAACCTGTTAACAGGATAAAAAAAATAAGCTACAGATTAGGAGAAAATATTGCAAATCACATAGCCGACAAATGACTAGTATTTAGAATATATTTTTAAAAACTCTTAAGCCTCAACTGTTAAAAAAAATCCAATTATCAACTGGGAAAAAGACATGAACAGATATTTCAGCAAAAATATCTGAATATTTTCCATACCCAGATGGAAAATAAGCACATTAAAAGATGTTCAACATCACATGCCATAAGGGAAATGCAAATTAAAACTGCAATGAGATACCATTATATACCTATCAGACTGGGTAAAACAAAAAATAGCAATACCACCAAACGCTGGTGAGGCTGTGGAGAAAATGGATCACCTGTTAAGTTGTTGGTGGGACTGTAAAATGGTACAGTTCAGCAGTTTCTCTAAAAACTAAACATGCAACCACCATGTCCAGAATGATCTAACAATTGCACTCCTAGGCATTTATCCTAGGGAAATAAAAACTTAGGTTCACACAAAAACCTGTCTATGAATGTTCAGAGAAGCTTTATTCATAATAGCTAGGAATTAGAAATAATTCAGATGTCCTTCAATGGACGAATAGTTAAGCTTTAGTATATTTATCCATACCATGTAGCATCCATGCCATGTTTAGTATGTATATCCATACTGTCAAACACAACAATAATTTTAGCAATAATTAATAAATGCAACAACTTGGATGAATTTTCTAAGAATTATACTGAGTTACATATTATGTTATTCCTTTTATATAATATTCCTGAAATAATGAAATTATAGGAACGGAGAATAGATCAGTGGTTGCCAGGGATTAAGAATGTTGCTTGGAAAGGGATATGGGAAGGAAGTGAGTGTGGCTATAAAAGGACAATATGTGGGATCCTTGTGGTGATAGAAATGTTTTGAATTTTGACTGTCTCAATGTCAATATCCTGGTTTTGATATTGTACTATAGTTTTGCAAGGTTTACTACTGGGGGATATTAGGTAAAGGGCATAGGGGATTTCTTTATATTATTGTTTACAAGTGTATGCCAATTTACAATCATCTCAAAGTAAAAAGTTTCATTAAAAACTTATATAATGCTTACATAGTGAGTAATATATAATATTTCTGACTTTGGTGAGCTGATGAGTTGACAGGCCAGAAGGTAAAACAAGTATTCAAGTAAAAAATCACAATGCATTATGATAATAATAATAGCTATATCCATTTACTATGCACCGGACACTGTCATAAACCCTTTATATACATTAACTCATTTTGTCTTCATATCAATCCTATGAGGTATTATGATGTATGATTATTATTATCTTATGGATGAACAAACTAAAGTACAGAGATATTTGGTGAGTTATACAAGGTCACACAACTTGCAGCTAACTAGTGCTATAGAAGCTATATACAATGTATGGAGACAACACAGAGATTAGAGTGACCCACTATATCCAAAGAGACAAAGGTTGATGCAGAAAGTTTCACAGAACTGAATTTTGATGGATATTAAGGAGTTTATCTGGAAATTCTGACCGAAGGAATCAACATATGCAAGTTTCAGTGATGTGAGATAAGAAGATGCCACTGAGGACAAGTCATTTCATTTCTAAGGATCTCAGTTTTCTCCCTCATAAAATAAGTAGTTTGGACTGTGTTATATCTAAAGTCCCTTCTAGCTCGTACAGGCTATGATTCTATGCTGCTAGTGTACAAAGTTAAATTATTGGGGTGGTTTAGGTACAGTCCTGTCTCTATGCAATACTAGAGTAACTTATGTGAAATGTGTCACTGTGCCCAAGAAACAAGGATATAGCTATTATCAATTATAAATGAAATACCACTGTGGCACAAGTTTAAAAGGCTTTAGAGTTAGCTGGGGAAACCAAACCACCATTTACAATACTGTTTCTATGGGAAAATAACTTTCAAACTAAATATGGCATATAAAGCAATTGTTTAAAAATTGTGCATACTCTGTTCAAATGTATCCTAAAATGTCTCTTCAGAAGAAAGAAAGGGATGGGTCCTTTAAAAAAAATTAGAATCAGGCTTGGAGGGAGCTGTAGGTCTTAGAGAAAAGTTAATGAATAATCTTTTGTGTCTGATGCCAATAAGCTTTTGTAACAGTTCCAGCCTTCAAAGGACAGGAAGCGGCAGAAAAGAATTCAAGAAAGAATTTCCACAGGAAGGGTGGGAGGGAGGCGCAAGAGGGAGGAGATATGGGGATATATGTATATGTATAGCTGATTCACTTTATTATACAGCAGAAACTAACACAACAATGTAAAGCAATTATACTCCAATAAAGATGTTAAAAAAAAAAAAATCAAAGGGACATAAAGCAAGCATGGGGAAAAAAAGAAAGAAAGAATTTCCATCCAGACTGGAAAAAGTGGCAGAAGGTAATCTCAGGAAAACAGTGTATATGTAAACAAAATCATTTCCTTTCTTTTTGGTTTAAAATGGAAAGAGCAGGATGCTGAAAGATGAGGGGAAGCAAGCAAAACCTGAGCTATGGTAGCAGGAAAGAAATAGCCTCCAGTGGGACCCACTAATAGAAGATCAATTAAGAGCAGTACTTTTTCTTAGCTTTTCATCCCTACAAGTGAGAAGAAAAGTAAGAATTCTTGTTAAACCAGAGTAAAGCCAAGGTTAAGTCACAGGAGTGGAAGTTTTCTGATGATGAAGTACACAAGTATGCTGAGATGTTTTATTCAACTGTGCCCTGAACTGTATGTTTTAAACTGAAGCCCCAGGTTTACACTGACTATTCCACAATTATTTACATTTATAATTTAGGACACTTTTCTAAACTTGAAATCCTTATATTCAACTGCCTACCCAATGTCGCCACTTAGATGCCTCACAGGCACATCATACTTCGCAAATCTGTACTACTGTGCCTTCTCCTAACCCTAATTCCTGGCACAGCTTCCCTCCAAATCTGCTCCTTCTCCATTCTTCTCCACCTCAAGAAATGGCATCACCTGCAGCCACTATGGAAAACAGTATGGAGGTTTCTTAAAAAACTAAAAACACACTTACCATATGATCCAGCAATCCCACTCCTGGGCATATATCCAGAAAAGAAGAAAACTCTAATTCAAAAAAATACATGCACCCCAATGTTCATAGCAGCACTATTTACAATAGCTAAAACACGAAAGCAACCTAAATGTCCATCAACATTTAGATATGGCATACACACACACACACACACACAATGGGATATTACTCATCCGTAAAAAAGAATGAAATAACGCCATCTGCAGCAACATGGATGGACCTTGAGATGATCACACTAAGTGAAGTAAGTCAGACAGAGAAAGACAAATATCATATGATAGCATTTACATGCAGAATCTTAAAAAATGATACAAATGAATTTATCTACAAAACAGAAATAGACTCACAGACATAGAAAACAAACTTATGGTTACCAAAGGGGAAAGGGGGAGATAAATTAGGAGTTTGGGATTAACAGATACACACTACTATATATAAAATAGATAATCAACAAGGATCTGTTGTATAGCACAGGGAACTATATTCAATATCTTGTTATAACCTATGATGGAAAAGAATCTGGAAAAGAATATATATATATATATATATATATTATATATATATATATATAAAACACTGAATCACTTTGCTGTATACCTGAAACTAACACAACATTGTAAATCAACTATACTTCAATAAAAATCATAGTAATAAAATAAAAATACTGATATATAAAAATAAAGAAAGAGGTATTATATAAGGGTCTACAGAGCCATGCCTTACATGAATAATATAGAGAGGAAAGTTCAGTTGGAGTATTTCTTTAAATGCTGTATTAGGATCTTACATCTAAAGTAAAGTTCAAACACTCTATAGGAGAAATTCCTAAGTAAATGTTAGTACTTTCTAAGATCCACTTTTAATAAGTTTGAAACTAGCCATGTTTTTAAAGGGAGAACACGTTAAGCAATAAAAGTATTAGCAAAAGGCAAAATAGATAATCTAGGTAATATAAATTGTGGCATTGAGGTGGGCAAACCTTCACTATGATATTAGTGCTTTTCTGAGTTTCTCCCTTGACAGTAAGATACTAACAAATGAAATAATCTATCAAATAGGTTTTATGTGTAACTCCTAGGCAGATCATAGATGAATAAGAGAAACCTTTTTACCAATACCTTCAGCGAAAATAGTACATAGAGAAGGGATGAAAAGATAAATCAAAATTCCATTTATTAGCAATATATAAAAACACAGCTATCATATTATTCGTAACTGCCTGAATCCACCCTATTCTTATTTCAGAACAATATGGCATTGGTATTTTCTAACTTTAAAAATTAAGGATAGGGCTTCCCTGGTGGCGCAGTGGTTGAGAGTCCGCCTGCCGATGCAGGGGACACGGGTTCGTGCCCCGGTCCGGGAAGATCCCACATGCCGCGGGGCGGCTGGGCCCGTGAGCCGTGGCCGCTGAGCCTGCACGTCCGGAGCCTGTGCTCTGCAACGGGAGAGGCCACAACAGTGAGAGGCCCACGTACCGCCAAAAAAAAAAAAAAAAAAAATTAAGGATATATAATGAATATCATTGATGTCTTCCTTTACTAACCTGAAATTCCAATACCCTCCTTCTATAATAAGAAACAACCTAGGCAATGAATATTAAAGCAGCAAATACTGAAAACAACTGGAAAATTTTAAAACTAGTCTCAGTCATAGTTTCATATTCTTACTTATAAAATTTCTGAACACAGTTGCTAACCAGAAAAAAATTGTTATCTTTTTGATTTTCATCTGATCTGTTTTCCTGCCCAACCTCTTTTGGAGGTATGAAATAAGCAAAGCGTAAACAACAGAAGGGAGGTGAAAGGAAATCAGAAACAAATTACCTGGTTAATCCATACACTGAATGATCAATCCATGAATGCATAATTAAGAACTAATTGTGATATATATTATCTTTATACTAAAAAAAGTCCCCTTATTACTCTATTTTTTTCTTCTTTTTAAAAATTTATTTTATTGAACTATAGTTGATTTACAATATTGTGCTAATTTCTGCTGTAGAGCAAAGTGATTCAGTTACATATAAATGCACTACATTTCCTTAAAATTAAAACAACGTTTGCCTCACAAACTTTATAGCTTGCTATTCACATTCTCAGGTGGCAACAACTGATTGGCTAAGACTAAATCATGCCCTTCATCCTAGCTGCCAGGGGAATGAAAGAAGAGGAAGAACCCAGCTCTTTTCACTTCTGAAGTGGATTGTGAGTTATTCTCTCCAACTAAAACTTTACATATTTGGATTTCCCTCTAAAGTGGACAGCTGGACAGCTAAAATAATTCTGAAAAATGTCCATCATAAGGAAGTATGTGTCTGGGGGTTGGGGGAGTAGATGTGTTCAAAGAACAGTGAGAGGATATATTTCACTGGATACTTGCTGGAGAGCAAAAAAGTCGAAAAAGGTGACGTGTAATTGTAAGGTGCTTCTTGAAAAGAGTAGTATTTGAGAAACTGTTATGATTTAGATAGAGAAGAAAGAATGAGGATAGTGCATTTTCAGCAAAAAAGGGAAATCAACCTTTGGTAATAACTATAATAATTCCTTTCTGCTCTTAACTCCAAAACACATCCAACATATAACATAAATCTGACTTCTTCTCTTTGGTCAAATTATTACGATCCCAGTCCAAGCCACGTACATCAGAAAATAGTCCCAGTTTAATACACCCTTTACAGCCTACACAGCCTTCTACGATCATAGAATACTAGTGTATTTCTGGTTTACCCTTACTCCTAGGGTGTAGCTCTTCAAGTCAAAAGCCAGGGGTGTTTACCAGGGCCTCTCCTCCTTGGCATCCCTTCAATTTTTGTTCTTTTAGTACCATGAGACCGCTGAAAGCTCTACTCAGCTTCTCAGTCTCTTTGCCATTGACTTTAGAAAAGAGCAATCACCTTGAGTGGCCCCAAACGTTGGCCTCACCTCCCTTGGCTTCTTTCTTCTACCAGATCTTCTACCTCATAAATGCTTGCTGCCTTGGTTTTTTCTTTTTTTTTTTTTAATTTATTCTTTTTTTAAAAATTTGCATTTGTCTGGTGACCTTTGAGATGGAACATTTTAAAATTTTTATTTATTTTATTTTATTTACTTTTGGGTCTTTGTTGCTGCACTCAGGCTTTTTCTAGCTGCAGCAAACAGGGGCTACTCTTCATTGCAGTGCATGGGCTTCTCTTGTTGTGGAGCATGGGCTCTAGGCGCACAGGCTTCAGTAGTTGTGGCACGCTGGCTCAGTAGTTGTAGCTCGTGGGCTCTAGAGTGCAGGCTCAGTAGTTGTGGCACACAGGTTTTGTTGCTCCACGGCATGTGGGATCTTCCTGGACAAGGGCTAGAACCCATGTCCCCTGCAGTGGCAGGTGGATTCTTAACCACTGCGCCACCAGGGAAGCCCTGCCTTGGTATTTTCTGATGCTTTCAAAGATTTCTAAAGAAATAATATTTTGTCCTGTGTGGAGTTTTCACTTTAGTAGGAAAAGAATGGCAATAAAAATAATGAATAAGTAAACTGCAGTATGTTAGAAGATCGTAGGTGCTACACAAAGGGAAAAAAAAGGAAAAAGAATATTAGGGTTGGGGATAAAAAATAATTGGAAGGTAAGTTATCATTTTAAATACAGTAGACAGGACTATTTATTTATTTATTTTTGGCTGTGTTGGTCTTTGTTGCTGCATGTGGGCTTTCTCTAATTGCGATGAGTGGGGGCTACTCTGTTGCAGTGCACATTCTTCTCATTGCAGTGGCTTCTCGTTGCAGAGCACAGGCTCTAGGCACGCAGGCTCAGTAGTGGTGGCACGCGGGCTCAGTAGTTGTGGCTCACAGGCTCTAGAGCACAGGCTCAGTAGTTGTGGCACATGGGCTTAGTTGCTCTGTGGCATGTGGGATCTTCCCAGACCAGGGCTCGAACCCATGTCCCCTGCACTGGCAGGCAGATTCTTAACCACTGTGCCACCAGGGAAGTCCCATAAGTAACTTTTAAACATGAATTCCTTCTAATTATCCATAGTAGGATATAAATTAAAGAAAGAAATAACTGTATGGAAATCTTCACACAGTAACTTTATTGTTAGAAGTAATATTGGTACAAAAATTTTAAAACCTCTTTATGTATACTGGAGATAAAGTAAGCAAGTAAACATATTAATGTTATTGAGAACCAAGCTTTTCTGTGAAACAGAAAAAGATAAAATGTAAAATTAGAGAAATTAAAGAAAAAAACCTGTAATATTAAATATGATTTAGAAATATCAATGTGAATTCATTATTTTAAAACTTATTTCCCAGCGTAGTGAAAAGGCCTAGAAAAACTGTCACAGAGGCAACAAGCATATAAAGCACCTAGATCTTTGCTTCTAAAAACCATTTCTCACCAAAAGTAACCAGAGTTCCGTGGTGAATTCCAGGACTAGGCAGGGAAGGTGCCAATTTTTTTCTGGGTCATTTTTTATTGCCTGAAATCAAGGAGGCACTCAAAGACAAGTGTTAAAAGAAGACGACAGCCAGCTGGAAAGGACTTCCATTAGCCAAATAAAGGACAATATGAATATCAAAAAGAAAAATGACTATGACTGTAAAATATTTTTTAAAACCTATGTGTCGAAGCCGAGGAGGCGGAGCCAATATGGCAGTGTGGGAAGACGCAGAGTTAGCGTCTACCCACAACTAGGGCACCTGCTGGCTGCTGGTGGGGGACTCTGACGCCCAAGGAGACGGGTGGAACTCCAAAGTGAACCAGAAGGATGTAGGGGGACCGAGGGGGGAGGAGAAGTGGAGGCCGGACAGGATTGGCACCTCTGAGGCCAGGGAAATCAGGAGAGGCAGGCAGGAGGGACTCTCTGGGAACAGCAGGAAAGGAGCGGAGGGCAACTGTCCCGCCCACTTGGGCTCAGGGAGCCTGCCGAGCTCCCAGGCTGATCCCCTGCCCTCCAAAGACCCTCCAGACTGTGTGGGTCCTGAGTGGCAGGCAGTAGGGGCCATCCAGGAGGAGTGGGAGAGGAGCAGAGGACGACTGCCCTGCCCACTTGAGCCCAGAAAGCCTGCTATGCTCCCAGGTGAGGTCTCCTGCACTCTGAGACCAGGGGTGGGGGGCATGCCGGGGCCCCTTCTGTTCCTTGAGCCTAAGCTCCACCCCCCACAGCCCCGAGGGACTTTTCCAGCCCTGTGGTTCCTCAGCATTGGCCCCACCCACCACCCAAACCTTTCCCTTATTTAGGCCCCACCCTCCACAGTCAAGGCCTTCCCCCCACCTTTTCTTTCTTTTCCCTGCTCTACTTTTTCACTATTGTGGTACTGATGTACCTTCCAGTTGTTGATTCATCTATATTTTTATTTTTATACTCTTCCTAACTTACCTATTAGTTTCCTAGTGTAATTTTATTTTTTACTTTGTTATTTTTAAAATTTATTTATTTTTGCCACCCCAGGCGGCTTGAGGGATCTTGGTTCACGAGACTGGGATCGGACTCAAGCTCCTGTGGTGGGAGCTCTGAGTCCGAACCACTGGACTAACAGAGAACCTCAGACCCCAGGGAATATTCATCGGAGTGAGGTCTCACTGAGTTCCTCATCTCAGCACCAAGACCCAGCTCTACCCAATAGGCTACAAACCCCAGTGTTGGAAGCCTCAGGCCAAACAACGAGTAAGACAGGAACACAATCCCACTCATAAAAAAAAAAAAAAAATGA
>NW_020173934.1:0-251 GCF_003031525.2 Neophocaena asiaeorientalis asiaeorientalis | reverse complement strand
ATACAAGAAATGTTTAACAAACATCTAGAAGAACTAAAGAACAAACAGAGATGAACACCACAATAACTGAAATGAAAAATACACTAGAAGGAATCACTAACAGAATAACTGAGGCAGAAAAACGAGTAAGTGAGCTGGAAGACAAAATGGTCAAAATAACTGCTGAAGAGCAGAATAACGAAAAAAGAATTGAAGACAATCTCAGAGACTTTTGGGACAACATTAAACACACCAACATTTGAATTATAGGG
>NW_020173933.1:0-1479 GCF_003031525.2 Neophocaena asiaeorientalis asiaeorientalis | reverse complement strand
GGGGGACTACACCTGGGCTGGTACTGGCCTCCCTCCCCAAACGGACAAGGAGAGCAGAAACCTGGATGGAATCAAGAGAGAGCAAAGAGAAAGGCAAGGCTGTGTACGGAGCAACGTGTGGATCCAGGAGCATGTGTCTCAGAACTGCCGGGGCTCTGCAGATCAGCTGCATCCCCATTCTCCTTGACCCTCATTGGTATAATGAACGCAGGGTGGGCGCATCCCGGCTGCCAAGTCACTTCCACCCGTCCATGGAGCTGACAGTTACTTGCTCACAGTGAACCAACCGCTCTGGGCCTAACAGCTATTGCAGGAGGCGGTAGTGGAGAACAAGGTGATGACAACGACCAGATGCAAAGGAGGAAGAGACATTCAGCGGACCGAGTGGGTGGACTGCTGGTGTGGCGTTAAGTCTTCAGAGCTAAAGGGTCCAGATGTAGAAAAGGGAAGGGGAACCATGAGGATATGTTCAAGCCCCTTCGTATAGATATTTCATCCATATGTTGTATGCAAATTCCATTCAATTTGCTCTGAGTGAAAAAGAGAGAACAAAATTATCCTTTAAACCATGTCAGAGACTTTATTTATCATCCCATATGATGAACACATAGTCCAGGGTCAGAGGGAAACGGGAGCTGTGAGTCTGCCTTCTCTCAGGAAGTCTCAGGCCTCAGAGGCCCCTCATAGCCAAACTACCTCACCTTTTGCCCTTTTCAAGCAACGTTATTCCTAAGTGCGAGTCACCGTCTTCATCAGGTTCTCCAAGAAACAGCAATCTCTCCCAATGAGAGAGGAAAAATGGGCTACTTTGGCTTTCTGAGGCACAATATGTAGTTCTCCAAAAGGGTACTTGCTTGGGGGATTTTTCAAGAAAATTAAGCATCAGTGGTGACTTGTTTGTCTTCACATAACGTATGACCCAGATGTGCTGAGAAATAAGAAAAGTACGAACGAATCAAGGGCAGCTGATCCAAGTAGGCAAGGGGAAACTTCCACAGCCTACGTGGAAAGTTAGAGGAAGGGAACATCCAGCTGGTGGGAGCTGAAGACAGGGGCCAGTCCTCCTTGGGCTCGGGATGCCACCCCCTCTTCCTACATCTTCACGCTCCCCTTCTCTGTTGGCCCCTCCCAGCCATGTTAATGAGCAACAAGGAAATGCTCTCCTCCATTCCATTTTGTTGTGCTCCTATCCACCCCTCCCTTCTTTCCCTTTGCCATCAATTTCTTGACTTGTACTTGCCCCCCATTTCTCCCCTCCCATCTACACTGCAATCTGGTTTCTGCCCCACTACTCCCGTGAAACTGATCTCTCCGTTGACAAGTCCAGGGGACTACTTCTCAATCCTTATCTTTGTGACCGCCAAGCCGAGTTAGATCTTAAACAACGTCTCTGCCTTGAAAATCTTTTCCCTTGGCTTCTGTGCCACCTTTTCTTTTATTTTCATGAGACCGATCACATCCAGTGCTGCAGATTCCATC
>NW_020173932.1:0-23024 GCF_003031525.2 Neophocaena asiaeorientalis asiaeorientalis | reverse complement strand
TAACAGGACCCAGCCTCCGTGGCGGTTACAAGGATGCACTGCGTTAATGCTTCTAGACTCTACAAAGTAGAACGTTGAGGATGTTTATAAGCTGAGAGAAAGTAGCCAGCAGAGGAAGGGTGTGAAGATCTAGGAGAGGAAATGATTGTTCATTTGTTTTCGAAAAGCTGAATACTTATCTTGTGCCTGGTCCTTTTCTAGGATCTGGGGTTCACACCATCTGTTATCTCTTCTGCAATGACAGTTCAGCTCATCCCCTGGTGAAGAGAAGTCAGATTATTCTTTGCATCCCATTCAGGTATAAGAAGTGTTTTGTACCTCTGAAGGAACTTTACTTAACCAGAGTGGTAAGTTAGAAATCAAAAGAAATTAGAGCTGGAAGGGACCTGAAAGGCCACGGTACTTAATTTTGCCTAATATTTTACATTGAATGTAAGAAAAATTTATTGTAGAGCCCATTCTCTTCAGAGTTCCTTCACTGAACTTTCTTTATGTCTTCCATCCAGTGGGTCCAGCTTGTAGATTTTGGCCTCCTCCTAAATTTGCTTCTTCATCCATATTACATTTTGCCCAGACTGTGGCAGAAACTCCTGGGTGGTTTTGCGGCCCCTGGGTTCAGTTCCTCTAAGTTCATCTGCCTACTCATGTTGAGTGATCTTCTACCATAAAAAGATGTGCTTAAAATAATGCTGCTAATGGCTTGCCCACGCAGAGTTAGTGCATAGTAGCCGCCCAGCGTGTGCTCTGCACAGAGGCGTGTAGTCTGAACTGTGTTTGGCCAAGCCTCATAGGGTTCTTTGCCATGAAGAAGCTTTTTGTGATCACTCCCTTAATCTAATTGGTCCTTCAGCAGCGGGGTGCCTTTTTCTAATCAGCGGAGGCACCCTTACTCAGCCAGTGGTAGCCCCAGGCCTCATCACCTGTGGGATACAAGCCATGCTCTCTCCCAGGCTTGCTTCGGCCAACATCTCTATTTTCATTTCTGTCTCTACCTGTACTTGGACCCCTGGCCCGTAGTCATCCCCAGCTGCAGCATTTACAGTGCCCAGCAGGAGTCAGGCTTGAGTATGTTTTCACAGATGTTCCCTCTGCAGTTAATGCACCTCCTACTCCAACTCTGCATAGCCTCATCTTTCTAGATTGTACTTCAGGGTTACCATGAAGCCATCACTTAGACATAACTCTTTGCCTCCATAGGAGCCTCTGCGTATAAAGGTTACATTTATTTATCTCATGTGATTGAAATTTTGAGTTTATACATGTCCCTCCTTAATGAAGGCTTTAAGGGCAGGAGTCGTTTCTAATCCTTTTTTTTTTTTTGCAGTACGCGCGTCCCTCACTGTTGTGGCCTCTCCCGTCGCGGAGCACAGGCTCCGGACGCGCAGGCTCAGCGGCCATGGCTCACGGGCACAGCCGCTCCACGGCATGTGGGATCTTCCCAGACCGGGGCACGAACCCGTGTCCCCTGCATCGGCAGGCGGACTCTCAACCACTGCGCCACCAGGGAAGCCCTAGATGCTTTTTAATGATGATAAAATGTATGGTTTAAACCACTCATTTTACAATAATTTTGCTTTAGGTTGTGACAGAAATAAAGTTTACAGAAGTCGTGTTCCTGCGATATGGAATAAAGATGTGACCTCCAGCTGTGTAAAGCTCATAAATGCTGTGTAAGTGCATCGGGTGCGCTAAGGAACGTGGAGCTAAGTGGGCTAGTTGTGAGAGAGAGAGACTTAACTATGTTAACAAAGGTCAGCCTTCATTGTGTCCTCCCAACGTTTGATAGTTGCTTTTGGGGTGCTTTTGGGGCAAACGAAACCAATAAAAGTTTAAACTGTTGCTCCCCATTAAAGGGATTGAATAATTGGCTTCTTTGGTGCACCTGTGTCTTGTGAATTCTCCAGTTGGAGATGGAGGTTTAGAAAGTGAGTTTCAGTCTTGTTTAAGTCTCTTCCCATCGGACTGGTCTCGTGATTTCCTACACACCATGTCTGTCTACCTTTTCACGTCTACCTTTTCTTGGTGTTGTTCATGCCTGGATTGTCTCCTGTACCTGCTCAAACCTTGGTCCATTCTCATTTGTACCATGGAAGTTTGTCATGCTGGATACTGTCAGAATTAATCTTATTTAAGTTTGTGTTAAGCCACAAACCACATGTTTTGTATATTTTCTGTTTTTTGTGTTTGTTTATATTTTTATGGTTTCTCTTCAAGAAATATTATGGGAAGGGAAATAGCAAGATGTAAAGAGCAAAAAAGTTGAGCTTCCTTGGTGGCGCAGTGGTTGGGAGTCTGCCTTCCGATGCAGGGGACGCGGGTTCGTGCCCCGGTCCGGGAGGATCCTGCATGCCGCAGGGCGGTTGGGCCCGTGAGGCGTGGCTGCTGGGACTGTGCGTCCGGAGCCTGTGCTCCGCAACGGGAGGGGACACAACGGTGAGAGGCCCGCGTACTGCAAAAAAAAAAAAAGCAAAAAAGTCATCATTCTCTTTAAATTGTTAGAACATCTATCTGCAATCATAATTATAATGCACTGTGGTATGTGTTTAAATAGGAAATACATATAATGTCCCATAGGAGCAGCAAATTTAGTGGTGTCGGTGAGGGTGTGTCATGGAAGTAATCACAAAGCAGGTGACTCTTGATTAGGGTCCTGAAACATTAGTGTGCCTTCCCTGTGTCCAGTAGTGGTCTGAAGGGGTAAGGAAGCCTGCCTTTCAATTTGAGGGAACAGAGGGTTTGAGGTCCTCCCTCTTCTATTGCTCTAGTATACTGCATAGCAGCTAATAAAATACTGGGTTTATAGTTGACATTTACATCGCTGATTGATCATCAAGATTGGCATGTATCATTGGAAATGAAAATCGGAAGTCTTACGCTCTTTAGGTTTTTCTTTTTTTTCCTTTGTCTCAAAAGTATGTAGTACTTTACTGAGTGGTTGGGAAGAAAGTTTGCAATTTTAGTACTGAATAGAATTAAACTGTTGCTGTAAACTGGAATAACACTTCATTACTGACAAGTTTTAGAATGCATCAGTTCATCAATTACCTGTTTGGGAAGATTGTAGTTAATGATTTTAAGAATGTGGCTGTAAACCTCCAATTGACTCAAGAAAAACAAATAAGTCAAGACTGACAAATGTATAGGCTCTTCATCTTATTGTGTGTGTGGTTTTTTTTTTTCCTTTTAGTTACTTGTTAAGGTATAAAGAACTCTATCACTCTTAAGACAGTAAACTTCACGGGGTATAATTTGACATGGCAGGGAGCAGATCATATGGCCAAGATCTTAAAGGTGATTTTATGTTTAAACTTTCATGAAAACATATGTGATTGAAGCACATTAACATATTGATACAGATGGCAGTTAATTTTTGTCTTTTAATACATGTGAGTGCATCTTTTGTTTTGTAGAAAGAATCTGACCAAATGATGACGTGAATTGCTGTTGCATAAACTATAGTGTTGAATCCCCAGTCTTTGCACTTGAGTTTAACAACTCTGTGGTTTCCTAGCTTCTTCCTGAGACACTTAATCTCAGGTCCATCCTCCTCATACAGGGTGGTAAATTAGAGAATGATTAATATCACCATTTAAAGAAGTGAGACTGAAATCTCAAGCATCCTGAACATAGGAACTGAAGGGGCCTCTCAGCAGTTCAGAGAGTTATTACCAAGCCAGTCGGCTGAATTCTGTTCAGTTTTCTCCATAGCAGAGCCCTCCAGGTCCTTGTTTTGAGCTTATTTATTTTTATACACAATTCTATATGGATACTGTACATAATACTAAATAGTTGTATTAACTGGGTTTAACTGGTGATGTATTTACATCAAGATCTAACTTTGTTTTGTTGATATCTTTTTAGGGGCTTTCCATTCATCAGAGCTCGTGATGTATGTAATCAGTTGCTGGTGTGTAGCTATCATATTTATGATATAAAGGGCTTGAACTGGGAAAGGTAGATGGTCATTCTTGCTTTTTAAACTGACAGAGTCTTACAAGAAGCATTTCCCTCTCTGAAATAAATCACGTAAAACATGTTTGGCCGCTCTCCCAACGCAATGGTGTAGTTGTGTGGATTTGGCACACAACTGGCAGCCTTGTGGTTGTCTGTAAACAAGGAAGCCTGTTGTCCAGTCCGCAAATCAGCTGTTACCCGTGAAACGAACTTGACTGCCATTTCTGACCCCTCACATGGAGCTCTCATACTCAAGAACGTTCATATGTTTGCAAGAAACGTTGTTTGCAGGCTATGTGTACAAATTCCTGATCTGAAAGCCAATATAAAGCAACATCTCCCAAACCTCTGCTCTCTCACCAAGGCCACACACATTCCCTAGCTTATGGCCTCATGGCAAGCTAATACTGTCAGTATCAGATTCTCCTTCCTAGTGGTTCTGGGAGACTGCATAGTTGCTCTGTGAAAGGCACCACTGCTGAGGTTGAGAGAAGAGCATCTTGGGTGTCAGTCCTGCCCTTGCATGCCCAGAGGGAGGGGTGTGCTCCTCGTTCTCCTGTTAGGGTTTTCCTGTGCTGCAGGGCTTGCTGCTTGTTGTCAGAATGATGTCCTGGTGACTTGTCTTCTGCGTGGTTATATAATCCCAGCACACTTCTTTATGATCTGTAGACTTTTATGGGGTTGTGGCCAGGTCAGGTTTTAAATGTTTGGAAATGTCCAGTTGAACAACATTGCAGTGGCAGTGAATCTTGATGGGAGAACTGTATTACTGTTACCCTAGTTTTGGCTTAAGGGTGATGAGAAGATGAAATTTCTGATGGGTCAGTTTTAGCTATGTATGTGTATGTGATTTACTTTTATAAATTCTAACATCTATTATTCCCAGCTTAGATATGTTGACTTTCTGATTATTCTTCTGATTCTTTATCAGTCCCTTTACTGATGTATTTTCCTCTGTAAAACTACATTTTCTTCCAGACTGTTGTGTCTGATGGTGAGGAATAAATTTTTCATTTGCAGTATAAAGTTGATCTGAGAAAAAATGTTTACCTTGGATCTTCACTTGGCTTCTGTGAAAGAAACTTAATAAAATAATATGGGCAATTCCCATTACTAATCCTAACCATGTACAACAGAGGTCTGTACAGTAACACAGCAAAAATAAGTTCCTGTAATTTTACTTAGTCATTGCCTCTTTTAGACCATGGAGCAGTGAGAGACGTTTATAAATAATGATACCTCAGATCACTTTTGTTAAATGTCCTCTAATATTTGGATATTTGGTATCTGGCTTGTGTTGGCTTTTATACAATCTTGTCTTCTTTCTTTGCACTTTAGTTTAACAACTCTGTGGTTTCCTATCTTCTTCTTGTGACACTCAGGTCCATCAGAATTTCCTGTGACTGTGACAGTAGAGAGTCCTTCCTCCTCAGAAATCGAAGAGGTTGATGATTCCTCAGAAAGTGTTCAGGAAGAGCCAGAGAAAATCAGTTTGAAACAAGAAGCATTGCAGGCACAAAGTTATCACTTTAAAGCTATAGAGAAGATTATTTTTCAAACAGCAGCCTGATTGCAACACGCCACAGCTTGTGTGAGGGTTCTGTTTTTTCCTCCCATCTTCATTGTATCCCCTTGAATGGTTCCTTAAGCTTAGACCAAGGTGAATGGTGGACATTTGAACTCTAAGAAATAAAAATCAAAACATGTCGTTAGTAATATATTTTCCTTTCCTTAGAACCTTAGTATATTAGATTTAGGGAGAACCTTAGTGATCATAAGATAAAGAAATTGAGTTCTGAATGAATATAGTCAGCTGATTCAGTGCTCTTGTTTTACAGATGAGAAAATTGACAGTTCTAGTTGAACTCTCTTTTTACAAGAGGAAAATATGGCCTCATTTTAAATAAAAGTAAAGTTGAAAAAAGTTTTGATGTTGATATTCTCCTTTCCTAAAATAAAAAATATCAAGAAGCTACATTATATTACCAAATAAACCTGACCTCTAATGTCATTCCATACTTTTGTTTGTATGGACAGAAAAGAAAAATTGATTTTTATAAGAAATTTTTGCACCTCAAAAATAATATATTTATTTTATTTCAACTTTAATGCAGAGCTGAACATTTCTGGTAAATAAAGGAACACCATTTGGGGGGGACCTTGTCTTTGTGCTACAAAGCCCATGTTTAATTTTTTAAAATTATTTAATATGATTTTCTTTTTGTATGAAACTTGACCGGTTTCAGAACTAATTATCCCATTATTGTAGACTATGGGAATTAACTCTTTGATTTTCAAAAGAGAAAGTTAGATTTTTATTTTTTTAATTAAAATTAATGATAATATAGAGAAATTTTAAGAAAAGAACTTAGAAAATTATGAAATGTTAGAGTAGGAGAAATCTATAGTTCATGTAGAGTTACCCCCCTTTCGTTTTATAAATGAGCACCTACAATTTGTAGCAGGTTTATTAGTAAATGGCAGAGTATGAGAAGACCCTAGAGCATCTACCCGCATTCCTTGTCATTTTATATGTGTTGTATTCATTTCCTTCACGAGTAGGCCAGGAGATTGTATTTCTAAAAGCAATGATAGACACTGGGGAAGACCAAGAAGTTTAAACACTGGGACCACAGAATAGCAGATTCAGAAGGCACTGAGAACCCTTTTAGCTCTTCTCCGTTTTGACGAGACACTACAATGATGGTATCAAAGTGTTTAAGTATATAAGCCCACAACAATCAAGAGATTTCAACATAGTTTTGAAAGACGGAAGACAAGTGGAAGAGTGTGAAACTGAAGCAGTAGAACAGAGGAAAAGCATTGCCTAGAATATGCACAGCGACCACCTGCAACTGAGGAGGATTCTGACCCCACCTGCAGAAGTAGGCCCATGCTCAGATGGCCATGTAGGAGAGAGGGTGGAGTTAGTTAAAAGTGTGACTGAAATAGGGGAGCTCATTGAAGGGTTGTGCTTGGAGGAGTGGACTCCCAGCCCCGCCCTCACACTCCTGAAATGAGATGATTTCATTTTGAAAACAGTGAAACTGGCGAACTAGGGCAGCTAGTGTGAGTTTTTACACCCTAGAAAATTGTGTTTGGGGGAGATCCTATTACAGTTACTCCCCGCTTTTTCCTGCATAAGAAACCAATCAGTCATTGACTTCAGGGAGCTTTCTGCACTCATTCTTAAATAGAAAATAACTGTCATTTGCCTGATAGTTGAGTAAAGCTTACAACATGAGAGAGGGGGAAAAAAGAGTGAAAACATATCCTGGTAGGACCAGGGACAATTTAGGGAACAAAATAATTTAAGAAAAAACCCTAATTAGTATCCTGAGAGAGATTTAAAAAGAGCTAGCAACTATAAAATAAGACTAGGGTGTTAGTTAAAAAGAGAATGGTCAGAAAGCAAGAGAGGTCTCTTGAAAATGAAAATATGGTTGCTGAAATAAATTCAGTAGGAATTTAAAAAATTTCTCAGTATATGAAAAAGAAAGACACAGTGGAAAACGTGATAGCAATATGTTAGAGAGGCTGCATCTGGGAGATCCCACATGTTACTATTAGAAACTCCAGACCCAGAAAAAAAATGGAGGGAAGCTATCAAAGGGCAACAAAATTCCCCACAGCTGAAAGTAGACATCAGGCCTCAGATTGAAAATAGTTACTCAATTTTTGAGCAAGATAAACAGGAATACACTCATACCTAGGCACCCTTCACTGTGAAACATTAAAATACTGAAAAAATAAATTAACGTACAATAAAATACTGAGAGGATACATCCATTCCAGAGAGAAAAGTACTGGTCACCGAAAAAAAAAGTTAAAATCTGACTTTATCATACTTGTCATCAGCACCGTGGATCCTGGAAGGCGTTAGAAAGATACCTCCAAAGTTTTTCAGGCACATAATTTTCACCCTAGGGGTTTGTATCCAGCCAAACTATCAGTCATAAGTGGAGGCTGAAGAAGATACTTTGTACACAAAGATATTGGAAAAATTGACCTCCTGTACTACACCTTAAGCTATTTATAGAAAGAATCCAGCAAAATGAGGCAATAAACCAAGAAGTGGGGTACTAGGGGATTCGGTGCAGAGAGCAGGTAGTCTAGAGTGGAGAGGCTTCTGTTGATTGTGTGATTGAGAGCTTAGAAACACCTTGAGGCATATTGTACTTACTAGCTATTAGGCATTGTTGGAAGGGAGGAGGGAGAGGAAGAGGAGAAGGAACTTGAACTCCAGAGGAGAAAAGGCTATACGGACATAAACCTGAAGCAAACTAAGCTATGGTTGATTTTTAACCACTTAAACTTGACACTATAGATGTCCCGCTTTTCAGTGACACACAGGGGTAATGACCACCTATCTAATTTGTTGTCCACACCAGAACACTTCAATAGTGTAAGGAGGTGCTCTAATGCTGTAACATCAGGACAACAGGTATAAACTGGAAGAGCCCAAGGCGGCTTGGGGTATGTGGTCACCCTGTACAAGGGCAGTGACACTGACACAGTATGGAACGAGGTGTAGTCTATACACAGAGACAGTACATCTGCAGTGGGCAATATTAATTTAATTGTACTAATGGCAATACTGTCTTGGTTTGCAGGTTTTATTGTCAACTTGCATGTAATAACAAATAACTAACCTATACTTAGTACGTATTTGTATTAACTTGGTATGTACTGAAATGTACTGTGTACTAGTATGTACTTAGTATATATTAGGCTCTAAGTGTTTTTGCATATATTAACTCATTTAATCCTCTGAATAGCCTTATGAGGTTGGTGCTAATATCATTCCCACTTTTTTTTTTTTTTTTCGGTACGCGGGCCTCTCACTGCTGTGGCCTCTCCCGTTGCGGAGCACAGGCTCCGGACGTGCAGGCTCAGCGGCCATGGCTCATGGGCCCAGGCCCTCCGCGGCATGTGGGATCTTCCCGGACCGGGGCACGATCCTGTCCCCTGCATCGGCAGGCGGACTCTCAACCACCGCGCCACCAGGGAAGCCTCATTCCCACTTTTGTGAAAAGGAAGCTAAAACAGGGAAGGAACTTGCCCAGGCTGTACCTAATTTAGGGTTGGATCGAGGCTTTGAGTTTAGGCTCTCTGCTTGTTCTCTTAAACCTTACTCCCTACTGACTCTCAAATAACAGAAGACTTAACTGCACATAGAACAGAATATAAATTTCAACTTTGACAATGTAAAAGCTAGGTTTGGAAGGTAGACAGGAGGTAGAAAGAAGGAAAGATGGTATGAATGTCCTCATTTTACAAAGCGTGACGTTGAGAGAATTTATAGTTGATCAACAATTTAGGTTTTTAAGTATATCACTACAAGTCAGAGATCCTGAGCAGTGGAATAACTAATGATGACATAACTTTACTAAGCAGTGTGGAAACAGTGTAAAGGAACTAAACCCTTACTTAGTAAAATAGAAAATGAACAGATAATGCCTCCAATTTAGTGAGAAAATAGTCATGTAAGAGTATTACTTGGAAATGGAGAAGAATTCAAAATAACAATAGTTGGACCTCCCTGGTGGCGCAGTGGTTAAGAATCTGCCTGCCAAGGCAGGGGACACGGGTTCGAGCCCTGGTCCGGGAAGATGCCACGTGCCGCGGAGCAACGAAGCCTGTGCGCCACAACTACAGAGCCTGTGCTCTAGAGCCTGCAGGCCACAACTACCGAGCCCATGTGCCACAACTACTGAAGCCTGCGTGCCTAGATCCTGTGCTCCACGACAAGAGAAGCCACTGCAATGAAGAGTAGCCTCTGCTCGCTGCAACTAGAGAAAACCTGCGCGCAGCAACAAAGACCCAACACAGCCAAAAATAAGTAATAATTAAAAAATAATAAAAAATAACAATAGTTGACGTAAACGTCATACAAAAGGAAATCCAAACAGCCAGTAAACACAGAAAAGTGTACGACTTCATTAAGTAATAAGAGAAAAGTGAGTCAAAACCAATGAGACTACATGCCAATCAGTTTGACAAATACATAAATAAAGTGTGATAGTATCAGGTATTGTAGACCTGGAGTACTATGGGAATCTTCTACCCTGTTTATACTGGAGTATAAATCGACATATAATTTGGAAAGCATTTAGCACTCTCCATCAACTGAAGGTATATAAGTAGCCTGTGAGCCAGCAGCCCTCACCCCCGCCCTGTGTAAATGCACCGGAATAACCGGTACAGCAGGATTCCTAGCCGTGATTTGCATTAGCACAAACTGAAAACAAACCAAATGTCCATTAAGAGTCAAAAATTAAATAAATTTTGTGTATTCGTACAGTGGGAAAACTATCCAGCAATAAAATTGAATGAACTAGAGCTACAGGCAGCAATGTGGATGAATTTTTTAGACCAATGTTGAGAGAAAGAAATAAGATAGAAAAGACTTCATATACTATGATCCTCTACATAAAGTTAGATGTTGACAAAACTAAACTCTTTTGTTAGGGATGCATGCAGGTTAAAGGAAATGATTGTCAAGAAGTGAGGATGGTGTTTAACCTGGAAGAGGAAAGGAGATTGTGATGAGGAAAGGAGATTGTGATGAGAAAAGGATATGGGGGGGGTGGTTTGAGATGCTGACAAGTATCAATACTGTCAGATTCGAGTAGTGGTTATGTAAGTATTCTTTTTTTATTTGTCACATTGACAATTTTGTCCTGAGCACTTCTCAGTACACATTATTGTATTTTACAATTAAAAGCCTGAGTAAAGAATCGGTCGCTTCTTGAGTGCTGGATGTGGGAGTGGGATGAGACATTTCATTTTAAGCCCTTCACTACTGCTTGCGTTCACATGTTCATTCATTCAGCCTTAATTGAACATATGCTGTGTACCAAGCACTCTTCTAATTTTGTATGTGTTTTAACTCATGTAATCCTCACAAGAGCTCTGTGATGTGGGAGCTTATCTCCATTTTATAGATGAGGAAGTTGAGGCCTAGAGTTATAGAACTTGTCCAAGGTTATATAGCTAATGGGTAGTGCCAGGCCCATTTGCCTCAGAGTCTGAATTTTTACAATACAATCTAAAAGAGAAATTAATTACTAATTATAAGCAAAAAAATTGCACATTAAAGAAGATGACAAGTTTTCATCTATCCAGTTAGAGAAAAACACAGTCTGTCTTTCACACACGTACATCTTGTATTGGCAGGGATTTTCCTTATTAAGCAATTATTTATTGACCGTCTACGTTGTGCTAGGCACAGGTGCTGGGGATAAACACTTAATAAAATACACCCCCTATCTTCAGATAACTTGCACTCTAAGTGAGGAAATAAGCCAACAGTTATAGTAGAGGTTATATACCAAGTGACACATCGCTGATGGATGGCAGTATAAAATCTCAGACATCTTTTGGAAAGAAGTTTGGAGATAGGTACCTCAGAGCCTTAAAAATGTGCATTTGCTTTGACGTCAAACTCATTTTTATAGATTTATTGCAAGAACGTTATTCTCAATATGGAAAAAAGCCTTCATGCATAAAAACGGTTATTTTGTCTGATAATATTGAAAAGTTGGAAAGAATTTAAATGTGTAAAATGGTTAACCAGTAAACCCACTCAGTGGAATATTTTTTAGCCCACAAAAAAAAATCAAGGTTATGAATCCCCTGATTATATGAGAAATGATTGATTTCAATGTTAAATGGAGAAAAGGTGAACATAAAATTTGATATCCAATACGATGGGAGCTTTGTCCCAGAAAAATCACCCTAGCCGGTGTACAGAAGGGAGGAAGGAGAGCAGATGACAGGAAGGAAAATTATTCCAAAGCCTTATCATTAGTTTACTTAAGTCATAGAATATCAAGCAATTTTACTTTCTAACTTTTTTGGTTCCATATTTCCATGTAAGGGACATGAATTATGAATACTTTGTAGTAAGAGGACACAGTTTTTCACCAAAATTTAATACTGTGTACTAATTCCCTCCATTAGAGGGAGAAACTCTTCCATGTAATTGCACTTTGATGTGCTATTTAGAACCAGTCAGGATGTTTTACTCTACTTTCCTCTGACTGTGGTGAGGGTTTTTTGTTTGTTTGATTATTTGTTTAGAATTTCTTTAAAATCGGTTTTAGAAGATTTATTGAACCATTATATTGAAAGTAGAGGAATTTTGCAATTTTTCCCCTTTTTCCCCATTGAAAACTTGGCTGGCTTTAGTAATGAAACATTAAAGAATTTGAAGTTCTTAGACTGTCAGTTTTTTAAACATGACCTGAATATAAAAATATATGTTCATTGAGCAAATTTTTGAAAACAATGAACAGCTTCTTGAAGGAAGTAGAAGCCACCTCTGCATGTACACACACCTAATCTGCTCTTTTGTCCTAAAGAAGTATGAAAAATATTTTGCCATGTCACTGCATACTCTTCTACATCAGAGAATTTGATTAAGCTTATGCACCGTTTCCCAGGAAAAACGCACAGATACATTTTGAATGTAGAACTCCTGAAGCCCATTCATTAACTCTGGTTGAGACCTGTTGTCATTCTTTTCTTAGTGGCTTCATAGCGCATTCCTTCAGACTGTGAGCTGTTTTTGTTTAAACCAATCCCAATTTGGAGGCTCTTAGCTTTCTTCTAGGGTTTGGTTATAAACAATCTTATGACATCATGTTGGTAGATAAATCTTTGCCCACATCTTTGATTTTCTTAGGGTAAACTCCTGATGTAGGATTGTTGTTAGGTACCAAGAGCTACTCTCCAGAAAGTGATACCAGCTCCTCTCCCAATGATGGCATATAGTAGAGTTCCTCATTCTTTAAGTGATTGTTCAGAGCAGTTAAAATGTATAAATATACCGTACTGTTTTTATAAGTATAGGAATTCTGATTGTTTATCGCTGCATAAGAAACCCCCCAGAAACAGTGGCCTAAAACAATGACAGTCATTTATTTTGTTCACGAACCTGGAGGTTGAGTAGAATATTAATTCTTTCACTACACTCTTACTGACTGAAAACAGTACCTATTTGACTAGCTCACAGTTCTGCAGGTCAGAAGTCCAGGCACAGTGTGACTGGGTTTCCTGCTCAGATACACATGGGAACATGTGGGTTCCCTCCTGAGAGTGTTAAAGCACGTGAAATGTAAGTGTAAGACATTGAGCCCCAGACGTTGGATGTTCACCATAGTTTGTGTGGGTCACAGAGCTGAAATCTAGATGTCAGTCAGGCTGTGTTAGCGCCCAGAGGCTCTGGGAAAGAATGCCTCCAGGCTTCTTCGGCTTGTTGGCATAATTCAGATTCTGCAGTTGCAGGACAGAGGTCCCCATTTCCTTGCTGGCTGTCAGTCGGGGGACAGTCTCAGCTCCTAGAGGCCTCTCGCTTGCCTTCCCTGCTGCAGCATTGGACTTCTTCAGAGCCAGCAATGGAGAGTCTCCCTCTTGTCCCTCTTGTACTTCAGTTCAGGAAGAGTTCAGGTCCTTTTCATGGGGTGCCTGAGTAGGCCATATCCACCTAGAATAATCTCCCTATCTTAAAAAAATCAACTGATTTTGAACCTTAATTCCATCTGCAAAATCCCTTCACTACAGCACCTAGATTTAGAGTTTGATTGGATAAGTGGAAGGTTTGTGTACTTCAGTAAGTAGGAGTCTTAGGGGCTCTGTTAGAATTCTGCCTATTGCAAGCCGTGTCCCCACTTCAAGGGGGGTTTTAGTTCCTAAAACTCCTAATAGAGTTTATCAGTGTTCATTTTATTTCAGTGACCTTGGTGAACGGGAAGACTACCACCTCTGTGAGCAGGAATGGCACCCAGCTTCCTGAGTCCACAGTGTGGCTCTGCTACTTAGTGGTGTGACCTTGGCTGTGCTGCTCTACTTACTCTACTTTTTTGCCTCTGTTTCCCTCATCTGTAAAATAACATGGAGTTAGTGATCATCCTTTCCTCGTAGGGTTTTTTGTGTTATAAATTTATTTTATTTATTTATTTTGGGCCGCATTGGGTCTTCGTTGCTGCTCGGGGGCTTTCTCCAGTTGTGTCGAGCCGGGGGCTACTCTTCATTGTGGCGCGATGGCTTCCCTTATTGCGGAGCACAGGCTCTAGCGCACAGGCTTCAGTAGTTGTGGCACGTGGGTTCTAGAGCATAGGCTCAGTAGTCGTGGCACACAGGCTTAGTTGCTCCGCGGCATGTGGGTTCTTCCTGGCCTAGGGCTGGAACCTGTGTCCCCTACACTGGCAGGCGGATTCTTAACCACTGTGCCAGCAGGGAAGCCTCCTCTTAGTGTTTTGATGATTAGATTATTTGATACCCAGGGAACTCCAGGAACAGTGCTTGACTGTAAATTGCTTTAAAAGTGATTACTTTTTAAAAACATGCTTTTGAATCTGCAGTTATGCAATTCAGGTATGTTAAGCATGTTCATTAATAGGACTTCCTGCTATAAAGAGACCCACAAATGAAAATAGAATTTTTCTTTCTTGGTCTTATTTCTGACTTGCTATGTTATACGCATATGCCTTTTATGGTGGGCTGCCACAAATTTATGTTGGAAAAAGTGGAATTTAAATAAATCTTTACTATGCTAATTTGATAGATTTTGATAATTCAATTCACTAGCATGGTATGATATTACTAGTAGCAGACTAAAATCTGAGTTCACTTCTGGCTCTGCCCCTAAATCCTGATGAGACCAATAGCTGGAAAGGCTTATGGATATTATACTACAAATTAGTTATAACATTTACTCTGTTTGTTTAGGAAAACCTGGAGGGGTGCCTAAAGCAGTTAAAGGAGGAAAGAGTAATAAGACTGAAGGCTGATAAATGAGTCAGTGAGGTAAACAAGTTTCTTCTTCTGCTTTTGAGAGTGTTTTGGTTTTATTTTGATTTGATTTTAAGCCATATACACATAATTTGTAAGCTTTAAAACTGTAATATGTTGCAAATTGTTTGTATCATATGGAGTTTTGCATTTACTGGTATTTAGTGATCATATGATCTATATTCCAGAAAGCATGTTTTTAAAAATGTGAAAATCTGGTTTTGTGTGTGTGTGTGTGTGCTTTTATATGACATTAGCGTATTTCCTGTTCATGATTCTTTGTTCAAGAAGGCACTTTTTGTGCATATATTGTATATACAGTAACATAAAAGACATGATGAGACTGTCCTGGCAGTGAATTAGCAAAGTGAATCATTTAAATAAATTTAAGATGTTGGAAAACTTCTAAGAATGCAATGAAAGATAAAAATATATACCATGAGGGGGCTTCCCTGGTGACGCAGTAGTTGGGAGTCCGCCTGCCGATGCAGGGGACGCGGGTTCGTACCCTGGTCGGGAGGATCCCGCGTGCCGTGCAGCAGCTGGGCCCGCGCGTCCGGAGCCTGTGCTCTGCAGCGGGAGAGGCCACAGCAGTGAGAGGTCCGCATACCGCAAAAAAAAAAAACAAAAAAAAACCCCATATATACATATATACCATGAGAATTACATTAGGTAATGTGCATGAAAGCAGGGCATAATCTAAAAAGTTCTATCTAAATATAATTTATCACAGGGTGAGTGTAGGGAGGAATTTTTGAAAGTACATCCATTGGATTGGTGGACACTCATTCAATAAATGTTGAGCACCTGCTCATGTAAGGCAAAAGGGGCATCATGAACATTAACGGCCTTTCTGAGAAATACTAGAGTTGAGCTTATAGGGGCTTTAAAGTGCATAGATGATGAGCGGAAGGGGAAGAGTTCACGGGGGTGAGTATTTTCAAGAAGCCAAAGAAAATATTGGTGATCGTACATTTAATAAATTGGGTTGGGTATGATTTAGGACTTTTAAACGTAAGCATTAGATATTTTGCTCACTAAAGTTAATTCTTAACATTCAGCAGAGTTGTAATATGTTTTGTTCAGATGAGATTCTATAATTCACTTTCTAATTTAAGGGAAACTTAAAGCAGGTAATTTTCTAATGTGGAATGAGGCTCCGTTATGAATTGAACCAGTTAGAAACGTGATCTTTTGTGAAAGATCATTAATAAAACGGTAACTTTGGTTTATTTATATACCACCTGAGCGTTATATAAGAAACTTTATTGGATGCCTGTGGGTTTTGGTTATTATGTGATATGGTCTCTGTATTTACTGGTGGAGAGTTAGGTTAATTACATTTTGAGTGTTTTAGTTTTGTTCCTTGAAACTAGGCAAGACTACTTTTGATGACAATGAGAAAAAATCATGTCAGATATTTTCCATCTTCTTTTATAGCTGGAACATGAAAATGCCCAGTTAAGAAATATAAATTTCTGTTTGTCTGAAGCCCTTCATGCTCACTCATTGACAAGCATGATCCTGGATGATGAAGGTGTTTTGGGCAGCACTGAGAATTCTTTTCACAAGTTCCATGCTTTCTTGGATCTCCTTAAAGATGCTGGGTTAGTTCATTTCTCTTCATGGCGTTCTTCTCTTTGCGACTATAATGGTAGTTTGCTGAGGAACTGGAGCAATTTTCATCACTTCTGTGGCCATATTTAGTGTAATTATAGGTAATATAGTTGACTTTTTAAATTGAGGAATTAAATTTTTTAAGAAATGCAAATAGGGAAGCCTGCTTTGGTAGAGTGGGGAGCCCAGTATAAAAGAGTAACCTGTAGACAGAGTAATTAGTAGGTATAGTTTTTTGTAAGGACTAAATTGAAAGCAGTTTTCATTGAAAATATTTGGGAATGCATAAGAATCGTCTTATCTTTCACTTATTTTGCTTGTTTGATAAGTTTGAGTTAAAGTTAGTTTTGCCTTAGACATAAAAATTATTATTAATCTGCAGGGAAGATATAGGTCAGTGGTTCTCAACCGGGAGCAATTTTGCTGGAAGAGGGAAGTGGAGATTGATAGTTGATGGGGTGGTGTTTTGTCAGTGAATGAGTTGGTGTTGGGAAGGGAGGAACAAACACATTCTTGGAAACTGGAGGCAAGGGGGTAAAGAAGTGTGGGAATGGAGGCGTGACTGGCAGTGGACGGGGGGCATGGTACATGTTGAAGCTGCTAGTGAGACAGTGGGATGTCTCCTAGAGGATGAATCTGGAAAGGGCTGAGAATTTGGGGGAGAGAGAGGCTTGTAGTCTGGAGTAGGATGTTAGTTTTTAAGATTTTAGAAGTATTTCATGATTGTAGGTCTGGGGAAATCTAAACTGCTCTTCTGTGATTATAATAACCTTTGTCTTTTCTCCTTTCCTCCTCTGGTCTAGGCTTGGGCAGCTGGCCACAATGGCTGGTATAGATCAGTCAGATTTTCATTTACTAGGTCGTCCCCAGATGAATTCTACTGTTAGTAGTCCACCTAAAGAAGAAAAGAAGCCACTTGAAGAAGAAAAATCAGAATCAAAGCAGAGTTCCCCAGGACTAACGCAAAATCTCCAAGTAAGTGGAGAGGACAGCACTTAAGGATTCTAAGAGTGATTAGCAAAAAGGAAATGACCAAGTCAGGGAGAAAACAATAATGATCAGTCTCTAATAGTTTACATGTTCAGGAGCTAGAAGATTCTGGAATCCTTTCCAAATCTGAGATTAGTAAATGTGTGCCCCTTTCACGATACTGTATTGTTGTAAATAAGGAGACTGGAAGTTCTTTAGAAAATTTATGAGTTAAAGCAAACTATCCTTAATGAAGAAAGAAAACATTAGAGAAAATATTCCAGATTTTAAATTGTATAAATGTCTATTCTATTCATATTTTATCTAGGTTTCTATTTGTATGCAGTCAGCTTACAATGAATGAACACTAATGAAGGTACACATACTGATATAATTTTTAAAATAAGTAATCCAGACATAGCTAATAGGTAACATATGACAGTGAATCACTGGTTATGGGAATGGGAGGGGAAAACCTGTCAGCTTTTCCTCTAGCCTTACTTGGGGAGCCCCCATCAACCAATCTCAGACTGGTCTTGGGAACTGACAGCTTGAGAACACAGTCTGGTCACAAACTATATACTGTTTACATGTGCCTGGAGGATAGAAAAGAAATTAATTATCTTACAGAATAGGGTTTTATTTTTAGTGAGGGAAAGGAAATGGGTAATAACTACCCCAATCACCAAAGTCTGAAAATGGAGCGGACATAGCCTTGGATATAGCTAGGTTAAGCTGAGAATCACTTGGCAAGATATAATTAGAAAAAAACTGGCTCTGAAATCTTCTGAATATTGACTGTGTTAATAATAAGATCACAGAGTAACAGTGAAGTTTTGAACTCTACTTTTTAATGGTTGGCTTTGTTCATCACTGAATTTTTGTCTTGTCTTTTGTTTTTCCCCCGGGTTTCAGAAAATTGCAGGTGATGCTAGGATTCCTTTGCCTCTCGACTCCTTCCATGTCCCAGTCTCTAGTCAGGAGGCCTTAGAAACTTCCAAAGACAACCTGGGGGTCCCAGTCACAGAGCAGCGGCAGGAGTCTTTTGAAGATTTCATTGCTAGAACATGTTCTTCTTCAGCAAACGTCATTTCTGGAACTGGAAGTGAAAGAAAAGAAGAGGAATTATCTAGAAATAGCAGGTCTTCTTCAGAGAAAATGACCAAAGCAGGTGAATATACCCAAAACTACTCTGCTAAGAAACAACCTGGGAAGGACCTGCATTCCTGCTCTGACTCACCTGTAAAGCAGAAAAGCAAAGGAACTGGGCAAAATAATTCTTTGGTTAATAAGCCAATTAGAAGTGAGTCTTCAAAAAAGCACATTTCTGTTAAGAAAGACAGTAGAATAGTGACTGTTTCATCAAAGACAACTAAAAGTAAACTCAGTCTACTAGAACATTCTGAAAGTGATACTCTTGGATCTGATTGTGAATTTCAAGAAAGCATCCGTACTCTGTCACGCCTAACATAGGTATAAATCTTTTAAAATTATGTTTTTGCCTTCAAATTTTAATAAATTACTTATGTTTTTATTATAGCATATGGTGTTTTCAATTACTTGACTGGAAGCCACTAGAGAAAGATTTATCTATTCTTTTTTATTATAATGAAGGTTTTGGTGTATTTTTCCTTGTGACAGTTTGCACCATTCATTCAGCTAGTGTTTACTGAGGGCTTCATATGTACAGTACTTTTCTGGGTGCTGTTGCTTTCAGCAGTGAACAAAATAAAGCTTTTACTCTCCTGGAACTAACACTCTGTGGTGGGAGAAAACATAAACAACAAAACAGGGTAAGGGGTAAAAAGAGATGGGAATAATAAATGGAATACTTTTACCATTTGGTTAAATGTCAAACTATTATAAATCACATGGCCAGAAGCCATTGACATATTCTAATTCACAATAACCAGAGAGCCTCAAACATTTACCAAGACACTTAACCGTGTTTATGGATTACAGCAACGCTATGAGGTTGGGAACTGTTACCAGTTCCCCGGTTACAGATGAGGAGTCTGAGGACACATCATGTGAGTTGCCCAGAATTACACAGCTGTAAGTAAGTGGGAAGCTGCGATTTAACCAGAACCCATGCTCTTTTTTTTTTTTAATGTATGGACTTTATTATGTTTCCTTTGTTTCTGATTTACGTGATTTTTTTCTTTAAAGTTTTTTTGGATGTCGACCATTTTTAAAGTGTTTATTGCATTTGTTACAGTATTGCTTCTGTTTTATATTTTGGTTTTTTGGCCGCAAAGCATGTGGGATCTTAGCTCCCTGACCAGGGATCAAACCCTCACCACCGCCATTGGAAGGCAAAGTCTTAACCACTGGACCACCAGGGAAGTCCCCTTTATGTGATTATTTTTCTGTCAATTGTTTTTTAATTTTATTTTTTATTGACGTACAGTTGAATTACAGTGTTGTGTTAATTACTGTTGTACAGGAAAGTGACTCAATTATACATTTATAGACATTCTTCTTCATATTCTTTTCCATTATGGTTTATCACAGGATATTGAATATAGTTCCCTGTGCTCTACAGTAGGACCTTTCTGGGTTTTTTTTAAATACACCCACTTTTTAAAAAATAAATATATTTATTATTTTTTTTAATTTTTGGCTGCGTTGGGCCTTCGTTGCTGCACGCAGGCTTTCTCTAGTTGCAGTGCACGGGCTTCTCATTGTGGTGGCTTCTCTTGTTGCGGAGCACCGGCTCTAGGTGCATGGACTTCAGTAGTTGTGGTGCACAGGCTTAGTTGCTCTCTGGTATGTGGGATCTTCCCAGACCAGGGCTCGAACCCGTGTCCCCTGCATTGGCAGGCGTATTCTTAACCACTGCGCCACCACGGAAGTCCCATGTAGGACCTTTTTGTTTATCCATCCTGTATATACAGCAGTTTGCATCTGCTACTCCCAAACTCCCAGTCCAACCTTCTCCCACCCCCTCCCCTTTGGCAACCACCAGTCTATTCTCTATGTCCTTGGTTATGTTTCAGTTTCACAGATAGGCAGAACCCAGGCTCTTAATTACTTTGTTATTCTGTTTCCTTGTTGTTAAGAGAAGAAGGGTTTAAGGAAGGCACCGAGAGAGAAGCCAGTGAGCACTAGAAATGCAAAAGAGAGGGGCTGTCAGACAGCACACCTGTCTCCTTCCCCCATCTGAGCAGAATTTTTAAACGGCAGAGTATGTAAGAGTATGTGATGACACATCTCTGGATTCAATTATGTCTCCCTGGTAAAACATGCACAGTTAAGTCTTTAGTTCAATCAGACTGAAAGCTGAGATCAGAGAAAAGCTGGAGTGTCAGATTTCTTCTAAAAGGTCCTGCCTGATTGTTACTAAGAGGGCTACTACAGTACTGGTTAGTTCATTAGTCATGGATTGAGTGTTAGAGGAATGAAACAATGAGCAAGATGTAGCGTTGGCCCTTTAGCAGTGGAGTGAGAGGGGAAGACGCACAGCAGATGTCTCATCCTGTACGTGACATGCTATGACGGGCATATTCAGGGCGTTTAGTCAGTGTTTGTGGAAGAAGAGGGGGAGCTGTGAGGCATAGAAAAGTCATCTAAAGAGGCAGTCCCTAAGCTAAATCTTAAAGGACTCCTGAGAAACTGGTGAGTCAGCGGTGAAAGGCAAGGGTACTCAAGGCAGAGTGGACAGCGGAAGTCCAGAGCCGTGAGCGTGCGAGGGGTGTGTTACGGAGCCACAGGCATAGGCTCTGGAGGATCAGTGCAGTGTCACCAGGCAGTGGCAAGTGCCCCTAAAGGAGGCCAAGAGGAGGAGGAGAGCAGCTCTTTACCACCCATGTGCGTGGAGCTAGTTTCCTCAGAAAATAGCCAAGAATGGAAAGGACAAGTTCAGGTGGCATTTTAGACCACTGATGTCAGTACGGATGAGGAATCTGAAGAAGCCCGGAGACAATTATGCCCCACTCTTCTTAGGAGCAGTGTTTTTTATTTTCGAGTGGGACTTTCACGCTGCCACCTCCTCTCCTGTCCCTACTGAAAGGTTCATAGGCCAGCAGAAGGGAGAGCCTGGCTTAAGTAAAGTTAATCAGGTTTCTTTACTGTACAGTTCCTCGGGGCTGCTGTAGGCTAGTGTTCACTCTGGATCGTCACAGCAGGCGCATGGTACACAGCCATCCTCAAAGCTATTTGACTCTAGCGTCCTCTTTTAATAGAAGTGTCTAACAACTGGTTCCACCAAACAGCAATTTGGTAACTTCTAGACCAGGTAATAGCAAGAAGAAAGGGGTCTGAAATAAGGTAAAGATGAAGGGAGGAAATAAGTTCTAATTTTATTTAGGAAATTACAAGCAAGCCTTGATCTTGGGAAGTAAGGAAGAAGTAGGAGGTGGAGGCTGGACCCCCATCTGTGTGACTAAGGTTGGGTGGTGGTATCATTGAGTTTGGAAATAGGGGATAAAGAACTGAATTGGGGAAAAGACTTCTGGGCATGTAGAATTTTAAAGCACCTGTAGAATTCAGGAGAAAAACTGGTAGATAACTAGAGATGCACATGAAGACATGGAAAGATAAAAATTTGAATGTCATCAGCACATATCAGCAGTCATTAAAATCATGAAGATGGATGAGATTTCAGAGAATTGTGAGTACTGACAACGTTTAAGTAATAAGCAGAGAAAGAATTCTGGGAAGGAGAGAGGTGATAGAGTTTCAAGAAGGAGGAAGTAGATGACAGCGTCATCCTTCAGAGAATGTGAGTGTCCATTGGATTTGGGCAGTTAGGTTCCCAGTGACCTTAGAGCAGTTCAGTGAAGTGGTGGGCAAGAAGCCAGACTGCAATAAATTGAGGGCATAGGGCTGCCTGTCAGGGCCAGGTGGGCCTAGTGAGGACAGTGGGAATAGGCTGCTCTGAAGGAGTTTGGATGAAAAGAGAAAATAATTAGCAAAAAAGAGTTTTTTAGAATGAGAAGGACTTATATTTTATATGTTGAAATGAAGGAACCGATAAAGGAGATCCTGAAGATGTAGATAATAATTTAGAGAATTGGGGAAACATGGACATATGAATAAGAAAAAAACCTTGCACAGTATATAAAAATCACTTGCATCCTTCGAGTTGGATGGATACTGGTAAGTTTGGGAGGAAATAAAGGTAAGAAGACATAGAAGTTAATTGAGTTTATACTGATAGCCTCAGTTTCCTTTGACCCAGATTTTTCAGAGACACATATATACACATACATAATTACAGTTTTAAAATTCTTTCATAGTTACATGTTTTATTAATCACGTCTAAGAAAAGTCATTGATTTTCATTTTGTACCCCATTATCTTATAAGGACAAGATACAGTGACAACTTCCAAGCTTTTTGCATATCAGAGCAGAAACTGAAAGTATCTCCATAATTGAATTTTCACTTGTGTGTAATAAGTTTATCCTTAGGAGGGTACTTTCATAGTGTTTGATCACAGGTGAGTTTGGGCATTGCTATCACTCAATAATGTTAAGCATCTGTCAGGTTCTCTCCTATACTATATATTAATTTTTTCTCCGTGAAGCAAATATTAATTGGCCTGTGGGAATAAGATACACCTAGGTCCTCTTTCCTTGGTAGATTCACAAAAGCCTCTGAAACTAAATTTCCAAGTCAGGCCATACTAACGCCTGGCATAATAATTTTTCTTTTTTTTTTTAAACATCTTTATTGGGGTATAAT
>NW_020173931.1:11482-14990 GCF_003031525.2 Neophocaena asiaeorientalis asiaeorientalis | reverse complement strand
TATGAGGAACCAGGGCCGGAGAGTGGTGTCTTAGTGCAGAAGCCGGGTGGGCACCTGGGGTGGGGGTGGGCTGCAGGGGCAGTGGGCCTGGCAAGGACCAACATCCCTGTGGGGAGGAAAACCTCTCAGGCCTGGCCCTGGAGCCGGCTCTGCAGGTACAACTGGGCGTGTGTACAAATAGCAAAGTACTTTCTGGACTGCATGCACACTTTGACAACCAGACCAGTCCTAGGAAATGTCCTTCTGATAGGACTCACTTTGACAACCAGACCAGTCCTAGGGAATGTCCTTCTGATAGGACTTTTAGAGATGCCTCGTTGATTTTTCCCTTGAACTGCTGCTTGGTGTGGCTTCTAAGGTTCTTGTTGGATTGTTTGTTTGTGTGTGTGACAAGTTCTGAGTGGTTGTGGCACGGCCCACAGCATGAGAGCTGCTGGCACACATTGTTTCGCTTTAGGAACCGGTTCCACATTCAATTTGGGTGGTGGGGAGTGATCAGGCCCAGAGCTCTTTGCGTGGGGTCTGGAGGGGTTTCAGGTTTCAGGGCTAGGCGGTTCCTCACGGGGATGGGGGACAGGCTTCTGTATCCCTCTGTCTGGAGCGCCTGCTAATGCCTGTCCCTGTTGCAGCCGCCATGCAGTACCTGGCTGACAAGTCGCAGACCCTTTGAAGTGAGTGTTACACACACCGTACCCCTTCCCACAGTCCTGGCTGTTGAGCAGGGCTGGGGCCTGGCCCTGGCTTGAGGCTCTTCCCTGATTCTGCTGTTTCACAGGTTGAGCCCAGCGACTTCCTGCAAGAGGAGCAGCTGGTACCTTTGGGGCCCTGGAGCTGTGGCCAAGCTCGTTCCCTCCTGTACTGCCTCAGCTAGGGCTTCCTCTACCCCTGTTTTGTCCCTGCCCTGCCCCAGTTTCACAGCAGTTTCCAATTAAAGTACCTATGCTAAGCCACGTTGCATTCATCCATCCATTTCCTTACTGACGGGAATTTGGAGTGTTCCCAGTAGTTCCCATCACCAACACCCTTGTGCATGTGTTCTTGTACACTACAGGTACCAGCGTGTCTCCGGAAGAAGTACCAGGCAGCAGACTTGCAGGAGTATAGAGGAAATAGATTCTTTTTATCTTCCTTTTAAAGATCTTGGGCTAAAAGCAAGGACTCTGGAGTCAGATTGATTGGTTTCAATCCTGCCGCTGATCCCCACGAGCCGAATGACCTTGGGCCAGTGGCCGAACCTCTCACTGCCTGTTTCCTTACTGGTAAGAGGCCAGTAATAGTTGGTACTATAGGTAAAGGCGTGTCACGCGGATGCATTATTATTTATGCCCAGCGCTTAGAAGAGTGCCAGGCACAGAGTCCGGGCCGGCACTAAGTTGCTTTCGATGGATTCTCCCAAATTACCTCCCAAATGGGTCTTTTGCTCCACCGCCACAGGGGTTTGCTCCTAACCTCTCCCACCCTCGGAATGGTTAAGCTCTTTGAAGGTTGTCAACCTAGTGTGTGAAACCCGATTCCTGGTTTTAGTTCACATCTCCAGGATCAGCGGTGGGGAGCATCTTTTGGGATGTAACTGGCCACTGCGATTTCCTCTTCTTTGAATTTGCCTCAGAGAGGGCGAAGGGCTGATGGAGCGAGGCCAACCGCAAGTCTATGTGCCAAACCCGCCTGCCAATAACGTCTGCTGAGCCACATTTGATGGAGCAGTTGAGACAGAGACCTTACAGAACGAAAATACGATCCCTTTGCTCTCTGGCCGACCCCTGATCACTGACTACGGGACTCCTGTGCCCATTCTACTGTTGGGTCGTAAGGCTTGCGGTGGAAGGGAGGCTGGCAAATGCTTTCGGCGCGTGCTAGGCATCCAGCGCCTCCATCTTGACGTTTCATCCTCACCACCCCTGGAGCCCGGCGCCCTCACTCCCCGACGCCCTCGACCCCCTCTACAGATGGGAAACGGAGGCTCAGAGCTGTGACTCTAACCGGAAAGGGGAGGCCGGACAGGAGGAGGCGGGCCCAGAGGCTTCAGAGAGGGAGGCACTCCCACCATCCCCTTCACCAGCCAACTGCCCGGGACGCCCACGGGCTTGCAAGCAAACCAGAGGCCCTCGACCCCATTGGTTAGGCCTCAAGGGGAAGGGCGAACAAGGCGCCCGCTGGTTGGCGGGGGCCGGACCAATGAGGAGGCTGCTGCGCGGGCGTGGGAGGTGCGCTGAAAGTGGCAAGACCTTTCTTTTGAGGCGAGCTCGTGCGGCGCATGAGGTGGCTGATGCTGCCTTCTGAGCGCCGCACGCCTAGCCCACCATGACCGCGACCGCGACTCGGGCCATCGACCGTCGCCCCGGTTCCAGGGCCGCCCAGGTCGCGACATGAGCTCCCCGGATGAGGTGTCTGTGTGGAGAAGGCGTATCCGCCCAAAGGTCAGGGAGCGGGCCAGCGTCCGCGTGGCCAGCCCCGCAATCCCGCGAGCACCCGACCCAGGGCCCGAGCCTGGGGAGCCGCGGAGCGGCGAGGGCGGAGGCAGCTTCCCGGACCCCGAGGGCTTCCAGTCGAAGCAGGAGATGCTGGAAGCGCGAGGGCCTGTGCTGTGGGGCCGCGAAGGCGGACCTGGCTCCCCAGATGACCATATGAGGGACCTCCTGGACCTGATCGAGGAGTCTGAGGAGGCCAACCTGCAGCAGCTGACCGACCAGGATGTGCCGGGCGTCCGCAGGTACCCGTCCCCGTGGAGCTCCACTGCCTTCAAAGTGTCCACCGTGTGGACACTGCACCTCGAGGAGGTTCCCGACGGTCGAGGAGTGCCCGACCAGAGCTATGGGAAGGCACCAACGGCTCTAGCCAGCCCTTTTTACCTCGGTGGGCCAGAAGCGGGCCGGGCCTTGGGGAACCCTAAGAGAGGTACTAAGCGTAGGTTAAACGTGGATGCGGATCGCCAGCGGCGCTCCGCAGAAGGCCTGGCCTGGCTGCTATCCGACTCCGAGTCCTCAGATGAATTCAGTGAGACACAGCTGATGACGGTGAGCACTTACCCCAGAGGGGGAGGCCAGGCCAAGCCCGGCAGACCCGAGGATCCCAGGGACACTCCCAGACACTCGAAGTTCCAAGCCAGGGAGAACTTCCTTCACGTGACAGGCTCTTCCCTGTCGTCGGCTCCGCGAGGACTCTCTTCGGTTGTGGAAAGGCAGGGCGTGGGAGAGCAGGGCATCTCTTCCCCTAAGAAAATGCAGAGCGTGCTGTGGGGGAAGGGGGGCAGCAAGCCCAGCTACCCGGGAGCTGCTGCTGCTGCTGCTGCTGCTTCTGCTTCTGCTTCTGCTGCAGGTGGCCTGCCGTGGGTCACTCCTAGGAAGAACGGAGCCCAGGAGAAGAAATCCGTCGGGGGAGCAACCAAACTTGCCCTGGGGGGAACCTTCCGTTCCCGGAGGCAGCAAATCTGTGCAACTCCCGTGGAACCGGCCACCATCCCCCCAATCTCTGGTATTCCGCAGCCTGGGAGACCCAAGAGTTATACCTT
>NW_020173931.1:3355-11400 GCF_003031525.2 Neophocaena asiaeorientalis asiaeorientalis | reverse complement strand
GCCTAGTGTCTCGAGCTAAAGAGAGAAGTAGACGAACTTAAGGAGCAACTTGGTATGAGGAACCAGGGCCGGAGAGTGGTGTCTTAGTGCAGAAACCGGGTGGGCACCTGGGGTGGGGGTGGGCTGCAGGTGCAGTGGGCCTGGCAGGGACGATCATCCCTGTGCGGAGGAGAACCTCTCAGGCCTGGCCCTGGAGCCGGCTCTGCAGGTACAACTGGGCGTGTGTACAAGTAGCAAGTCGAGGGTGGTTCTGCCTGACACCCTTCCCGAAAGACCGGTGTTTTACTACACAAAAGGGGGTATGATGGTAGATTGGCCATTCAAGGTCGGCGACTGTGTGTCCCTGTGTGTGAATAAATGTAATCAGGGGTAATCTCCCTTGAGGGAGAAAGATGTGATTCAGGGAGTAAAGGGAGTAGAGGCTGGTCCAGGTTCTGGAAGGCATCGAATGAGCAAAAGCAAGGGTCGGATCTGTTTTGTTCAAGGCTTGTCGTTAAATTCCCAAAACATGGGAGGGGGATGATGCAGAAGTCAGCAAACCCCACGACAGGGTGTCGGGATGCTCGAAATGCTGGATTCGCTGGAGGTGGCTCTCGATCCTACTCTGTGATCCTATGATGTCTGACAACTCCTGTGGGTGTGGCTGGAATGAGATTGGGAAGGGTGGCTCCTCAGAGTAGCTCATCTTAGAATCAGGGGACCCATATATGAGGCCACCCAACATGAGATATCCGGGACAGGGGCAGGATGGGTGCAGTGAGGATGGGAAGTAAGGAGTGACTGCACCTGGACAATGGGGAGCACTTGGGTCCACCTTTCCCCCATATTCTCACCGACTCCCTTCCAGAGTCCACGGCATGAGCTCAGGTCGACATGTGGGATGGGACAGTCACAGACCGCAGGGTCAGAAAAGAACGTCCTGTGACTCTATCCTTCCACTCACACCCCTCCCTGGAGAAGGTGGGCTTGACTGCTTAGTTTACAGCTTTGAGCCTGAACCTGATCCAGTGGTTATTGCTTGGTGGTGTAGGACATCTCGCTGCTGTCTGAGTGACAAAGTTTGGCAGAGACATTCCAGCTGAGGTTTCTGCCCACCGAGATGTGCAGGCAACTTGTGCTCCGGGAGAAGTCCAGCACCAGCACCAGCGCCACCTGTCAGCAGAGGGTGTCACGGGGATGTGGTCACCAGGGTGAGGAAATAGAGAAGCTTGTTGAAAGGGAGGTGACATGGGAGGGCGTGACCTCAACCCTTGGTTTTCCCTGCCTCCCTTCCCTCCACTGAGCACACAATCTCCCTGTTCCGTGTTCTGACCAACTACCGCAGGAAAATGTTGCTGGAAACATGTATATCACAGGCTGTGGCTTGGCCCTGAGCTTTCCAGTTCCAGAGGGAATAGTGGCAGGTCATACATCTGGGCCCCCGTGGGTAGGAGGAGGTCAGAACCCCGCCCTCATTCAGTTCACCCCATTTGCCTTTCCCCTTAAGCCCCTTCTCCAGCCTGGGAGACAGTGGCAGCTGACCTGGAGAGCCCTAGGCCCCATCCTGCCTGATTCTGCTCCCTGCCCAATTACTGGGAAGATGCCCCCTCCCCACCCCACCCACTCCGCACCAGCGCCATCCCAACCAGAGTCCCACTGCTCTCTCTGGACTCTTGGGGGAAACTGACACAAACAAAGAAGGTAGGTGGGGGCTTCCCTGGTGGCGCAGTGGTTGAGAGTCCACCTGCCGATGCAGGGGACACGGGTTCGTGCCCCAGTCCGGGAGGATCCCACATGCCGCGGAGCGGCTGGGCCTGTGAGCCATGGCTGCTGAGCCTGCGTGTCCGGAGCCTGTGCTCTGCAACGGGAGAGGCCACGACAGTGCCCACGTACTGCAAGAAAAACCCAAACAAAACAACAAAAGAAACCAAAGAAGGTAGGTGTAGGTGTGCCCTGGAGAAGGAGCTGGGTGTGGTGGGCAGAGTAATCACGCCCAAAGGTGTCCAAATCCTAATTTCTGCTGTTGGCTTATATGTTACCTTGCATGGCAACAGGGGGTAAAGGCTGATACTCAGCTGAATTAAGGTGGGAAGACTCTCACCTGCATTGGCCGGGTCCAGCCAGGCACATTGGGGCTGCCTGGGTTGCCATGTGGGCTGTCCCTGCATGATTCCAGTGTGCGGCATTCAAATGACTGCAGTGTGCTTGGTGCCTCCTGTGCTTGTGCAGTGTTGAAGTCCTGGTAAGTACCGCTCAGATGCAGATGGAGGACAGACCAGTAGTTTTGGACCTCCCTTTGGTTCAAAGCCAATCACTTCCCCCTCCCTAGTCCTCTTGAGGTATCTGCCACCCTGACTTTTACGACGATCATTCACTTTCTGTTAAAGGATTTCCATTTGCTATTTAATAAAATAACCCTTCCAAAGATAAAAGACACTATACATATACACATCATAGAGAGCATAGGCTGTCCATCTGACAAGTACTTATGAACGGAACAACCCATGTAATTATACCCAGGTGATAGGAAATTACATTGCATATCCAGAAGTCCCCTATATGTCTTTTTCTGTGTAGGAATCCAAATGGATAAGTCCACATACTGCCTGATCCCATTTACTTCACATTCTTGAGAAGGCCAAACTACAGGGACAGAAAACAGATTGGTGGTTGCCTGGGTCTGGGGGTTTAGACAAGGGGTTAAACTACCAAAGAGCATGAAGCAATTCTGAGGCTGGTGAAAATGTTTTTTATTTTGGTTGTATTGGTGGTTCCATGGTTAAGTTTATTTTTAGGTATTTTATGCTTTCTGATGCGATTGTAAATGGGATTGTTTTCTTGCTTTCTCTCTCTGATAGTTCATTATTATGTATAGAAAAGCAGCAGATTTCTGTATATTAATCTTGTATCCTGTAACTTTACTGAATTCATTTATCACTTCTAATAGTTTTTTTTCCCTTTGGTGCAGACTTTAGGGTATTCCATATATAGTATTATGTCACCTGCAAATAGTGACAGTTTTACTTCTTCCCTTCAAAATTTGATGCCATTAATTTATTTTTCTTGTTGATTGCTGTGTCTAGGACAATACTATATTAAATAGAAATTTGAGAGTGGGCATCATTGTATTGTTCCTGACTTTAGAGGAAAAGCTTTCAGTTTTTCTCCATTGTATACAATGTCATTTGTGGGCTTGTCATAAATGGCCCTTATTGTGCTGAGATATGTTCCATCTATACCAACTTTGTTGAGAGTTTTTATCACGAGTGGGTGTTGAATTTTGTCAAATGTTTTTTTCTGCATCTATTGAGGTGATGTGACTTTATCTTTCATTTTGTTAATGTGGTATACTACACTGATTGATTTGTGAGTATTGAACCATCCTTGCATTCCTGGAATAAATTGTACTTGATCATATAGTGTATGATCCTTTTTATATATTGTGAATTCGGTTTGCTAATATTTTGTTGAGGATTTTGGCATCTGTATTCATCATATTGGCCTAAAATTTTCTTTTCTTGTAGAGTCCTTGTCTAGTTTTCATGTCAGGGTAATCTTGGTCTTGTAGAATGAATTTGGGAGTGTTCCCTCCTTTCAATTATTTGGAGTAGTTGGGGAAGGATAGTTATTAACTCTTTTTTTAAATAGACTTTTATTGGAGTATAACTAGTTCACAATACTGCACTAGCCTTTGTCACACAACAGAGTGAATCAGCCACATGCACACATACATCCCCATATCTGCTCCCTCTTAAGCATCCCTCCAATCATCCTTATCCCACCCCTCTAGGTGGTCACAAAGCACCAAGCTGATCTCACTGTGCTATGACACTGCTTCCCACTAGCTAAGTATCTTATATTTGGTAGTGTATATATGTTGATGCTACTCTCACTTTGCCCCAGATTCTCCCTCCCGCTGTGTCCTCAAGTCCATTCTCTATGTCTACGTCTTTATTCCTGCCCTGTCACTAGTATTGTAAATAGTGCTGCAGTGAACATTGTGGTATGTGTCTCTTTTTGAACTCTGGTTTTCTCAGGGTGTATGCCCAATAGTGGGATGGCTGGGTCATACAGTAGTTCTATTTTTAGTTTCTTAAGGAACCTCCATACTGTTCTCCATAGTGGCTGTATTATTCACTTTCTGTTAAAGGATTTCCATTTGCTATTTAATAAAATAACCCTTCCAAAGATAAAAGACACTATACATATACACATCATAGAGAGCATAGGCTGTCCATCTGACAAGTACTTATGAACGGAACAACCCATGTAATTATACCCAGGTGATAGGAAATTACATTGCATATCCAGAAGTCCCCTATATGTCTTTTTCTGTGTAGGAATCCAAATGGATAAGTCCACATACTGCCTGATCCCATTTACTTCACATTCTTGAGAAGGCCAAACTACAGGGACAGAAAACAGATTGGTGGTTGCCTGGGTCTGGGGGTTTAGACAAGGGGTTAAACTACCAAAGAGCATGAAGCAATTCTGAGGCTGGTGAAAATGTTTTTTATTTTGGTTGTATTGGTGGTTCCATGGTTAAGTTTATTTTTAGGTATTTTATGCTTTCTGATGCGATTGTAAATGGGATTGTTTTCTTGCTTTCTCTCTCTGATAGTTCATTATTATGTATAGAAAAGCAGCAGATTTCTGTATATTAATCTTGTATCCTGTAACTTTACTGAATTCATTTATCACTTCTAATAGTTTTTTTTCCCTTTGGTGCAGACTTTAGGGTATTCCATATATAGTATTATGTCACCTGCAAATAGTGACAGTTTTACTTCTTCCCTTCAAAATTTGATGCCATTAATTTATTTTTCTTGTTGATTGCTGTGTCTAGGACAATACTATATTAAATAGAAATTTGAGAGTGGGCATCATTGTATTGTTCCTGACTTTAGAGGAAAAGCTTTCAGTTTTTCTCCATTGTATACAATGTCATTTGTGGGCTTGTCATAAATGGCCCTTATTGTGCTGAGATATGTTCCATCTATACCAACTTTGTTGAGAGTTTTTATCACGAGTGGGTGTTGAATTTTGTCAAATGTTTTTTTCTGCATCTATTGAGGTGATGTGACTTTATCTTTCATTTTGTTAATGTGGTATACTACACTGATTGATTTGTGAGTATTGAACCATCCTTGCATTCCTGGAATAAATTGTACTTGATCATATAGTGTATGATCCTTTTTATATATTGTATCCATTCATCTGTCAATGGACATTTAGGATGCTTCTATGTCCTGGCTATTGTAAATAGTGCTGCAGTGAACATTGTGGTATGTGTCTCTTTTTGAACTCTGGTTTTCTCAGGGTGTATGCCCAATAGTGGGATGGCTGGGTCATACAGTAGTTCTATTTTTAGTTTCTTAAGGAACCTCCATACTGTTCTCCATAGTGGCTGTATTAATTTACATTCCCACCAACAGTGCAGGAGGGTTCCCTTTTTGTATGCTTGGTAAAATTTCCCTGTGCAGCCGTCTGGTCCTCGAATTTTGTTTGCTGGGTGCTTTTTGATTACTGATTCAATTTCAGTAGTAGTAATCAGTTTGTTCAGATTATCTATTTTTTCCCGATTAAGTCTTGGAAGATTGTATGTTTCTAGGAATTTATCCATTTCTTCTAGGTTGTCCAATTTCGTGGCATATAAGTTTTCATACTGTTCTCTTATGATCATTTGTATTTCTCTGATGTTGGTTGCAATTTCTCCTATTTCATTTCTTATTTTCTTTATTTGGGTCCTCTCTCTTTTTTTCTTAAGGAGTCTGGCTAAAGTCCTATCAATTTTGTTTATCTTAAAAAAAGACCCCAACTCTTTTGATCATATAGTGTATGATCCTTTTTATATATTGTGAATTCGGTTTGCTAATATTTTGTTGAGGATTTTGGCATCTGTATTCATCATATTGGCCTAAAATTTTCTTTTCTTGTAGAGTCCTTGTCTAGTTTTCATGTCAGGGTAATCTTGGTCTTGTAGAATGAATTTGGGAGTGTTCCCTCCTTTCAATTATTTGGAGTAGTTGGGGAAGGATAGTTATTAACTCTTTTTTTAAATAGACTTTTATTGGAGTATAACTAGTTCACAATACTGCACTAGCCTTTTCCTATCAATTTTGTTTATCTTAAAAAAAGACCCCAACTCTTGGTTTCATTGATTGTTTCTTTTTTTTTTTTTTTGGTATCTATTTTATTTATTTCTGCTCTGAAATTTATTATTTCATTCCTTCTGCTGGGCTTTGTTTGTTCTTTTTCTAATTCCTTTAGATGGAAGTTAGGTTGTTTATTTGAGATTTTTCTTGTTTCTTGAGGCATGTATGTATCTCTATAAACTTCCCTCTTAGAACTGCTTTTGCTGCATCTTTTTTTTTTTTTGGTATCTATTTTATTTATTTCTGCTCTGAAATTTATTATTTCATTCCTTCTGCTGGGCTTTGTTTGTTCTTTTTCTAATTCCTTTAGATGGAAGTTAGGTTGTTTATTTGAGATTTTTCTTGTTTCTTGAGGCATGTATGTATCTCTATAAACTTCCCTCTTAGAACTGCTTTTGCTGCATCCCGTGGATTTTGGAAAGGTGTTTTTAATTTTCATTTTTCTCAAGGTATTTTCTGATTTCCTCTTTGAGTTTTTCATTGACCAATTGGTTTTTTTTAGCAGTATGTTGTTTAGTCTCTATGTGTTTGTGTTTTTCCAATTTTTCTTCCTGTAATTGATTTCTAGTTTTATACCATCGTGATCAGAAAAAGTGCTAGATATAATTTCTATCTTCTTAAATTTGTTGAGACTTCTTTTGTGGCCTAGTATGTGCTCTATCCTGGAGAATAATCCATGTGCACTTGAAAGGAATGTGTATTCTGCTGTTTTTGGATGCGATGTCCTATAGATATTTATTAAGTTCACTGATCAAATGTGTCATTTAAGGCCACTGTTTCTTTAATGATTTTCTGTGTGGATGATCTGTCCACTGATGTATGTGTGTTGTTTACGTCCGCTGTTATTATTGTATTATTGTCAATTTCTCCCTTTATTTCTGTTAATATTTGCTTTATATATATGTGTATATATATTCTTATCTGCAACTGCCCTTTGTTTAGGCCTAGGGGAGATGGCGATATTCAAGTTCATCTGAAGTCAGAAAAAAAGTTTCCCAGAAATCTCACACCCTTATTCTTTTTTTTTTTTCCGGTACGTGGGCCTCTCACTGCTGTGGCCCCTCCCGTTGCGGAGCACAGGCTCCGGACGCGCAGGCTCAGCCGCCATGGCTCATGGACCCAGCCGCTCTGCGGCATGTGGGATCCTCCCGGACCGGGGCACAAACCCGTGTCCCCTGCATCGGCAGGTGGACTGTCAACCACTGCGCCACCAGGGAAGGCCTGCTTTATATATTTATGTGCTCTTATATTAGGTGCATATGTGTTTATGAATGTTGTAACCTCTTCTTCTATTGACACCTTTATCATTATATGATGCCTTTCTTTGTCTTTTATTATAGACATTGTTTTAAAGTCTACTTTGATATGTGTATTTCTACCACAGCTTTCTTGTTGTGGCCATTTGCATGGAATATTTTTTTCGATCCCCTCACATTTAGTCTGTGTGTGTCTCTCATTCTGAGTTGAGTCTCTTATAGGCAGCATAAAGATGGGTCTTGTTTCTATTTACTTATTTTTAAAATCCAATCCAACCTGATGTCTTTTGATTGGAGGATTTTGTCCACTGACATTTTTTTGTGGTTTTCACTGCTTCTTTATTTTTTCTTTCTTATTTTTTTATTGGGGTATAGTTGTTTTACAATGTTGTGTTAGTTCTACATCTCTGTGTCTATTTCTGCCTTGTAAACTGGTTCATCTATACCATTTTTCTAGATTCCACATATATGCCTTAATATATAATATCTTTTTTCTCTTTCTGACTTACTCCACTCTGTGTGACAGTCTCTATGGCCATCTAACTCTACAAATGACCCAATTCATTCCTTTTTATGGTTGAGTAATATTCCATTGTATATATGTACCACAACTTCTTTATCCATTCATCTGTCGATGGACATTTAGGTTGCTTCC
>NW_020173931.1:0-3200 GCF_003031525.2 Neophocaena asiaeorientalis asiaeorientalis | reverse complement strand
CCAGGGAAGCCCCTGAGCAGCTTTTATGTGCTTCTTGGCCATCTGTATGTCTTCTTTGGAGAAATGTCTATTTGGGTCTTCTGCCCATTTTTTGACTGGATTTTATTTTTTATATTGAGCTGCATGAGCTGTTTATATTTTGGAGATTAATCGTTTGTCTGTTGATTCCTTTGCAAATATTTTCTCCCATTCTGAGGGTTGTCTTTTGGTCTTGTTTATAGTTCCTTTGCTGTGCAAAAGGCTTTACGTTTCATTAGGTCCCATTTGTTTATTTATTTATTTATTATTATTATTATTTTGTGGTACATGGGCCTCTCACTGTTGTGGCCTCTCCCATTGCAGAGCACAGGCTCTGGACACGCAGGCCCAGCAGTCATGGCTCACGGGCCCAGCCCCTCAGCAGAATGTGGGATCTTCCCGGACCGAGGCATGAACCTGTGTCCCCTGCATTGGCAGGTGGACTCTCAACCACTGCGCCACCAGGAAAGCCCCCATTTGTTTATTTTTGTTTTTCTTTCCATTACTGTAGGAAGTGGGTCAAAAAAGATCTTGCTGTGACTTATGTCAAAGAGTGTTCTTCCTATATTTTCCTCTAAGAGTTTTATAAAGCCCAGTCTTACATTTAGGTCTTTAATCCATTTTGAGTTTATTTCTGTGTATGGTGTTAAGGAGTATTCTAATTTCATTCTCTTACATGTGGCTGTCCAGTTTTCCCAGCACCACTTATTGAAGAGAATGTCTTTTCTCCATTGTATATCCTTGCCTCCTTTGTGATAGATTAGTTGACCATAGGTGCGTGGGTTTATCTCTGGGCTTTCTATCCTGTTCCATTCATCTATATTTCTGTTTTTGTGCCAGTACCATATTGTCTTGATTACTGTAGCTTTGCAATATAGTCTGAAGTCAGGGAGTCCGATTCCTCCAGCTACTTTTTTATTTTTTTCCCTGAAGATTGCTTTGGCTATTTGCGATTTTTTTTTGTCTCCATACAAACTTTAAAGTTTTTGGTTCTAGTTCTGTAAAAAATTGTCACTGGTAATTTGACAGGGATTGCATTGAATCTGTAGATTGCTTTGATTAGAATAGTCGTTTTCACAATATTGATTCTTCCAATCCAGGAACATGGTATGTCACTCCATCTGTTTGTGTCATCTGTGATTTCTTTCAACAGTGTCTTATAGTTTTCTGAGTATATGTCTTGTTTGTTTTGTTAAATAAATTTATTTATTTATTCATTTATTTAATTTTTGGCTGCATTTGGTCTTCGGTGCTGCATGTGGGTTTTCTCTAGTTGCTGAGAGCGGGGCTTCTCTTCTTGTGGATCATGGGTTGTAGGTGCGCGGGCTTCAGTAGTGTGGCATGCAGGCTCAAGAGTGCAGGCTCAGTAGTTGTGGTGCACAGGCTTAGTTGCTCCGTGGCATGTGGGATCTTCCCGTATCAGGGCTCGAACCCATGTCCCCTGCATTAGCAGGTGGATTCTTAACCACTGCGCCACCAGGGATGCCCTGAGTATATGTCTTATACCTCCTAAGGTAGGTTTATTCCTCGGTATTTTGTTCTTTTTGTTGCAGTGATGAATGGGATTGTTTCATTCATTTCTCTTTCTGACCTATTATTGTTAGTGTATAGGAATGCAAAAGATTTCTGTGCATTAATTTTATATCCTGCAACTTTACCAAATTCATTGATTAGCTCTAGTAGTTTTCTGGTGGCATCTTTAGGATTTCCTATGTATAGTATTATGTCATCTGCAAACAGTGACAGTTTTACCTCTTCGTTTCCAATTTGGATTCCTTTTATTTCTTTTTCTTCTCTGATTGCTGTGGCTAAGACTTCCAAAACTATGTTGAATAATAGTGGTGAGAGTGGACATCCTTGTCTTCACCCTGATCTTAGAAGAAATGCTTTCATTTTTATTTCCCACCATTTAGATTGATGTTTGCTGTGGGTTTGTCATATATGGCCTTTATTTTGTTGAGGTAGGTTCCCTCGATGCCCACTTTCTGGAGAGTTTTTACCATAAATTGGTGTTGAAATTTGTCAAAAGCTTTTTCTGCATCTATTGAGATGATCATATGGCTTTTATTCTTCAATTTGTTAATATGGTGTATCACATTGATTTGTGTATATTGAGGAAGTATTTGTCTGTTCATATTTTCTATTTCTTCCTGATTCAGTCTTGGCAGGTTATACCTTTCTAAGAATTTGTCCATTTCTTCCAGGTTGTCCATTTTATTGGCATATAGTTGCTTGTAGTACTCTCTTATGATCCCTTGTATTTCTGCAATGTATGGTGTAACTTCTTTTTCATTTCTGATTTTATTTATGTGATTGCTCTCCCTGTTTTTCTTGATGAGTCTGGCTAAAAGTTTATCAATTTTGTTTATCTTCTCAAAGAACCACCTTTTAGTTTTATTGATCTTTGCTATTGTTTCCTTCATTTCTTTTTCGTTTATTTCTGATCTGATCTTTATGATTTCTTTCCTTCTACTAACTTCGGGGTTTTTTTTTTTCTTCTGTTCTTCTTCTTTCTCTAGTTCCTTTAGGTGTAAGGTTAGATTGTTTATTTGAAGCTTTTCTTGTTTCTTGAGGTAGGATTGTATTGCTATAAACTTCCCCCTTAGAACTGCTTTTGCTGCATCCCATAGGTTTGGGGTCGTCGTGTTTTCATTGACATTTATCTCTAGGTATTTTCTGATTTCCTCTTTGATTTCTTCAGTGATCGCTCGGCTATTTAGTAACATATTGTTTAACCTCCATGTGTTTGTGTTTTTTACGTTTTATTCACTGTAGTTTATTTCTAATCTCACAGTGTTTTCGTCAGGGAGATGTTTGATATGATTTCAAATTTCCTAAATTTACCAAGGCTTGATTTGTGACACAAGATGTGATCTGTCCTGGAGAATATTCTGTGTGGACTTGAGAAGAAAGTGTAATCTGCTGTTTTTAGATGGAATGTCCTATAAATACCAATTAAATCTATCTGGTCTACTGTGTCATTTAAAGCTTGTCTTTCCTTATTAATTTTCTGTCTGGATGATCTGTCCATTGGTATAAGCGAGTCGTTAAAGTCCCCCACTATTATTGTGTTACTGTCGATTTCTTCTTTTATAGCTGTTAACATTTGCCTTATGTACTGAGTTACTCCTATGTGAAGTGCATATATATATATATTTAACATCTTTATTGGAGTATAATTG
>NW_020173930.1:5586-18487 GCF_003031525.2 Neophocaena asiaeorientalis asiaeorientalis | reverse complement strand
AGATACTTCACCCTTCTTATCCTCAGCTTCTTAATTAGATAAAGAGACAAAATAGTCATACAACTCCAACTGTGAGAATTAAATGAAATTGAGATCTACTTCTGCACATAATCAGGGCTGATTGCTGGGTGGAAGGTTTGGAAAGCTGTTTCCTCAGCCATTTATGCACAGAATGTTCAGGCTCATTCTATTCTAACAGCTCTATGTTCTAGGTCATGCCACAGCATTGTCAATGAGGCACGCAGAAGGGGAAGAGTTGCGTCTGTGCACTGGGGTTAGACCTTCTGGGGGCCCAATTATCTCACCAAATACCTCCCTTACTATTTAGCAACCAGAGCCACTTGCAGTTCTCTATTTCGACTCCTAACCTTCTGGAAGACAGAGACATTGTCTGAATTTGTTCATGGTCCTATCTTCCTTTATTAGCACTAAGCTTGACATGCACTAGGTGCTTGAATGGATGAATAAGTGGATGAATGATAGTTATATTCCACACATATATCTTTCTTCTCTGACAGTTAGTAGCCCCTGGCAGGTCAGAGCCTTAGGCTTACAGCTACGTCCAGTGGTTAGGACTCGGTGCTCTCACTGCAAGGGGCCCAGGTTCGATCCCCGGTTGGGGAACTGAGATCCTGCAAGCTGCTCAGCACAGCCAAAAAAAAAAGAAAAAAAGTTGGATGCATTATGTTGAACACAAATTATAGCTCAGTGAAGTTGGTTTTTAATACGTCTTTGTATCCCTTCCAGAATCTAGAGCTGTGTCATGCTCATATGTGGAATCAACCTGTATATTCAGATTGAACTGTACAGTTGGGTTTTTCGTTTGCTTGCTTGCATGCTTGTTTTTTTTTTTGATTTGGGTTTTTTTTTTTGCCACAGCCAAGAATGTTCTCAGGATATCCTGACTTATACATCCAACCACATGCTCCCCACCCAGATTATTCGTAGGCTCCACAAACGACATGGTCAAAACAGAACTGTCAGTTTCCTGGCATTGCACTGAAGCTGGTCCTCCATTCATTTCCCCATCGAAGAAAACCGCCCTAACCCAGCTGCAAAAATCCACATTCCAAGAGACACACTTATTTCCTCTCTATATCTCAAACCCCATCTCACCCCTTCCGTTGCTACGACTGTGGTCTACGAGACTGTAACCTCTCACTGTCATGTGTGTAGTAGCCTCCTAATCTTGTCTCTTGATCTTACAGTTGCTCTATTTCCGTCTGTCCTCCAAGGAACATTTAGAATGAGCTTTAATAAAGTAGATTATAATAATAATTCCCTTCCTTTCAGAAAGCACCCAATAGCTCCATCATAATAAGAACAAAACCCAGAGTCCTTACTGTGGCCCACAGGACCTTCTGTTTGTTACTTCACCCTTCTTATCCTCAGCTTCTTAATTAGATAAAGAGACAAAATAGTCATACAACTCCAACTGTGAGAATTAAATGAAATTGAGATCTACTTCTGCACATAATCAGGGCTGATTGCTGGGTGGAAGGCTTGGAAAGCTGTTTCCTCAGCCATTTATGCACAGAATGTTCAGGCTCATTCTATTCTAACAGCTCTATGTTCTAGGTCATGCCACAGCATTGTCAATGAGGCACGCAGAAGGGGAAGAGTTGCGTCTGTGCACTGGGGTTAGACCTTCTGGGGGCCCAATTATCTCACCAAATACCTCCCTTACTATTTAGCAACCAGAGCCACTTGCAGTTCTCTATTTCGACTCCTAACCTTCTGGAAGACAGAGACATTGTCTGAATTTGTTCATGGTCCTATCTTCCTTTATTAGCACTAAGCTTGACATGCACTAGGTGCTTGAATGGATGAATAAGTGGATGAATGATAGTTATATTCCACACATATATCTTTCTTCTCTGACAGTTAGTAGCCCCTGGCAGGTCAGAGCCTTAGGCTTACAGCTACGTCCAGTGGTTAGGACTCGGTGCTCTCACTGCAAGGGGCCCAGGTTCGATCCCCGGTTGGGGAACTGAGATCCTGCAAGCTGCTCAGCACAGCCAAAAAAAAAAGAAAAAAAGTTGGATGCATTATGTTGAACACAAATTATAGCTCAGTGAAGTTGGTTTTTAATACGTCTTTGTATCCCTTCCAGAATCTAGAGCTGTGTCATGCTCATATGTGGAATCAACCTGTATATTCAGATTGAACTGTACAGTTGGGTTTTTCGTTTGCTTGCTTGCATGCTTGTTTTTTTTTTTGATTTGGGTTTTTTTTTTTGCCACAGCCAAGAATGTTCTCAGGATATCCTGACTTATACATCCAACCACATGCTCCCCACCCAGATTATTCGTAGGCTCCACAAACGACATGGTCAAAACAGAACTGTCAGTTTTCTGGCATTGCACCGAAGCTGGTCCTCCATTCATTTCCCCATCGAAGAAAACCGCCCTAACCCAGCTGCAAAAATCCACATTCCAAGAGACACACTTATTTCCTCTCTATCCTTACCACAAACGTGGACTTCATCAACAAGTTCAGTACTTCCAAGATACATATCATTTCAAACCCCATCTCATCCCTTCCGTTGCTACGACTGTGGTCTACGAGACTGTAACCTCTCACTGTCATGTGTGTAGTAGCCTCCTAATCTTGTCTCTTGATCTTACAGTTGCTCTATTTCCGTCTGTCCTCCAAGGAACATTTAGAATGAGCTTTAATAAAGTAGATTATAATAATAATTCCCTTCCTTTCAGAAAGCACCCAATAGCTCCATCATAATAAGAACAAAACCCAGAGTCCTTACTGTGGCCCACAGGACCTTCTGTTTGGGCCCCTCCTACCATTCTAACCTCATTTTCTAACACTGTCCTCCCAATACACACTGGCATACAAGCTGTTCCTTAAAACTGCCAAGTTTGCCCGTATCTTAGGGCCTTTCGTCTTGCTCTTCCCTCTGCCTCGAGGGCTCAGCTCCTATAACTTCCCACTGCTGACTGTGTACTTCTTGTTATTTGAATATTAAATCTAAGTTACGTCTTCAGAAAATCCTTTAGACCTTCTGGGGGCCCAATTATCTCACCAAATACCTCCCTTACTATTTAGCAACCAGAGCCACTTGCAGTTCTCTATTTCGACTCCTAACCTTCTGGAAGACAGAGACATTGTCTGAATTTGTTCATGGTCCTATCTTCCTTTATTAGCACTAAGCTTGACATGCACTAGGTGCTTGAATGGATGAATAAGTGGATGAATGATAGTTATATTCCACACATATATCTTTCTTCTCTGACAGTTAGTAGCCCCTGGCAGGTCAGAGCCTTAGGCTTACAGCTACGTCCAGTGGTTAGGACTCGTCCTCGCAGCCCAGGTTCAATCCCCGGTTGGGGATCTCAGATCCTGCAAGCCACACAGCACAGCCAAAAAATAACATAATAATAAAAAAGATGGATGCATTATGTTGAACACAAATTATAGCTCAGTGAAGTTGGTTTTTAATACGTCTTTGTATCCCTTCCAGAATCTAGAGCTGTGTCATGCTCATATGTGGAATCAACCTGTATATTCAGATTGAACTGTACAGTTGGGTTTTTCGTTTGCTTGCTTGCATGCTTGTTTTTTTTTTTGATTTGGGTTTTTTTTTTTTCCACAGCCAAGAAAGTTCTCAGGATATCCTGACTTATACATCCAACCACATGCTCCCCACCCAGATTATTCGTAGGCTCCACAAACGACATGGTCAAAACAGAACTGTCAGTTTTCTGGCATTGCACCGAAGCTGGTCCTCCATTCATTTCCCCATCGAAGAAAACCGCCCTAACCCAGCTGCAAAAATCCACATTCCAAGAGACACACTTATTTCCTCTCTATCCTTACCACAAACGTGGACTTCATCAACAAGTTCAGTACTTCCAAGATACATATCATTTCAAACCCCATCTCATCCCTTCCGTTGCTACGACTGTGGTCTACGAGACTGTAACCTCTCACTGTCATGTGTGTAGTAGCCTCCTAATCTTGTCTCTTGATCTTACAGTTGCTCTATTTCCGTCTGTCCTCCAAGGAACATTTAGAATGAGCTTTAATAAAGTAGATTATAATAATAATTCCCTTCCTTTCAGAAAGCACCCAATAGCTCCATCATAATAAGAACAAAACCCAGAGTCCTTACTGTGGCCCACAGGACCTTCTGTTTGGGCCCCTCCTACCATTCTAACCTCATTTTCTAACACTGTCCTCCCAATACACACTGGCATACAAGCTGTTCCTTAAAACTGCCAAGTTTGCCCGTATCTTAGGGCCTTTCGTCTTGCTCTTCCCTCTGCCTCGAGGGCTCAGCTCCTATAACTTCCCACTGCTGACTGTGTACTTCTTGTTATTTGAATATTAAATCTAAGTTACGTCTTCAGAAAATCCTTCCTTGCCTTCCCCACCCTAGTCATTCTCTGTCACATTTTCCCATATTATTTTCTTAATGGCTCTTAAATTTTGAGTGTATCAACCCCTGTAGAATGTGAGCTCCATGAGAACCATGACCCTGTCTGTCAGGTTCTCTGATTTATCTCCAGTGCCTATCACAGTGCCTCACATATCATTGGTAACCAATAAATATTTGTTGAATGAATGACTGAGTGAGTGAATGACGTAGAGTAAGCATGCTAAGTTGTGAGGACTCAGGTATAGTCTGGGACATGGGATTTGGGAGGATGGGAGAGTGAGCTCAGGTGTCTCTGAAGCAGCAGTTTTGTTTAAACCCATGAAAACTGTGGTTGGAAAGCTGGGTAGAAAGGACATGATAATTGAGGTGGTGCTTCTAGCTGCCTTGGGTATGAAAGTGTAGCCTATGTTCTATACCTATTCTCCTTCTTTCTTAATAAAAGAATCCTAAATTTATTTGGGACAGTAATGTTTCCAGTAAAAGACCACATTTATAGCGTCCTTTGCAGCCAAGAATGGTCACATGATCGACTTCTACCTAATGAGGTGATGGCAGAAGTGTTGTATAGTAGGTCCAGGAATGTGGCTAAAAGGGAGATGAATTTCTCAGACCCAGGTATTTCTCATACCATCTGTTGTGGACTGAACTGTGCCCTACCCAAATTCATATGTTGAAGCTTTAACCCCCAGTATCTCAGAATGTGACTGTGTTTGAAGATAGGGCCTTTAAAGAGGTGATTAAATTAAAATGAGGCCGTTAGGGTAGACACTAATCCAATATGATTGGTTTCCTTATAAGAGGAGTTTAGGACACATAATCCTGCGCCACCAGGGAAGCCCTAATCTTGTCTCTTGATCTTACAGTTGCTCTATTTCCGTCTGTCCTCCAAGGAACATTTAGAATGAGCTTTAATAAAGTAGATTATAATAATAATTCCCTTCCTTTCAGAAAGCACCCAATAGCTCCATCATAATAAGAACAAAACCCAGAGTCCTTACTGTGGCCCACAGGACCTTCTGTTTGGGCCCCTCCTACCATTCTAACCTCATTTTCTAACACTGTCCTCCCAATACACACTGGCATACAAGCTGTTCCTTAAAACTGCCAAGTTTTTGCCCATATCTTAGGGCCTTTCGTCTTGCTCTTCCCTCTGCCTCGAGGGCTCAGCTCCTATATCTTCCCACTGCTGACTGTGTACTTCTTGTTATTTGAATATTAAATCTAAGTTACGTCTTCAGAAAATCCTTCCTTGCCTTCCCCACCCTAGTCATTCTCTGTCACATTTTCCCATATTATTTTCTTAATGGCTCTTAAATTTTGAGTGTATCAACCCCTGTAGAATGTGAGCTCCATGAGAACCATGACCCTGTCTGTCAGGTTCTCTGATTTATCTCCAGTGCCTATCACAGTGCCTCACATATCATTGGTAACCAATAAATATTTGTTGAATGAATGAATGAGTGAGTGAATGACGTAGATTAAGCATGCTAAGTTGTGAGGACTCAGGCATAGTCTGGGACATGGGATTTGGGAGGATGGGAGAGTGAGCTCAGGTGTCTCTGAAGCAGCAGTTTTGTTTAAACCCATGAAAACTGTGGTTGGAAAGCTGGGTAGAAAGGACATGATAATTGAGGTGGTGCTTCTAGCTGCCTTGGGTATGAAAGTGTAGCCTATGTTCTATACCTATTCTCCTTCTTTCTTAATAAAAGAATCCTAAATTTATTTGGGACAGTAATGTTTCCAGTAAAAGACCACATTTATAGCGTCCTTTGCAGCCAAGAATGGTCACATGATCGACTTCTACCTAATGAGGTGATGGCAGAAGTGTTGTATAGTAGGTCCAGGAATGTGGCTAAAAGGGAGATGAATTTCTCAGACCCAGGTATTTCTCATACCATCTGTTGTGGACTGAACTGTGCCCTACCCAAATTCATATGTTGAAGCTTTAACCCCCAGTATCTCAGAATGTGACTGTGTTTGAAGATAGGGCCTTTAAAGAGGTGATTAAATTAAAATGAGGCCGTTAGGGTAGACACTAATCCAATATGATTGGTTTCCTTATAAGAGGAGTTTAGGACACGTAAAGAGATACCAGGGTGTGTATGCACAGAGGGACAACCATGTGAAGAAGGAGTAAGAAGGAGGCCATTTGCAAGCCAAGGCGAGAGGCCTCAGAAGAAACCAAACCTGTGGACACCTGGATCTTGGAGTTCCAACCTTTAAAACTGTGAGAAATAAATTTCTGTTGTTTAAGCTACTCAGCCTGTGGTGTCTTGTTATGGCAGCCATAGCAAACTAATACACCATCAGATAAGGTTTTCAATTTTGACAGCTCATGAGAATCAACTGGGGTGAACCTTAAAGATACTGATGACTGGGCTTATCCCTAGAGGCTGTGATTCAGTTGGTTGAATCTGAGCATTCGAGGGGATCCTAATGGATATCCAGAGTTGAAAACCACACGTCTAGGAGAATAGTTTCTTGCACTCCATTGAGCAGGCTGAGAGTGATGAATCTAGCATCGTTTAGAAGGCATCCCCCCGTATCTCCCTCCTTCCACTGTGTTTCCTCTACCCCATATCCCCCGTCTTTTTCTGCCCTATCCAGATCTCCACAGATGGACCCAGAGATGCCCCCACCTCTTAATCCTGTTCCATATCCAAGTTCAGTCCTAATTTGAGGAACATTTAATAGCTTCAGCCCCACTTCTGCCCTCCCTGTCAAGAAAAGTGAGTCTCGAGGGGCCTCACATTCTCTTACTCTGCCTGTTAGCCAGAGCCAGGGCAGCTCTCTAGAGGTAACTTCTTGCCTCTTAATCCAATTATAAAATGGATGTAAGACATGAACAGAGGGCAAATAGGCTTAGGAAAAGCTATTCAACATCTTTAGCCATCATGCAAATGCAAATTAAAGGCACAATGAAATGTTAAACCCACCTATCAGAATGGCTGAAAAAAAGAGTGACAAAACCAAATGCAGGCAACACTGGATAAACTGTGTCACTCACACATTGCCAAAGGGAATGCAAAGTGGTACAGGCCGTCTGGAAAACAATTTGGCAGGTTTTTCAAAACGAAACATGCGATTACCAAATGATACAGCAGTTGCACTCTGGGCAATTTACCCAGAGAAATGAAAATTTATGTTTACACAAAAACCTTTACATGAAGTTCATCACAGTTTTACTCACAATAGTTAAAAAGTGGAAATAGCCCAGATGTCTTTCAACGGGGGAATGGGTAAGCAAACTGTGGTACATTCACACCGTGGAATCCTATTCAGCAATAAAAAGGAACAGACGATAGACACACTTTACAACTTGGATGGATCTCAGGAGAATTATGCTGAGTGAAAGAAATCCATTCCTAAAGGTAGTGTACTATATGATTCCATTTCTATAACATTTAGGAAATTATAATAGTGTTTGACAGAGTTTAGGGATGTGGGATCAGGGAGAAGGTGGGTGTGGCTATAAAGGCTAACATGAGGGAAACGTGTGGTGATGAAACAGTTTTTGATCTTGTTTGTGGTAATAGTTAGAACACCTACACTGCTGGTAAAAGTGCATGGAATTATTAAATATATAAGTATTATACACAAGTGTTCTAACACACAAATGAGTGCATGTAAAATGGCGAAATTGTGGTAAACTCAGTGAATTGTACCAATGTCCATTTCTTAGTTTCGATACTGTACTAAAGTAATACAAGGTGTTATCATTAGGAGAAGGTGAGTGATGGGTATACACGACCTCTCTACACAATTTTTTGCAACTTTTGGTAAATCAATAATTATTTCAAAATATAAAAGTAAAAAAAAACAACACTGGAGTTGTGGGGAAAATAGTCTTAGGTACAGAATCTAAGACACTAATAAATATGTTAACACAGTTTTAGACCTGTTAAATAATTAAGAAATCCATAATTAATGGAGTAAATATGGTACTTTACTTGCTAAATACGTTATATTTGTTTATAGAAGTGAACATCAGAACGGTCACAACTTGTGAGTACTGAAGTGGTGGGGAGAAGGTTTTCGGGAGGCAAAGCTTGGATTTTAGTGTTGTCCAGGAATGGAGTTCTTACTCTACAATTTTCAAGCACTGTGTAGGTTGGATATAAATGCTAGAGACTGCCAGGGATGATGCGGGAGATGGGACCTTTTGGTCCTGGCCTTTCCCATTAATCACCCCTCTACTCCTCCCAGCTCCCTCCTATCCCCATGCAACCCCAGCACTCACTTCTGAGACCACTAGCGGTTCATCTCAGATAGGGTGGAGGACGCCTGCATGATGTCCTGCTGCTGCTGGGAGAGACGGTGCATGGAGCTGGAGGTGGGTGTGGACAGTGGGATGGAGAACACACTCTGGGTCTCAACGGGGTCGGCATCCCTCACAAACAGCTCGTCATTCACGATGCACAGACTGAAGGAAAAATGAGCCCTCAGACAACTGGTGGATGGACACCCACACCCCCAGTACTGACTCTGCTCCCACTGGCACTCAGCAACCAGATTCCTTCCTCGTCCCTCCTGTGTCTGTCTCCCAGGTTCCTTGACTGGTACCTCTGCCCCTCCCCACAGAGCCCACCTTTGTTTTTTGGGGGAGGGGAAGGGAAGAGAAGAGAAGGGGAAGGGAAGGGAAGGGGTCAGGGAAGCTAGGTGGTTCTGGGAGTGAGCCTGGCCAGGGGGAGGCAGCAGTGGGGCATCTGCGCTGGGGGTCTACACACGCTCACCTGCCTTGAACACCCCACTGACGGAGAAGCAGAGCATCGTTTTCTGAAAAGGAAGAGCCCAGGCGCCCAGTCACCACCTCCACCTCCCACCCACCTGCGGCTTCCTGGGCCCACCCGAGGAAGGAAGCAGGCGCTCACCGTCTGGAACCACGTGTCCACCACGAAGGAGCTGAAGGCATGCTGAGTCTTGGGCAACACACAGAGGGTGTGCACAATGACACGTTTTGTGTGCTTCAGCAGCTGGACCCGCAGGTCTGTGAGGGGAGGGGAAGCGAGCGAAGGTCAGGGGCTGCCACGCCCTGGGCCCTATGATTGACCCCTTCACCACCCTTTCCCACCCAGTCTTCCCATCACACACTCACAGGGGTCCTTGAGTTTCTTCATATTCCTGCTGTCCTTGAAATACTCGCACAAGCTGCTTCTAGGAGACAAAGAGCAACAGTGGGTGGTGGGTGTTTGCAGGAGCTGGCCTGTGTCTGCTGGGGAGCCACACGGCCCGGGAGCACAGCCTGTGCCGTGATACTCACGGGGCTGTGTCCTTGGGGTGGAAGGGAATCGTCAGGGAGAAGCAGGCCTCCTCGTGATAAGCACCCGCGAGAACCTGTCTGTCTCCATAGTCATGGATCAAGTAGTACCTAAGGAGGAGCAATGAAGACAGTCTATCTCTGTGGTCTGGCCCTCAAATGAGACTTGAACACTCCCCTGAGCAGACCTGTGCTTAGGTGGCCTCACCTGTCCTAGCCCTCCCTCCCTTGCTCAGCTTCCCTGAGGTACTTACTGCTGCAGGAATTGCAGGACTAGGCTCTTCAGCTCATCAGATCCAAAGTAGCTTCCCTGGAATCAAATAGCACTTGAGACTATGCAGTAGATAAAGGCTCCCTGCAACACCCCAAATGTTGTTTGATCCTTTTCCTCACCTTGCAGAGCTTTACTATGTAGGGAGTGTCAACATCAACGGTCACTGGTGACGGTAACTCCTGGCCATCCTGGAGAAGGGAAGAGGAAGTCAGGAGTGGAGACCGGGCGAGTGGCCCTGGATGATTTGGGAAAAGGATGGGCCCAGGAGGGTGAGAGTCAGAGGTCAGGTGTGAAAGGGCCCTGGAAATTCCATGGGAAAGCTTACAGTGGATGTCTTCATCATGAGGTCCTGGAAGTCTCTAGTGTTATATTCAACTTGTGTGTGTGCGTGTGTGTACTTATGGGTATTTTTCCAGCAAGTATATCCATGTCATTTTCAGGAGTCCATGTCCCCAAAATGGTTAAGGTTCTGATGCTAATATGTGATCTAGGCAAGACCCAAAGGGCTTGAGGGCAGGTGCAGAGGCCACCGACATTCGAAAGAGACAATGATTTTCGTAGGCACTTACCAGGCGTAACAACTTCGGGAAACATTCTCTGATGGCCCTGTCCAAAACCAAAAATAGAGAACAGGTGGTTGATAGTTCAAGGTTGCGATGCTTCCTTTGAGTTAAAACAGTAATACCATAAACAGAGATCAGTGTGTTCTGGCCAATCCAGCAGCACCCTTTGCCCACCTCTGCTCCTGATTTTAAGGGTTTTCGGTCCACTTGCCTGTTGAGCACTGAGCATCTGTCATCTTACTGTCTGAAAGGCACTGTCTCCTCATCTCTCTCAGTACCTTCACTTTAATATTCCTTCCCTCCTTCCCTTCCTCTCCTTCACCTGGGTAGCTCCCACCCAGACTACTCGGACTCCCTTCTCAAGTACCACAGGGACCAGCATTTCAAACCCGTGCTGCAGGGCTTCCTTCTCCTCCCTTCCTTCCTCCAGGGCCCCACTGAAGGCTGTGGGGAGAAGAGGGGATGGAGTGGGAGCCCGGGGCTCTGCTACCTCACTGCGGGTCCAGCACTCTGGCAAGATCCCGACACCCCCCAGGGACGGCCCAGGATGATGGGCCAGCAAGGTGAGTGAGGTGGGGCTCAGGGAGGGAGTTGGAGGGGATGAAGACAGAAAGGGAGTGAAGGTAGGAGCGGAGAGATGAGAGAGACATAGGGGCACACAGACAGGGGAGAGAGAGAAAACAAAGGGAAGGGAAAGAAGCTCTCCCGTGGTCGGGGTCATTGAAGAAGAGAGAAGAAAGGAGAAACGGCACACCTGTTGTGGCTCTTCACCTGCCCCAGAATCGCCCAGACACACCAGGTAGGAGTGGAAAATATGCACATGTTGGGCTGGGGGGCCCACTGGATGCTGGCTGAAACTTTGTCACCTGTGTGAACTCAGCCAGACTTGGGCATGGGAAACCAAGCAGCCATGGGGGCAGATCTTCCTCAGAAAGAGGAAAGGGTCAGGTCCCAGCTCAGTATGCGGCTGAGGATCCGTGGCCCCCTCTAATGATCACCGTCTTCTCTCCCAATGACCCCTGCACCTCTCTGAGTTGGTTCTTTATCTGAGGAATCATATCTGTCTCAGGCTGCCCAGGGCTCCTGTAAAGGACCAGGCGGGATGATGTGACATGTGCAGGGAGGGATGAGAAGTGCCCCTGAGAAGCCTGTCCTTCTGTCTCCTCTACCACCTCTGCCCTCTGCCTTCCACTCCTGCCTCAGGAAGCCCTCTGATCACTGGCGGGGGCCCACGTCTGGCCCCTTGACTCAGGGAGCCCTGCTTCTTCCCAAGGAGGGTCCAGCTTCTGGCACTGGGCCAGCAGAATGGATGTCATGACAGCAGCCACCCATGGCCTCAGCCCTCAGCATGGCACAGGAAAGCCCCCATGTCAACCTGGGGGAGGAGGGGGCATCCATTTGGAGGAAGGGGAAGAGGGCCCCTCTCAGAACGGGGGAGGCAAACCCCATCTCAGCACGAAGAAGGCAGGCTTCTCTCAGCAAGAGGCCCTGGACTGGAGGACCCTTCTCAGTCCAGGGCGCCAGCATCTGGATCAAGGCTGGTTGCTCCTGGTCCTGGTGAGGAGGAGAAGCCCTGCTTCCTGGGGCACACTCTTGGGAGGTCTTGCTGGAATATATCTCGGCGTGGAGAGCTGGAAACAGACCCCAGAGCGCCTGCAGAGGTGAGCAGGTCAGGGGAAGGAAACTCCTCACCGGTGATAGGCACAGAGAAAGCAGAAGGTGGGGCCTGTGATCCTCCCAGAAAACCAGGGCTGCCACCTTTGGCAAAGGGGCACTGTCACAGATAGTCTAGGCTCCCATGGGTGAAGGTCACCAAGAAGGGTGGCAGAGTGTTCACACTGACCTTACATAGGTGGATTGGTCTGGGAAGGTGTCACACAATGGGTTCCCTTGCAGCCACAGCTCTTCAAGCTTCAGCCCTCGCATCTTGCTCAACTCCCACACAGAGGTCAGCTGAGAAATATGGCGCGGAAGTGGGAAAAGGAATCCCAGGGGAAGAGGGACATCCGGATCCCTGCACCCCCAGACCCCTCCCTCCCACACAGGTACCTTCACCTGCCTCCTGTCATCACTCTGATGGCCACTAACATGCCCCCCCCAACTCTCAACCCAACTTTGACCTGGCTCCCTCTTCTCACCTCATTTTTGGAGAGGTTCAGGATCTTGACCGTGGGGGCCATCTGTATAATGTCAGACAGGCCATTCAGCTGGTACAGTTTGTTGCTGCTCAAGTTCAAGGACAACAGCTTTGGGACAAGAATAGGTAGAGTGAAGGTTACTATCTAGGACCTTGGAGATAAATCTGCCCTCCTCCCCATCTCTTCCACCCCCTACCCTAATACCAACACTGGGCCTACAGCCTCACCTCAGGGAAATTCTTTTCGATGACCTGCAGGGTGGCAGCCATGCAG
>NW_020173930.1:4654-5332 GCF_003031525.2 Neophocaena asiaeorientalis asiaeorientalis | reverse complement strand
TATATCAATATCATAGCCCACCAAGTCTTCAGGAAGGAGAGGGGAGGGAATAGGATGGCTGAGTGGGGTGTGGGGCCAGCACCAGCCCCTCCCCACGTTACCATCCCAAAGTCTCCCTCCAGGAAGACCCCTCTGCCCTCGCCCGCCCTAGAATTACTGCTGTCAGCCGTACCTGGGTCAAGGCGGAGCCTCTGCAGGTCAAGAGCTTGCTTGGAGACATCCAATCGTTTGATCAAGGTCAGCTGCAGAGTGAGAGATGGAGAGAGCCGCTCTGAGGCTGTGGTGGTGGCAGGGAAATCGGGGGCGAGGGGGACGGAGGACTGGAGTATGGAGAGGTGGGTCTGAGCACTGGCACACAACATGCCTTGATTCTGCATTACCTTTAGCTGCTCCATTTCTTGTGGCTTCAACTTATACCACACAGTGTAGGGAACAGCGGAGGGGCTGACAAAGACAGGTATCTGCAGGAAGAGGTGGGGTAAGCACCAGGAACTGTAGTTCGGAACTGTAGTTCCAAAGAAGAAAACTAGCCCCTGGCCTGTACTCCTTCCTCAGGACGAGGTACACGTAACGCCCTGGACACACACCTTTCGGCTCTCCTCGTCACGAATCTTGTAGCTGACATCCATCAGTGCAGAGGCAGTGCTAGCTTCCTGGACAAAGAACCGAGCCCCATTT
>NW_020173930.1:0-4511 GCF_003031525.2 Neophocaena asiaeorientalis asiaeorientalis | reverse complement strand
ATCAGAAGCCAACAGACCCTGCTGAACCAGGTCTCTCTCTCCTCCTTCCCTGTGCACACGTCTGGGTTCGGCATCCTTTCTTACGTCCACTGGAGTGAAGGGGACACTGCAATGGCTCTGGATTAACTTCATTAGCCATGTCCTGTCATACTTTATCCCATAAGGAATCTAAGGATGAAAAGAAGCGATGGGAGAGAGGACAGACAACAGGGAATATAGGCTTGAGGACGAACATTTTCCTGTTCTTTTCCGGCCTTCTACTAAGCTTTAAAGGGCTTCTAAAGAAGGGTCCACTGGCATGATTTCTTATGGGTGTGCATAATATGGATTTCCTAAATACTCTTTCTCTCCAGTCAAACTCTCTTCCAAATAATCAAGGTGTCAGAGATGATCTTCCTTTTATAAATTTCCAGGAGATCCTACCCAGTGCAGACACAGCTTGCCCCTCAGACAAGGTCTCCAGAGGCTCAACCCTCTTTTTTCTCAAGATTGCTTTGGCAATTTCGGGTCTTTTGTGGTTCCATATAAATTTTTGATTCTTGGTTCTAGTTCTGTGAAAAATGGCATGGGTATATGATGGGGAATGCATTAAATCTGTAGATTACTTTGGGAAGTATGGACATTTTAACAATATTAATGCTTCCAATCCAACAGCATGGGATATCTTTCCATTTCTTTGTTCATCTTCAGTTTCCTGCATCAGTGTTTCATAGTTTTCAGATAGGGCTTTCACCTCCCTGGTTAGGTTTACTCCTAGGTGTTTTATTTTTTTCAATGTGATTTTAAATGGAGTTTAAAAAAAATTTCTGTTGGTGATATTTCACTATTAGTGTATAGAAATGCAACAGATTTCTGTATGTTAATCTTGGATCCTGAACGTTTGCTTAATTCATTCATTAGTTCTAATAGTTTTTGGGTGGAGGCTTTAAAACTTTCTATACAAAGTATCATGTCATCCGCAAATAGTAACAGTTTTACCTTGTCCTTTCCAGTGTGGGTACCTTTTATTTCTTTTTTCATCTGATTGCTGTGGTTAGGACTTCCAATACTATGTTAAATATAAGTGGTGAGAGTGGGCATCCTTACCTTGTTCCTGAATTTAGTGGAAAGTCTTTCAGCTTTTCGCCATTCACTATGATGTTGGCTGTGGGTTTGTCGTAAATGCCCTTATCATGTTGGGACATGTTCCCTCTATACACACTTTGTTGAGAGTTGTTGTCATGAATGGATGTTCAATTGTGTCAAAAGAGTTTCCTGTGTCTATTGAGATAATCATGTGATTTTTATCTTTCATTTTGTTGATGTGGTGTCTCACACTGATTGATTTGCAAATGTTGAATCTTCCTTGTGACCCTGGAATAAATCCTACGTGATTTATGGTGTGTGGTCCTTTTGATATATTGTTGGATTTGTTTTGCTAATATTTTGTCCAGGACCTTTTCATTTGTATTAATCAAAGATATTGCCCTCTCATTTCCTTTTTCTGTAGTGTCTTTGTCTGGCTTTGGTGTCAGGGTATTGGTGGCCTTGTTGCATTCTTATTTTATGATGTCTTTGAAATGCCATGTGTTATCATTTCAACAAAGCAACAACATATACAATTCATTTAACACGTTTATCTTTGTAAGTCAGAAATGCAGTAGCAAAATGGAGGTAACAACAAGTTATTAACTATTTTTATTAATTAAGTTTTACATTATTTTCTCTGTTTTTGAAATGCAGTTTATCACTTCAACATGTAAGCAATAAGAAAAAATAATTGTAAAAAATTTTTTACTGAGTCTTTAAAAAGTGTGTGTTATCATTTCAACAAGGAAACAATGTAAATTTTATCAGATCGTTGACATTTTCTATGTTACCATTTCAACATATAAACAGTAGGAACAACCTATTAATTAACTTTATTTTCTCTCAATTAGTCTTTGGAATGCAATGTTTTATCACGTTGACATGTAAACATATAAACACGTAATTATTATAACATTTTTCTTACTAAGTCTTTGAAATACAATGCTATCATTCTAACACGTAAGTATATAAAGAATTTAATTTACATTCTTTTATCTTTACTGTCTTTGATATGGAGTATGTTATCATTTCATCATGTAAATAATACATGTAAATTATCAATTAGTTATTCTACATCCTTTGTTTCTTACTAACTCTTGGATACACAGAGTGCATTCAACACCTAGGGTACATCACGTTTGAGATTCTTATTATAACATTTTTCTTACTAAGTCTTTGAAATACAATGCTATCATTCTAACACGTAAGTATATAAAGAATTTAATTTACATTCTTTTATCTTTACTGTCTTTGATATGGAGTATGTTATCATTTCATCATGTAAACAATACACGTAAATTATCAGTTATTCTACATCCTTTGTTTCTTACTAACTTTTGGATACACAGTGCATTCAACACCTAGGGTACATCACATTTGAGAGTAGCCAAATTTCTAGAGTTCAGAAGCCACATATGGTTAGTGGGCACCATACTGAGCAGTGCAACTCTAGTGGAGGGGCAGAGGGAGCAAATACATATGCAACAATGTGTACCATGAAGGAAATATACATGGTACCTTAAGCAAAAGCAGCCGCAGAATAAATCTACTTAAATGGGGAAGTAAGAGAAAACCTATCTGAGGAGGTAGCATTTAAGCCATGACCTGAGGCCTGAGAAGCTACCCAACAGCATAAAAAGGCCAATATCATTTGAGCAGACTATGTGAGGGGAAAAAGTGAGAAAAATACTCGGTTATGGGGGAATAAATAATTTCTCAAGTCTTCCAAGAAAGAGTAGAGAAACTGATAAATCATAGGAATGTCTACACTCTGAGTGACATCAGGGACTTTATCTTTCTTAGCACCTGGAAAAGTACCTAAATCATATGGAATGTTCTAATCTTTGTTTCACATGTAGATGACCAGTTTTCCCAACACCACTGATTGAAGAAACTGCCTTTTCTCCATTGTATATTCTTGCCTCCTTTTCTGTAGATTAATTGACCATACGTGTATGGGTTTATTTCTGGACTGTGTATTCTATTCCATTGATCGATGTGTCTGTTTTTGTGTTAGGCTCATGCTGTTTTGATTAGCTTTGTTTCATAGTCCGAAGTCTGGGAGGAGCATTTGAGCAGACTATGTGAGGGGAAAAAGTGAGAAAAATACTCGGTTATGGGGGAATAAATAATTTCTCAAGTCTTCCTCCCATAAATGGATAAGTGAACCAATCAGTGTGGATAAGGAAATGATGTACCATGACTGGGTCAGCTTACGTCACATACCCAACACTGTGGATAGTAACCAGAAAATGTAGAGGGCAGTGGGCAAGAGAGCCAGTGGACATTTCAAATTCCTCTATTTCCTTTTTAAAGTTCCTCTTTTATAGAGATCAGTTTACATATCCAGCGTTCCTAACCCCAGTTTCCTTAGAACAGTAGAACTTTATATATGTGTCTCTACAAACTTGGGCTTCAGGCAAAAAAAAAAAAAGTGACCGCTTTCATGGCCACACATCAGTGTTGAAACACCTCCCTGTGCTGTGGAAATCACTCTGAACAACTGACCCATTTCATGTCGGTCCGCTGTGCCCCGTGCAGCATTGCCTCCAACTGAGCCTGAACTTCAGCAAGTTTCTGTCGGTCCAAACGGTCATGAAAAATCCATTCCTCGTAGCAATGGACAGGGACAGGATAAATCACATACTTCAACTTCATCAAGGATGTCAAGTGCTGCAGAAGGCTCTTGAGCACAGGCATTGTAATGGGATTGAAGGCAAAGCTAAGGACATGGAGGTGGGTACAGTGGCTCAGGGCTGGGAGGACGGCAGAGAGAGTAGAATCAGTTATCATACAATTGTTTATCTCCAGATGTTGCAGGGTGCTTGAGACCTTCTCCAGCAGAGTCTGGAAGGGCTCATAAACCTCTGAGAAGATGTGGTTGTTACTGAGACTCAATTCCCTTAGGTGGGTGGCCTGAGAGCTCTGGGACAGGACAGTGACATCTCTGTGAGAAAGGTGACAGTAAGGCAGATACAGTGAATCCAACTGAGGTGGCACAACTCTATAGAGAGAAAAATGTAAGGTTATTTCAGAAGAATGAGCCCCAAATTTTAGGTACCTAAGGCTCTAGAATAAACTACTGTGTTCATGGTTTGCAATAAGTGGTTAACAATGTGGACTTTGGGATCAGACTTTATAGATTTGTGACCCTGAGAAAGTTACTTTACCACTCTGAGGTACAGGGTTTTAGTCTTGAAAACGTGCACAGCAGTCACTATTATACAGAACTAGGAAAGATTAAGTGAAGAAATTGCATGCACTTAGTATATACGACATAATCAGTGTTGGATCTGATTCACTTATTTGGCGAGGATGGGTCTGGGAAAGCAGCCAACTGAGGGTTTCCTTTGACTAGTACCCAGATGACAAGCTCTCCATTCAGGGTGTAAGCATGGGGGAAAATACAGGAGCAAAATTATCTGGCAGTGTTAACTATTGGG
>NW_020173929.1:6294402-6329961 GCF_003031525.2 Neophocaena asiaeorientalis asiaeorientalis | reverse complement strand
ACACACACACACAAACACACACACACACACACACACACAATTCTAACTTAAAACAAATAGGTGTATTTAGGTAAGTTAATTTTCCAAAAGAAGTTTTGGAAAAGTCTTTCCTAGTACTTTAAATGCTTCTATATTATGATAGAAAAGCCAGTAATTATTCCACTTAATTTGTAGTTTCTGAAAGTTGCTAAAAATTTGTCAAGTCTCTTGAAATTGTGTAGAATGAATCTCTGTGTAGCATTCTCATTTCATCATCCAAATGAAAACCAGCCACTGAGGCTGTAATTTCCAGTTTGTTCTCAGTTTTCCCAAGTATATGTGCCAACTGTGTATGAAGAATATATGGGTATTAAGTCTCAAGATATATAGCTAATTGAGGAAAACTTGATGTGGTGTAAGCCCTGGAAGGTGATTTTCTCTCTCCTAAAACAAGTACCTGATTTAAACTTTGATTGCTGAGGCATCCTCTCCTAAGAGGCACCCACTTCAAAGAGGCATGCACTTCAAAAAAGGCATCCACTTCAAAGATAACTATCACAAACAAACAGGTTTCCAGCCTCTTGACTAGATAAAGACCCTCCCTGGCTCCCCCACCAAGCTCCTTTGTTTTAGAGATCTTGGTTGATTGCCATAACTGACCATTAGAGCTCCTTTTTTTTTTTTTCTCTTCCTGCTTTACTTTCCTGTTCTTATGTTTTAAATTCACCAATAAAGAGTGAGCCCACAAAATCCTAGACAACTACCTTCAATCCCAATAAAAGCAGAGTTCCAGGCCCATGCTCTCTTTCTCTACCAGTGACCTGGCTATGTGGCTGCAGGTGTGCCACGTGCTTTCCAGGACCTGTGAGTAATAAACCTTTTTTTTTTTTTTTTTCAGTTTTCTGACAGTTATTGCTGAGGGTTTCTTGCAGTTGTAATAATCACGAAGATCTGTCCAGCCATAAGGTTATCACTAAGCTAAGACCAGCACAAAACACTTGAAATTGCTCTACATATCACAAATTAAAACTACTCTCAACTCCATAGGGACATACTACAGTGCATGCCGTTAGCAACTTAATTTACTTGCTATTTCATTGACTTACCTCAGGACAAACATCTCTGAATGAAAAAGCAAACCACTAGAGCTGGCAACTCTTCAAAGGCATCTAATTACAAGAATAAGTTGTATCATCTGAGGCTATGTTCCCCATTTTGGCATTTGCTATTTATCAACAAGGTCATCTAATTCTGGGTAATCACACTGGCTTTTTATTTTGGGTAGAATACCATTTTTATTTTAAAAAATTAGTTTCTGGTTCCTATGTAAGAAGCTTGAAAGTTGCCACTCTGTCCTAACAACAAGTAAAAAACTGAAAAAATTGAAAAATCAGCAACTCTTCTTGGATCCATAAGAGAGGGGAGAACAGGGGGTAAACCATTGCCCCCAAGATGGAAGAAACAGACAGGAGAATACAGGGAGTCATGGCTTAGCAGAGACTCAGCAGAAACCATCTCAAGAATTAGAGCTGGGGTAGAAAACCTGAATTGTAATTGATGAGTTGCTAGATGCACAGTGTGGAAAGTTTGAGAGTTAAAAATTCTAGGGGGACCTGGTAATAGAGAGACCCCTGCAATATTGTGAGATTTATCTTCTGGAACTGGAGCAGAGTCCCACAGTAAATATTAAAGGAAAATCCCTTGTGCTTCCAGCAGGGAGAAGAGGTAAAGAAACCATCTTGAAATATACTAGAACACTCTGTTCTCAACAAATCCTGCCCTTGCAGAAATTAATTAACCGGAACCTAATCTTCTGGGGGATTATCAGAGTTTAATTGACCTGGAGCAGGGAAATTACCAACTCCAGCTGGCTCTAGTCTTCTATTTGGGAGAAGGGAAATACTCGGTTTCAGCCTACGCCAGCCATCCTGGTCCATCTAACCGTGGAGAAAAAATACAAAAGAAACTCTCATGTAGTTTACAGTCTAGAGGCATAGATTCACTAAAAGACTGAGACCTAATCATAGGACTATAGAATGCTTCCCCTCCCCCCATACTTACCACATTATTAAAGGCCTATTTACAACAGTTCCTTTTACCTAGTACATCATGTCTGGCCATCAAGAAAAGTTGCAAGGTAGGGGCTTCCCTGATGGTCCAGTGATTAAGAATCTGGCTTCCAGTACAGGAGACATGGGTTCAATCCCTGTTTGGGGGACTAAGATCCCACATGCCATGGGGCAAACAAGCCTGTGTGCCACAACTACTGAGCCCCAGAGCTACAACGAAGAGCTTGCGCATTGCAGTGAAAGATCCCACATGCCGCATTGAAGATCCCATGTGCCACAACTAAGACCTGAAGCTGCCAAATAAATAAATAAATATTTTTTTAAAAAAGGAAAGAAAAGTTGCAAGTATGCCAAGAGGCAAAAAAATTGGAAGAGATAGAGGAAGGTTCAGAAACAGACATGGTAGGGATATTGGAATTATCAGACTGGGAATTTAAAACAGCTATGATTAATATCTAAAGTCTCTAATGGATGTAGACAGTAAGTGAGAACAGATGGGCAGTGTAAACAGAGACATGGGAATCCTAACAAAGACCCAAAAAGAAATGCTAAAAATCAAAAACACTATAATAGGAATGAAAAATGCCATGCCTTTGAAAGGCTTTTTGGTAGACAACAAAATATCTATAGACTGTGAGACAACTACAGAATTTGTAACATATGCATAATGGGACTATCAGAAGAAGAACAAGGAGAGAAAAAAAACCAGAAGAAATACTAGTATTTGAAACAATATTGACAGAAAGTTTCCCTAAATTAATGTCAAACACTACACCTCAGATCCAGGAAGTTGAGAACACCAAACAGAAAAAATGCAACAAAAAAAAGGAATATAATTTTCAAACTGTACAAAAGTAAAAATAAACAAAAAATTCTGAAAGAAGCTGTGGGCAGGGAGGGACAGAAACACCTTACCAATAAAAGAACAAAGATAACAATTATAATTGACTTTTCCTCAAAAACAATGAAAGCAAGAAGAGAGTGGAGTGAAATATTTAAAGCACTGAAAGAAAAAAGCCTACCAACCTAGAAATCTGTACCCAGATAAATTAGCCTTCAAAAGTGAAAGAGAAATAAAGATTTTCTCAGACAAAAATTGAGAGAATTTCTTGCCAGTAGACTTGACTTGCAAGGAATGTTAGATGAAATTCTTTAAAAGAGACAGGGAGAAAATTATAGGGAGAAACCTGGATCTACATAAAGAAAGGAAGGGCATAAAAGAAGGAACAAGTGAAGGTAAAATAAAACCTTTTATTCTTAATTGGTCTAACAGATAAAATTTGTTCAAAATATAATAATACCAATGATGTATTTGATTACTTATGTATATGTATATAACTTATGCATATATATATATGATGCTTGCCCTTCTGTCAGGACCAACTAACCCATGTTCAGCTGCTGTTCACATAAAACCCTTCTCAACTCTGGCCTTCAAAGTTCTCATTTGAATACAGGCATACCTTGGAGATATTGAGAGTTGCTTCCAGCCCACCACAATACAGTGAATATTGCAATAAATCAAGTCACACCAATTTTTTGGTTTCCCGGTGCATATAAAAGTTATGTTATACTATATTATAGTATATTAAGTGTGCAATAACATTTTATCTTAAAAACAATATACATACCTTAATTAAAAAATAATTTATTGTTTGAAAATGCCAACCATCATCTGAACCTTCAGCCAATCCTAGTAGTAACATGAAAGATCACTGAGGGTATTCCCTGGTGATCCAGTGGTTAGGGCTCCACGCTTCCACAGTAGGGGGCACAGGTTTGGTCCCTGGTCGGGGAAATAAGATTCCATGTGCCCCGCAGCACAGCCAAAAAAAAAGAGAAAGATTGCTGATCACAGATCATCATAATAAATAACAGTGACAAAGTTTGAAATATTGTGAGAATTAAAAAGTGACACAGAGACATGAAATAAGCAAATGCTGTCAGGAAAACAGTTCTAATAGACTTGCTTGACATAGGGTTGCCACACACCTTCAATTTGTAAAAAGCACAAATTGCAAAATGCAATAACGCAAAGTGTAGTAAAACAAGGTATGCCTGTATTTGCACCTGTGGCAGCTCCACCCAAGCCTGCAACCTAGGCTTCAAGGTTCACCACCACAGCCCTCCTACATTGCAGCTTAGTGTCCATGGTGTGAGGGTTGGGGGGACGTGGGAGTCCCACCTGCTCCCCCAGGGTCTTATGCATGTCATGACTGCCAGCAATGGCCAGGTATGGGCCCTACACTCCAGCATCATCCATTTTCAGGGCTAGTTGATTCAGCAGGTGAGTTGCTACACAGTCCTTAGTGGATTCTGACTTCAACGACCACTGTCCTGATTTTTATTTGAATAGTTTATTTCTGTTAATGATAGGGTATTTCCTCAACAAATTCAAAATATTAATTTCCTAACAGTGAATGATAAGGTAAATCTAGAGAAGTTAACCCATAGCATTATCTTGAAATTTCAGAGAAATTTTTGTACGTAAGTTTACATATATATATATATACTGAAGTTATATACATATGTATACATAGTCACATATATATGTATATTTGATTATGTATGCTTATATATAAGTGAATGAATGACCACAGTGATACAAGGAACAGGGAAGAGGAATTATTTTGTTATAAGATATTTACACTACCCATGAAATGGGATAGTGTTATTTGAAAGTAGACTTGGATTAACTGTCAATGTACATTGTAAACTCTAGGGCAACCATCAAAAGAAGTAAAAAAAAAAAAAAGTATAACCAATATGCTAAGAAAGGAGAGAAAACGGAATCATATAAAATGCTCAGTTAAAATTATAAAAGGCAGAAAGAGAGTGGAGGGCAAAAATATGAACAAAAAACAAGGATAACAAATAGAAAACAGTAGTGAATATGGTAAATATTATTCTAGCTATATCACTAATCACTTTGAATGTCAAAAAGTGAGAAACAGATTGTCAGAGCAGATCAAAAAAACAAGACCCAACTATATTCTGATTTCATGAAACCCACATTACATATAAATAAACATGTAGATTAATAATAAATGGATGGAAAAAGATATACCATGCTAACAGTAAGCAACAGAAAGCAAGAGTAGCTATTTTACTTTCAGAAAGAGTAGGCTTCAAGGTAAGGAAAGTTATGGAAGATAAAGAAGAGCACTATATAATGATAAAGTGAGCAGTTATCCAGGAACACATAACAATCCTTAATGTGTAGGCACCTAACAACAGAACTACAAACTAAGTAAGACAAAAGCTTATAGAATTGAAAAAAGAAATAGATGAATTGAGTATCATAGTTGGAGACTTCAACAACACTCTATCAGAAAGGAACAGGTATAGCAGGCAGAAAATTAGTAAGGATAGAACTCGATTAAACAATACCTTCAACTACTGGATATAATTAATAACTATAAACTTCTTCATCCAACAATAGCAGAGTATACATTCTTCTCAAGCTCACATGGGGCACTGACCAATATAAACCATATTCTAGGCCAAAAGCACATCTTAACAGATTTTAAAGAATAGAAATCATACAATGTCTGCTCTCAGACCACAATGGAATTAAACTAGAAATCAAGAGCAAAAAGATAACTAGAAAATTCCAAAATATGTGGAGATTAAACAACATACTTCTAAATGACACATGGGCCAAAGAAGAAATCTGAAGAGAAGTTTAGAAATATTTTGAACTTAAGGAAAACACAGCTTATTGAAATTTGTGGGATGCAGCAAGCAGTGCTTAGAGGTACACTGTGTGCATTAGAAAGGATTCAAAAACCTGAAAAGAAGAAATATATAAAATCCAAGTTTTCACTGTAGGAAACTAGGAAAAGAAGAGCAAAATAAATCCAAAGTAAGCAGAAGGAAAGAAATAATAAGAATTTAAGAAGAAATGAATAGAATTGAAAACAAGAAATCAACAGAGAAAATCAGTGAAATCAATATCTGGGTCATTGAAAAGATCAATAAAGTGAATAAGTCTCTTGCCTATCTAACTAAGGAAAAAAGAAGGACATAGATTTCTAGTATCGTATGTGAAAGAGGGGACATCACTGTAGATCCTATGGACATTAAAAGGATAATAAAGGGATACTATGAACAACTCTATGCCCACAAATTTGATAACCTAGATAAAATTGACCAATTCCTTTAAAGAACTCACACAAGAAAAAGATCAACAATCTGAAGAGGCCTATATCTATTAAAGACATTGAATCTATGATTAATAACCTTACAAAATAAAAAGTACCAGGCCCAGATGTGTTTACTGGTACATTCTACAAACATCTGATGAAGAAAGTATACCAATTGTCCACAATCTCTTTCAGAGGATAGGAACAGAGGAAATACTTCCTAACTCATTCTAAGAGGCCATTTCCCTAATACTAATACATTCCCCTAAAACAAGATAAAGACACTACAGGAAAACTATAGATCAATATCTCTCATGAACATGGATGCAAAAAAAAAAAAATTATACACCATGACCACAAGCGTATGTATGCAAGGCTAGTTCAACATTCTAAAATCACTTAATGTAATCTATCACATTATCAGGGTAAAAAGGAAAAATTACATGATCATATCAGTAGATGCAGAAAAAGCATCTGACCAAATCTAATGCTCATTCATGATAAAAGCTCTCAATTAATTAGAAGTAGAGGGGAACTACCTCAACTTGATAATAAATATATACAGAAAACTTACAGTTAACATCATAATTAATAATTAGAAACATGAAACTTTCTTGCTAAGATCTGGTTTAAGGCAAGGATGTCCCTGCTCACCAACGTTTTTCAAGATTATGCTGGAAATACTAGATAACAGAATAAAACAAAAAAAAAAGGAAATAATAGCTATAAAGATTGAAAAGGAAATTATAACAGTCTTATTTATACAGATGACATGACTGTCTATGTAGAAAGACATCTAAAAGCATCAACAACAACAAGACTCCTCCAATGAATAAATGGAATTTTAAAACAAAAACATAATATCATCTACATTAGTACCCGAAAACTTGAACTAAAGTATAAATATAACAAAATATATGCAAGATCTATATAAGGAAAACTATGAAACTGATGAAATTAAAGTAGAACTAACTAAATAAAGAGATATTAGATGTTCATGGATAGATTCAATATCGTCAAGATGTCAGTTCTGTGCAACTTGATCTGTGGATTCAATACACTTCTAATCAAAATCCCAACAAGTTATTTGTGGATATCAACAAACTGATTCTAGAGTTTATGTGGAGTGTCAAGAGACCTAGAACATCCAATACAATATTGAAGGCGAAGAAGAAAGTTAAAGGACTTACACTACCCAACTTTAAGACTTACTGTAAAGGTACAGTAATGAAGACCACGTGGTGTTGGTGAAAGAATAGACAAATAATCTGTGGAACAGAGAGCCCCAAAATAGACCCCTATAAATAAAGGCAACTGGTCTTTGAGCAAAGGCAATATAATGTATCAAAGGTAGTCTTTTCAACAAGTGGTGCTGAAACTAGACATCCACATGCAGAAAAAAAAAAAAAACTAGACAGATTTTATACCCTTCACTAAAATTAGCTCAAGATAGATAATGGATCTAAATGTAAAATACAAACTATGACCTAAAAGATAACATAGGAGAAAACCTACATGATCTTAGTTATTGTGATGTCTTTTTTAAACACAACACCAAAGGTATGATCCATGAAATAAATAATTCATAAGCTGAACTTTATTAAAATTAAAAGCTTCTGGAAAGGCAATGTTTAGAGAATGAGGAAACAAGTCACAGATCAGGAATAATGTTTGAAAAAGATACATCTGATAAATGACTGTCATCTAAAATATTCAAAGAACTCAAACTCAAAAATAAGAAAACAAACAACACTATTAAGGACCTTAACACACCAATGAAGATATACAGATGGCAAATAAGCATAAAAAATGCTTTACATAGTATGTCATCAGGGAAATACAATTTAAAACAACAATGCGATACTGCTACACACCTATTCTAATGACCCAGATCCAAAAGTGACAGTGCCAAATGCTGACAAAGATGTGGAGCAAAAATAACTCTTATTCACAGCCAGTGGGAATACAAAATGGTACAGTCATTTTAAAAGACAGGACATTTAGTAGGTGAATGCTTAAATAAACTGTGGTATATGCAGATAATGTTATATTCTTTAGCATGAAAAAGAAACGAGCCATCAAGCCATGGAAAGACTTGGAGGAAATGCATATTTCTAAATGAAAGAAGCCAATCTGAAAAGTCTACCTAAAGTATGATTCCAACTACATATATGACATACTGAAAAGGCAAAACGATGGAGATAGTAAAAAGATTAGTGGCTGCTAAGGGCTGAGGCAGAGAAGAGATGAACAGACAAAGACAGGATTTTTAGGGCAGTGAAAAACTCTGTATGATACCGTAATGGTGAATACATGTCATGGTATATGTCCAAACCCATAGAATGTACACCAAGACTGAATCATAATATAAACTGTGGATTTGGGGTGCCGTGTCAATGTAGGTTCATCAACTGCAACAAATTTACAACTCCGGTGGTGGATGCTGATATTGGGGGAGGGTATGCATTGTAGAAACAGGGTATATATGGGAAATCTACACCTTCCCCTCAATTTTTTATGACAAAAACTGCTCTTAGAAAGTGTCTTAAAATCTAAAAAAGATAATAATTTAAGGAATAACCTCCATAATATAAACTGAAAGGAATAAAATATAAAGAATAATAGAAAATAATATTCAGAAACAGATATCAATAAAAAGTAAATGTTTTGGGCTCCCCTGGTGGTGCAGTGGTTGAGAGTCCGCCTGCCAATGCAGGGGACACGGACTCGTGCCCTGGTCTGGGAAGATCCCACATGCCGCGGAGCGGCTGGGCCCGTGAGCCATGGCCGCTGAGCCTGAGCGTCTGGAGCCTGTGCTCCGCAACGGGAGAGGCCACAGCAGTGAGAGGCCCAAGTACTGCAAAAAAAAAAGTTAATGTTTTCACAAATAAATAAACTCATAGAAAAAGATCAGATTTGTGGTTACCAGTGGCAGGGTCTTGGCGGGAGGGGGAATTGGATGAAGATAGTCAAAATGTACAAACTTCCAGTTATAAGATAAATAAGTACTTGAAATGTAATGTACAACAGGATAAATATAATTAATAATTAACTCTGTTCTGTGTTATCTATGAAAGCTGTTAAAAGTAAATCTTAAGTTCTCAGCACAAGCAAAAATGTTTTTTAAATTTTTAACTATTATTTTTCTATTTCTTTAGTTTTATATCTATACAAGATGATGGATATTCACTAAAATTTTGTGATGTATACAAGTCAAATCATTCTACTGTGCACCTTAAACTTATATAGTGCTGTAAGTCAACTATATCTCAATAAAACTGGAAGAAAAAAAAGTAAATATTTTTATAGAAAGGATACTTACACATTGTTTTTAGAAAGCCATTTAGTGATAGAGATTCATAAGGTTCTTCATATGTTCTGCTCATGTATTTCCTATCTTTGAAATCTAAAGAAATCAAATGATCATAATATGAAAAAAATACATATCACAGATACATCACTACTATTACTGAAAAATAAAACAACCTAAGAGTTCAATAATATTTGATAACTTAAAGCAATCTATTGTCTAGCCATAGGATGGAATATTAATCATTGTTCAACTTCTTTTACACTACAACAGCCATGAAAAGTATAGTGAATTTTTTTTTATTGGTGTATAATTGATTTACAATGTTGCATTAGATTCAGGTGTACAGCAAAGTGAATCTGTTATACAAATACATATATCCACTCTTTTTAAGATTCTTTACCCATATAGGCCGTTACAGAGTATTGAGTAGAGTTCCCTGTGCTATAGAGTAGGTCCTTATTAGTTATCTATTTTATACATAGCAGTGTGTATGTGTCTATCTCAACCTTCTAATTTATCCCTCCCTCCTTACCACCCACCCCGTAACCTTAAGTTTATCTTCTACATTTGTAACTATTTCAGTTTTGTAGATAAGTTCATTTGTAGCCTTTTTTTAGATTCCACATATAAGCGATATCATATATTTGTCTTTCTCTGTCTGACTTACTTCACTCAGTATGACAATCTCTAGTTCCATCCAAGCTGCTACAAATGGCATTATTTTGTTCTTTTTTATGGCTGAGTAATATTCCATTGTATGTATGTACCACATCTTCTTTATCTATTCCTCTGTTGATGGACATTTAGGTTGCTTCCATGTCCTGGCTATTGTGAATAGTGCTGCAATGAACATTGAGGTACATGTATCTTTTCAAATTATGGTTTTCTCTGGATATATGCCCAGGAGTGGGATTGCTGGATCATATGGTAGCTCTAATTTATTTTTTAAGGAACTTCCATGTTGTTCTGCATAGTGGCTGTACCAGTTTGCATTCCCACCAACAGTGTAGGAGCATTCCTTTTTCTCTACACCATCTCCAGCATTTATTGTTTGTAGACTTTTCAATGTTGGCCATTGCATAGTAAATGTTGATAAGTGAAAATACAAAGTAGCATAGACAATATGAGTAGAATTATTTTTAATCTATAAATAGAATATCAAAATGCTAATGATAATCCATCTATGCATCAGATATTAATTATCTATTATATTTCCAGCACTGTATTACCATGAACATTTATCTTTTTGAATTTTCTGTTTTGAAAATAAAAAAGAAAGACAGCACTTACAGGGTTTAGTATAGGGACAATGGAACTAGAATGATAATGATCAACTTTAGGCTGTGGTCTTGAGATGCCTCTACTGAACTTTCCTACTATTAAAATCCTGTTTAATTCCCTTTTCTCCAAAGTATTGTACGAGATGTAGCTGTGTAAGATGATTGTTATTTTTCTTAAGCATTTCATAGAATTCACCTGTGAAATCCTTTGAGCTTTGTGTTTTCTTCTTTGTGGATATGTTTCCTACAAAAAAATTACGTTTCTTTAATAGATATAGGAGTATTTTTAGTTTTTGTTCGATTTTGTGTCAGTTTTATCAAGTTGTATTTTTCAAGAAATTTATCCACTTCAGTTACAAATTTGCTGGAATAGAGAGATATGTTCAAAATACTCTCTCACTATGTCTGTAGGATCTGTAGTGTCTGCCATTGGTGATGTGTTTTTTTTTTTTTTCTCTCTTTTTTACATTCTAGCTAGGGGTATCACTTTCTTTTTCTATTTTCAAAGAACTAACTTTTGTCTTTTCTCATTTTTCTCTATTTTTTTTAATGTTGTTGATGTGTAGAGTTTCTGGATTTTGTTACGTTACTACAAAGAAATTTTATTTTGTTTCATTTACCAAGAAATAACTTGGTTAGACTCAAACTACAAAATCTGTCTCTTGGGTAAAAACTGAAATCTATATAGTTTATGTATCTTTAGCTCAGCTATTTTGAGCCTACCCCATGCATGCATATTTCTGCAGTCAGAATCTAAAGACAGAAATATAGCACCCTCTCCCTCATTGTGTTCTTTTAGAGATTCTCCCATCACTTTTCAGAAGCTGTAGTTGCCCCAAGTTCTAGCCTCTAAATCTGTTTAAAATTGGAATTTTATTTTAATTTTTTTATTGGATTTTTAGCTTCCCCACACAGAGATAACATGGTCATTCCTCAAGTTAGAAGCTGCAAAGGAAAAACAAAAAAAACAAAACAAACAAACACAACACCTTACTCTGTGCCACGGCCCTTTTTCAACATCAAATTGGCTTGAGAATCTGTCTTTATGTGTTAACTTTTTGTATTTTGTGCAGTGTTTGTAATTGTTATTGACGGAGAACTTACTTTTTCATGATGAAAATGGAATTTCTTCCTTTTTCCTCTAGACAAGTTCCAATCTTCTTTAGAGGACTTTCTTACTCTCTGGAACACAGTGTCCCATACCCATCTTGTACCTTCCCTATCCCAGCTTGGGAGGCAGACATTTAAAGAGCCCTAGACATTTTTATTGAATAATGATATTTACAAACCAAAATCTTGGGGCTGGATATATTCATTGATATTGGAGTGTTATTGTACATGAGTATATGTACATAAGTATACATGCATGTTTATCTATTTTCATATCTCTTTATTTCTATTTTTAAAAAACACATGTTTTCGTGTTGACACCACTGTGCCACTGGATTCATTCTCCAAAAGTGAGAATGTTCCTTCTGCCTAACCTGGGTTCTTTGACTCCTACAAATGGAAAGGGTGTGGGGAAAAGAGTGAAAGAGTAAGGATAAACAGGAGAAAGAAAGGAAAATGGAAGGAAAAATGAGGCAGGAGTCCAGAAGCAGTAGAAGAAAGGAAGTAGTAAGCTTTTCAGGGAAATTTTATTAAACCATGATCTAGAATAATTATTACAAGCTAAATGCTTGGTTACATCCCACAACGGTGATGACACACCACTTGATAATATGATGTGGAGCAAAAGTATCCTTATAAATATGGCTCAGAAGAGATTACTGGACTATTCTTCTGTGTGTCTGGTAAAGATGGTCACTGGAAGATAGAAAAGACTAAATTTCCATATTTTAAGTACTCCAATGTGAGGTTTCATGATTTCAACTAAATGTTATAATCCAGATGGGTGGAAACTAGATTAGAATTTGCACAGAGCCACTGAGTTATCTGGTCTGTTTAATTTAATAGTCCATTCTGGACCCTACTTTCACCTCAGAAATTTAGAAATGTAAAAAATTACTGTTAGGGAAGTTAATAAAAGTAGTCTTGTTCAGGCTTCAAGGCAATAAATAATAGGCCTTTGTACGGAGACCCTGAAAAGGGTTACATGCCAAACTGCTGACAAGGCCACGAAAGTAGGCCTTGAGAACCAACAGGTAAGGAAGGGAGCAAGTAAGTCTGGCAGGTCTTGAGAACCAGCAATGGGAGTAAGTCGCGAAGCTTCCTGGACCCTGGGAATCTGGCCAGTTCCCGGAGATCAGCGAACATTCTGTGATTTACGATTAGAATTTCAAGCATTTAACATAATAGCCAGAGCTGCACATTTGCACATAAACTGATGGTTATTAGCTTGCGGCTTGGCGATAAAAGCAGGATTCCTTTGGAGGACACTGAAGTCTCACCCATGGAGTGGATGCATGGCCCGGGACCTTCCCAACTGGGACTCCAGATTGCTGTTCCAGAGACTTCCCAGCGTTTTTTGGATCTGGGTGAAGTTCTCTTAAATTGGTGATGTATGCGCTTCTATCTCTTTATGTATCGCTTGCTCTCCCAAACTGGTTATGCAAATTTTCCCAGGTTGATGGTGTTGCTTGTTCTCTCAATTTGCTGATGAATGTTCTCTCAAAGTAGTAACACGTGTGGCAATGTAAGTTCTTCCAAATTGAAGATGTATGTGTGTATATACATATATATATATATATATTGCTTGTCCTTATACTGTAACCTACTACTAATATAATACATTACCTTTTTTCTTGCTTATTGAAGTGTGGAGTGGTTATTTTGCCAGTGAATCCTCTGAACCTGAAACCGAAAGTAAGTCTTCCAGCAGAACATAAATCTTTTGGCAAAACAGTTACCTACAATGTAGGATAGATTTTTTTAAACAAATGCATAATTTGCTCTTGGTTTTTATAAATAAGTCTTTATTGTGTGTCTCAGAAGGGGAATACAATTTCCATTGATTTTGTAACTATTTAAAGGCCTGTGAGATTTATTTTAAAGTGAGAAAGAGTGAAAAGGAAAACAAAACCAAAAAAATCCACCCTATTTAAAGGTGCTATATATTTCCCCAGTAGAACCCAAACATAATTTTGATGGAAGGGATAGTTGTCTGATAAGGCAAAGTATCAATATTTGCTCTTGATCTGTACCCAATTGGAATATAATCTTTTCTAGGAAGACTTCAGCTGTCTCCCAGGTAGTTAAACAATCCCTTCTTTGTAATCCCCTAGTACTTGTAAAAATCTTTATTGCAATAGCTAATATGGAGTGTTATGAGTGTTATGAGAGTCTTTCAAAATGATTTAATGGTTAGACAGAATTTCTGATTAAGTCGAAATGTTACTTCCTCCTGATTGGTTTCACTTATTAAAAAGTCTTTAAAAGAAATATTCCTTAGAGGGTATCATTAAGTTGTAACTTTAAGCAAATTGATTGTACATACTTAATTGTTTAGTTCCCTTAAGCATTGTATCTAGGGTAACAATATCAAAACCATTTTGACAATACATGTGATGATTTAACTTTCAGTCAGAAAGAAAAACATTGCCCAGTGAACTGAGAACAATATAAGAACACACACAGAAATAAAGGACTATCCATGTATGTGTGCTACACACGCACAGATACACACATACACAGAGAAGCATGTACCTACACAAGTCCAACCAATGTATACACATTGGGCAACATTAGCATATCTGTGTTCTCAGACTTTTCTGCCATTTGTCTTCTAGGTTGGAACCACCTTTGTTCCACTGTGTTTCTTTGTCTACCTAATAACAGAGTTGATTCAGCTTCTGCTAGATTAGTCTTTACATTTTGCTATATGGAGTCAGCTGCAGTGGACAAAGGATGTTTTAGGTGAGGTGAAATCAGTTTTATAAGGAGTGTTGTAAAGAGATACAAAAAAATTAGAGATAGCATATAAGAGAAGCTTAATTGGCAAAAAAAAAAAAAACAGAAGAAAAAAGATAACTTAAAAAAGGGTCATGTATGGACCATACATCTTTTTCACATCCTTGAAAAGTGAAACTTGAATTTAGAAAGTTTTTTGTTCTTTAACTACACTATCACTGTAATTCTGGCCCATGCAGGCTTCAATTGTTTTCTTTGGTTTAATTTATGGCTTCTTTTATGTTTATATAATTTTATTGATTAGTATGTTAATATATCAATACCTATATTTACAAATTCCTATCTTCATACATTCACATATATGTGTATAAGTATATATCATCACATGATGTTTGTCATTATTTAAATGGCAGTTACTTTTCTTTTTTACTTATTTTAGTATGTTTGGAACCAGGATGCATTTTTAAATCAGTGGTGTCCTAGCACTGTGTTTTATTTGCAAAATTTTTCCTTAATTGTTCATAAAATATTATTTTATTATACTATAAAGATATCAACCTAGATTTAATTAATACATAGATTCTATTTTATATGTAAATATTTTATTGAATTGATCAATTTAACAGTTTGACAAAATTATATCTTCACAATTGTTTACTTGGCTTCTAAGGATTGGTTCAATAATGAAGTCAGGAAAGCATTAAAGAAAATGAAGTTGAATTTGAAAAAATACTTTTCATCACTATATAAAGTAAGCATTGAATATTAAGAGAAACATTTATCTTTCTGCAAAACTTCTGATGCCTGCCAGTTTTCCTGCTTTTTCAAAATGCTACAGTTTGAGATCAATAATACATTTCATTGAGGTGAATTTTGATATTAATAATATTAATCGATATTAAGTACTTTTTGAAAGCTGTTTATTTTTAAAGAATTGTTCATCGATCCAAAAATATCGTGTTTTATGCTGATTTTTAAATGGCTTTGAAACATTAATACATACGATTAATTTTTTAAATTCCCAGATCAGGAATGAACACACATATATGCACAAAGACACACAATACCAAACATACACAGAAACATAATCACACACAATCTAATAGAAAACTCTTTTAATTTTAAAATTTACAGCAAATGGAATTAATATTATTTCAAGTTTCTTCTAAATTAGTAAATTACTTTTTTCATCATCACTTAAACTGCAGCATTTTTGCAAAAGATTAATCCTTTAATTATATTGATTTTTTATGGAATATTCTGGGGAAATAAGGGGTGGTGATGTGTCTAGGTAACTTTCTTAGTTTCAACAAATATTTTTGAGCACTTAAATATCTTAAGAACTGAGATAAGGCCCTATTAATTATAAAAAGATGGTAGATAGATAGATGGATAGATAGATCTCCTTTGGAGTCATGAACAATTTATCTTCCCTAATTCAGAATCAGAAGCTAAAAATAAAAGATGGGACATGGAACGTTTTACTTCAAAATTTCTTATATTCCTTAGTACATATTATTTTGTTAATTTGTATTGTTTTTAAAAAAATCCTCCTTGTGTAGTTAGAGATTCATACTTTATTCGGTACAGATTTGACCATTTCCAAAATAACATGAGATCAATGATTTGGAAAGCAAGAATAAATCTATAAAAGTCAACAATATTTTTAAACTACGTTTTATTATCTCTAAAGAACCCCTAAGACTCATATAATATTTCATAAAAACTTTAAAAAATAATTATTTTCCTTTGCAGACATTCACTGCTATTGTGTAAAATGTGCTCTGCCCAGTTACCCTAAGAGTGACTCAATATTGGATGCTGTGAGAAAGCCAAAATGTATAAAAAATGGACTATATTAAATTTACTCACTGACTATAAGAGGCTTTATAATTTCTCCTTCATATCATTGCATGACTTGACCAATTTTACACAGCTGGTTTGTGAGGACTCATGACAAAACCTGGTATAATGATTTCTCAATAATTTAAATAAGATTAAAACTGAGAACTTTTTTTTTCATTAAAATGCATTATTTTTAAAGTTAAAAGGAAAACTGTATCCTGGTGAAGAAACTTACAATGGATATATTTGACACTATCCTACCATCCTAAACACACATACACACACACACACACATCCACACATCAGAAAAAAAAAAAAAGACAATAATGGGCAACAGTCTTAGACAGTCATTTACAAAGAGAATATCTAAATAACAAGAATATGAAAATGTACTCAATCTCATTTGTCATGTATAAAATACAAACTAACACCACAATGAATATAGTTCTCACTCACTAGAATCACTAAAGTACACTGACTGACACTCCAAGTATCGTGGGATCTGGAACATCTGGAACTCCTAAGATTTTATATTGGTATAATCAGCCTGGAAAATTGTTCTGAAGTACATACCAATGCTTCATTTGGGCATAACCATAACGCATGACCTTAAAAACCACTCCTTAAATATGCGAGTATATATTCATCAAAAGACATATACAAGAATCTTTATGACAGTATTATGTTGAATGATTCCCAGTAGGAAACAAGTTGTCCATGAGTATGGAATATATAAATAAGACGTGACATATACATTAAGGCTAACATATACAGCAGTGCACCTAAATAATGTATTCTACACACAACAGAATGAACGAACTTCAAGAACACGTTAACGAAAGGAAGACAGACTCAAGTGGGTCAAGATGACCTGAATCCATTTATATAGGTTTCAATGTAAGTTAAACTGAGAATACACAAAACGCATAGGAAAGGGTTAAATTAACCAGTATACGACTATTCATCATTCACAAAGGAGGTTCTTCCTGTTTCAAAGCAAAATAATAGATATGGTTATGTTTTGGTATTAGAACTGTCTTTTTCTCATAATTTCTATGTTGACCATACATAACTTTGGTTGTGAAAAACATATGAACAGGGATGTTTCCACAGGGTTCCTTTAAATAGCAGGAATACTTGCACAAATTGTTCAGGATTTAGTTATTTTACAGAGCAACACAGAACTGCATAAACGCTTATAAAACCATTTTACACTTTCATATTAGACTACTTGAGAAACAAAAATTAATAAAGGCCAGCTTATTATTATAGTATGTCAGTTTCATGTTTAATTTCTTGATGAGCCCTTCAATGGTAAACAGAGGCATGGATTAAGTGAATGTTTAAGAAAACCAGGCTAACATTTGGTCTACAGCTCCTTTCCAATGTGACCCATGTTTTTATATTGCCACATTGTGTGAAACATCTTCCCTAATGTGATGTTTGTTCTCTCTTGTTCTCATTAATAAAAAAGGTTTATCCAATACATTAATCAGTGAACACAGATGATACCCACTGGCAATGAGAAACTGTGATTTTATAAGATGTGCTTCTTATTAATGGTGTTTTGCTGGTTAATGCAATTAGGCATGTGTAAAATTTTCAAAAAAGTGACTTATAAAGATTAATTTCTCAGATAGCAAATGCTCCTGTCTTTTTTTATAAATGAGGAGAGTCTAAGATTTATAGATGTTGGGTAACTTCTCCAATTTCACAAACAAAAGATGGCAACAAAAGGAACAACCACCACTGACAGTGTCCTTGCTCTCAGATTTTCTGCAAGAGCAGGACTTGCTGCACCAAACAAAACAGAAATCAAAAAAGAAACTTCATCAAAATCCTGCCCAGCACATCAACCTATCTAGCATTTATCAGTCAATGATTCTTAAAATTTCTACTAAGGTAACCCTAACAGCAGAGGAGAATGAACTTGTGTCACCGGAACCCCCAGGAACTATGGTCTGAAGCAAGCATTGCACAAATTTCCTTCAAAGACTCACGCTTTATCTTTCAAGTTAATGCAAATTTTTCCTTGTGATATACAGCTACCTATGTTTGCTTTTAATAGAAGCATACTGTATAAAATTACTCACTAGGAAAGTTACCTCGATTATCCAATAGCCACATACCCGCTGAAAAACTGCAGTTATCGGAGAGTGAAAAACAGGCCCTGTAAAACAAAGAGTTAGCAATTAATAATGTGCCTTATTTTCTCTTACTTAGGGCCAGAAAATTATGAGTATCTATTATGTTTCAGCATTAATTTCAGGCTACAAACCTGTGATAACAGGAAAAGTCAGAATGCATAAATTTGGGGGAATCTTGAGCAGCTCTCTTCACCTGTCTGAGCCTCAGTTTCTTCATATATAAAATAAGAATGACAAGTTAGATTTCATAAGGATCACAGGTAACAAAATGCATGTTCATAGAAGTGTTTCTAGAAACTGCGAAGCCCTTATGTACATTTAAGATTCAGTCATTGTATTTATATATTTGTTAGGCTTTGGGTTTAGGTGCTAAGGATACAGTGGTGTGTCAAACATTTCTGCTCTCATAGTGTTTACATTCTAGTCAGAATAGAAATAACATAAGTTAATTACTATATATATTATATAGACCTGTAAAAGCCCTGTCTAGCCAGATATTTAGACTTAAATGTAGAACCTGAAAAACATAAAAATGCATAGAAAAAAGCATAGGAAAAATGTCAAAGCTTTTCGACATTGATCTTGTCAGTAGTATTTTTGGATATGACACTGAAAGCACAAGCAACAAAAGCAGAAATAAACAAGTAGGACTATATCAAACTAAAAAACTCCTGTACAGCAAAGAAGACTATTAACAAAATGAAAAGACAACTTATGGATTAGAAGAAAATATTTTCAAATCACGTATTTGATAAGAAGTCTATACAACTCAATAGCAAAAAACCAAATAATCCAATTTAAAAATGGCCAATCAACCTGAATAGACAGTTTTCAAAAGAAGATATTCAAATAACTAACAGGTACATGAGAAGGTACTCAACATCACTAATCATCAGGGAAATGTAAACAAAAACCACAATGAGAACCTCATACCTGTTAGAATGGCTATTATAAAAAAGACAAGAGCAAACAAATGCTGGTGAGAATGTGGAAAAAAGGGAGCACTTGTACACTGTTGGTAGGAATGTAAATCGGTACAGCCACTATGAAAAACATTATGAAGGTTCCTCAAAAAAATAACTATTGAACTACCTTGTGATATAGCAATTCAACTTCTGGGTGTATCTCCAAAGGAAATGAAATCACTATCTGGAAGAGATATCTGTATTATTCTGTTCATTCCAGCATTATTTACGATAGTTGAGACATAGAAACAACCTACTGTCCACTGATGCATAAATGGATAAAGAAAATGTGGCATATGTATACAATGGAATATTATTCAACCATAAAAAGGAAATCCTGCCATTTGTAACAACATGGATGAACGTTGTGTAATTATAATAAGTAAAATAAGCCAGAGAGAGACACAAATACTGTATGATCTCACTTATATGCGGAATCTAAAAACAAAACAAAACAAACAAACGCATAGAAACAGAGAACAGATTGAGAGTTATCAGAGGTGGGTTTCAGGTGGGAAATGGGTTAAACTGATCAAAAAGTGCAAACTTTCAGTTGTTAGATAAATGAGTTCTGAGGATGTAATGTACAACATGGTGACTTTAGTTAACAATACTGTATTGTATATTTGAAAGTTGCTAATTGAGTAGATCCTAAAGGTTCTCATCACGAGAAAAAAGGTTTTTGTAACTATGTGAAGTGATGGATGTTCACTATCAGTGTGATAGTCATTTTGCAATATATACATATGTCAAATTCTGTTGTTCACCTTAAACTTATACAATGATACCTGCCAATTATCTCAATAAAACCAGAAAGAAAAAAAAATGATATACATAGTTAAGTAGGTTGAAACTAGATACCAATTAACTGTTGGATAGAAAATTTGAACATCAATTTTTTTGTTATTTTAGAATGCAAAGGAAGGAAAAATGCCAAGATCAGTTGACATAAAATTATAGAATCTGTGACTAATTAAAAATGGGAGCTGGAAAAAAGGGACATGTATCATTGCTTGTAGAGTATTTTATCTCTTAGAAAGACAAATGCATAATTCTGACTGAAGATTTCTAAAAGACTGGTCTCAGCTGTCAGTTCAATTAAATTCATTTAGGAAAATACCAGACTCAAACAAACTGCATTTTTCCATTATACTCTAGTATATCTTAACACATTTTTTCCTAAAGCTCTCTTCTCATTTTCCCTTCCCATATTCTATCCAAACCAAAACACTGGATAAATCTAAATCAAGTAGATTCAATCAATTTAATCTGAACAAAATGAAAAAAGAGCCATTTAATGAAATAAAATTTAACCCAGAGAATAACATTTTCTTAATATTAAAATATTTAAATAAAATACATTTAGAAGAGACTAAATGAATTAATTCAAGCCATTTAAAGCAGAACAATTCTATAGAATATAATTTCAAAATAGGCAAAATATTATATATAATCCTTATAAAATCATTTTATAATGAGATAGAATGTGTCAATGTAATCCAAATTAATTCAAAACACTTTAATATATGAAAAGCAAAGTGTCAAGAGTCAGTATGTTTAAACCATATTAGATACTTGATTTTTCTAATTCAATTAAATAAAATTTTATACAAATAACCCTAGTCCAGAAACATTTTTGTTTATTCAAGTAAGCTAAAATCAATTCAGTTTGATCCTCCACAAAAGATTAAGCTTAGCTCAGATTCATTCTATTCACATACGTTAAATTTAATTTAAACAATAATACTGTAGCTAGAAAAATTATCCCTCAAAAGTGAGCAGAAATAAAAACTTTCTCAGGGGCTTCCCTGGTGGCGCAGTGGTTGAGAGTCCCCCTGCTGATGCAGGGGGCACGGGTTCGTGGCCCGGTCCAGGAGGATCCCGCATGCCACGGAGCGGCTGGGCCCGTGAGCCATGGCCGTTGAGCCTGCGCGTCTGGAGCCTGTGCTCCGCAACGGGAGAGGCCACAACAGTGAGAGGCCCGCATACCGCAACAATAAAAAACTTTCTTAGGTAAACCAGAACTAATACTAATAAAATTCATTGCCAGCAGACGTGCCCGGCAAGAAATGTTCTCAGAAAAAAATTGATGTTTTTAACCTGGCTAAGCAAAACAAACAAAAAAATACAACAACAAAAACAGGGGACACAAATTGCCAAGAAGGCGGTCATCATTACAGATCCCATGAATATTAAAAATATACAAGGAATATTTAGAACAACTCTATGTCCACATATTTGATAACTTAAATAAAATGGACCAATTCCATGAAAGACACAAACTATCAAAATCACACTAGGAGAAATAGATAACTTGATTAGCTCTATATCTATTAAATAAATTGAATCACTGATTAATAATCTTCCAAGAAAAAGCAACAGGTTCAGATAGTTTCACTTGTTCACTTGTGAACTCTATGAAACATTTAAGGAAGAATGATACCAATTCTCCATAATCTCCCCAGAAACTAGACTCAGAGAGAACACTCTTTAACTCATTCTCTGAAGCCAGTATTACCCTAACACCAAAACCAGATAAAGGTATTACAAGGAAGGAAAACTATAGACCAATGTCTCTTGTGAATATAAATGAAAAATTCCACAGTAAAATAAAAGGAATTATACACCACATCCAAGTGGTGTTGGTTCATAAACTGGATCCCATAACTGAAGGGCAAGGAGAGACTGAAGAAAGAGGCAGACCAGTTCAGATGGGTGGTAGGTGGCAGGTTTAACAAGCAAGGGAACTTACATATAAGGCTTGCCTTGGGCAGCCACAAGAGGAGTAGATCCTTATAACTGCCTGCCAGAATCTTAAAAGTTTTAATAGAGGCTTTAAACTGGGTTCAGTCACGTATACCATCTAGATTGTCTCAACAACATGTTGCTTTTTCAAGACTGTCCTTGAAAACAACTCTCGCTGTGGGAACGGTGAGTGGAACATAAATTCCAAGAACAGGGGAGAGGGCAAGGAGCCTCTGATTGCTCAGGTACAGCTCTAGTGTCAACTGCTGGTCACCTTTTCTTGATGACCTCCTCTTCCAGGTATCCAGCGTTGGTTCATCCATCAAAATTAAAATGATGGAATTTTCCACATCTGCAGGCTAACAATAAAAAAAAATCATATGATAATATAATTAATGTTGAAAAAGTATTTAACAAAATCCAACACCCATTCATAGTTAAAAGCCCTCAGCAAACCTTAACAGAGAGGAACTTCTTCAAATTGATAAAGAGCATTTTTAGAAAGTTATAGCTAACATCATACTTAATTACAAGAGACTGTATGCTTCCCCCCTGAAATTGGGAAAGGGGCAAGGATGTCCTCACTCATCATTCCTTTTCAACATTGTAAGGAAGTCCTTGATAGTGCAATGAGGCAAGAATAAGAAAAAGTATATAGATTAGAAAGAAAGAAAATCCTTTAAAAATGATTCATCATTGGCTGGTATAATTTAATTAAACCCTCTCCAGATCACTCCACCTACTTGCAATTAAATTCCAATTCTGGTTATTTACAAGTAGTAGAGAAGTTTTGTCCTATCCAGAAAAATTTACTGTGGTTTAATTTAGAACAAAGTTTAGTCATAATTATAGGTGTGCAATGTGTTTGTGCTTATTAAAAATATGAGTAGCACTTTTAGTTTGGATTTGTTTGGCTCCTGGATCTTTATATATTTAACCATCTTACATAAAAGATTATAAGATTTTAATTGAAGTGGCCCAGACCACTTTAATTCAATTAAAGTCCCTGTTAAATTTTCCATAATGTGGTAGATTTCAATTTAATTCAGTTAAAAATCCCTGCTAAATTTTCTGTAGTGTGGTGGATTTACCTTGGGTGAAAATTAGAATCTCCTTGGAAGCTTTTCAAAATTCCCAATAACCTTGTCTCACCTCTAGTAATCCTGATTTAATTGTTTTAGGGTAGGCTCCTGCAAGGGTAATTTTTTAAAATTCTCCGGGTGACTTTAATGCAAAGCGTTTTGAGAACTACTAGTTTAGGAACTGTTTGTATTCGTACTGCCAAAAGTTTCCTGGCATCTCTACCTATAAAATTAGCCATAGGCCTGTTTCATGGCCATTTCCTTCACCCCCCTGGGTTAGGATATACCAGGTATATCAAGACGAAGTATCTAACAACATTTACAGAAACATTCTAGAATGGTAAGGAAGCCCAAGTGACTGGATGAACCTGCATATTAGAGTAGTATTTCTTGAAATTTAATGTATAATCAATCATCTGGGGATCTTGTTAAATTGCAACACAGATTCTGATTTATATGGTCTTGAGGAAGGGAATGAGTTTCTAACTTTTTAACAAGCTTCTGTATAATGCTAATTATGACCCTACCAGTCCATGAACCATACTTTAAGTAAGAAGACAGAAGACTGTGCTTGCAGCTACAGGGGCTACAGTTGGGGAATCCTAGCCTTAAGTGCAAGGTGTCAGAATTCTAGCTCTGCAATCACTCTTTTCTCTCCTCAACATGAAACAGGAATTGTACACATTCTCTAAGCATTCTATAATTAAAGAATGGCATATACTAACTTTACATGTTTTTCATACTTAAGAAAGAATATTGGTATATACATGAGAGGCTATATTGTGGTAAATTTAATTTTTTCTTAACCATTATAAGTCAAACCACTTGCATATTTAGCCACTTAATGGATCATTGATTATAGGCTATTCAAAACAAAGCTGATGCGGTATCTTCATTGTAAACAAACACCTTAACATCATGCTGATGCATTTGGAGCTTAATTTTTGGGTCACCCATTGAGAAACAGTCACCTTGTGCTTAAACTCTGCAACTGGTAACTTTCATCCTACAATCTTGGCAGTAACCTAATTTTGGAAGAACTGGAATAGTCGACCAGGAAACATGGTGATGGAGTAAGTGTTATAATTGGGTGAGACATGAGGATGAGGGAAAAGCTAGGTGACTACATAGAAACAATTAATCTAGTTTTTCAATTAATATACAGGTAAATATAAGAGTCAGCAGAGAATTTGAACTGATGTAAATTATGTTGTCATGTATTCAGGGTTCCTTTTAGCTACTTACCAGGAATCTTTTCTTTTTGTTTTTAAATTCAAGTACCTTGACCAAGTTAATTTACAGTTATGAGAACTGGATAGTTTGTGGGATCCCAGCAGGCCATAACCACCAGGGTTTGTAACTAGATCTATATAAAAAGTAAAACTTTTCCAAGAAAATTTACTTTTCAAAATTTGAAAATTTACTTTTCAAATTTTACTTATCAAGTTGTTCCTGGACTTGATAATCCTATCTAAAATTTGCTGAAAGTTATACTGCTTTCCTCAGATCATTTCAATAGCAAGGTAATATTCTGAAGTTATTTCTTAATTCAGATGGAGACATTTTATTAAACTGAGTGTATAAACATGCACAAGAACATCTTGGTGGTATTCACACAACTTCTCCACAAATGCACCCATGTAGGCAAATACACTCTGGCACACCGACTTGTAGCTAATAATGTGTATTGTATTTTCAGATACTTAGTTGTTTTAGTCAATCCAGATACTTTTCTCTTATCCAACCAAACATTTTCAAAGCTCATTAACATGTCACTGTATAATTGTAATTTCACTCAGCACAGCATTTTCTTGTTGATTGCAGGGTGGAGAATAGTTCCCTTTGGTGCCTTTGTCTCTCATCTGGAGCAAAGAACCTAACTGCTGTAACCACTTAAGAACTTGGCACACTGAGGGCCCCAGATGGAGGTTGTTCCAATGTGTTTCCAGAGGCAGCATCTGTGTCCTCCATTGGCTTCTGGGCTGGCTCCTCTAAAGACTTCTTGAACTGCTCTAGTGTTAACATTTAGAAAGGCTGTGGATTTCCTTTTTGGATTAAGTTCAAATAACCTATATTTATATCTAGGTTATCTTCCTGTGTTTTATTGATGAAAAACGTATACATTCCTGAAAAATTGAGCAATAGTTGATGAATAAGTATAACAGTATATAATATGATCAGATTAACAGCCAGGGTGTTAAAATCACCATTCCTCTTCAACCCCGAAAAACAGTCAAATGACATGTTCTACTGAACTGTAGACTCTCAATGATGTTTTTTATCTTATAATTGTTGAACTGTGAAACATTAAAATTGGAACTCTGATTTTGTGAACACGACTTTGCAGGTTGTCTGCACTTAAACTTGTTGATCCATTGGAATGAATGAGTGATTTCTAAAAAGTTGACTTGATGAATATGGTAACTCCTGCAGTTAGACTTCAAAATTTCTCTCTTGGCATGAAAGAAAAAACTTTAGTTGAAAACAAAACTATTTTACTCTTAAATGTCAAGATCAGGCACAGTTAAAAGCATAAAGCAAAGATTTCTTTAAATAATGAACCCTCAGTAGAGAAGGTTTATGACACCATGAACAAAGTATGTATCTTCAGAGATGTGTAAGATTCTCTAACTCCAAATATCCATGCTTAGCTAAATGAACACCACAAAACTGACTATAAACAAACTTATTTCTGGACTATCAATCTAAATCTTATTGTTTGCTCCTACCCTGGTCATTTAAGCATAAAGTGGGCATGATCAAAAGCCAAAATGAAACATTCTACAAAAAATTTCAGGGTGACTGCAGTTTTATTTCAATGGCATTTTTTAAGTTACTCATCCTCTAGAATTGCTTTGATTATAATTATCTTCTATCTTCCTTTTGCTTAGTTCTGTTATTCAGAGTTCATGAACTGACAGCCCAATCTACACAATGACCTGTATTTTCATTGAAACCCTAGTCTCTTCCAAGTGCAGGGTTGGGTTTCTGCATCTTCATAACTCTCGGCTTCTCAAGATCAAAACCCAGACATTCATTCACACGTTCTTACTAACTCCTAGGCTCTTTTAAAATTAAAATCCCTGATTCAGTGCAATGGATTTATATTCACTACTCACATATTCCATTGCTCTTTATTATGTAGGACAAACTTACGACCCTTTTTATTAGTCTTAAACACAACATACATAAGAACACTTGTATTATGAAATCAGCTTTAACTCAGTACTGCAACTCATCACATAGCGATCATTATTAATAATGAAATAATAAAGAATAAGGAAAGATTACTTCTAGAGAATGATTCATATGTTTAAAAAACTGAATACCTAGTATAGTATTGCCTTAAAATAAAATAAATTATTAAAACCATCAAGAAGGCATGCAATTTGACTTGTGCCTTGAATAATGGGTAAAGGAGGTTAATGTTAATTTAGCCCTTAGCTCTACTCCATCATGTAAAACACATAACAAGCATGAAAGGTATCTACTACTAGTTTAGTTTTCCAAATGAGTACCAAGATTCAGAAACATTCAATAAAGTACCAAAAAACCACAGGTAGTGAATAATGGGATTGGATTTTAATATAAGTTAGTTCCTAACCATTTTTTTTCTCCATTCTATCACATAGGATACTTGTGACAAAAAGTTGATCCTTCTGGAGAAACGTAGAACTGTACATTATGTAATGGGTCTATGTTTATCTAGACTGGTTTCTTTATGCTACTAATGAGAAAACTATAGAATTTCCCAAAGACATGCCCAAAGTAGTATTGGAATTAGGACTAAACTTAGGTGTTTTGAATCTTAGTATGGTTCCTTTTCCTCTCAACACCCTGTAGAATGTTGTGGGCAAAACTATAGATGAGGACATATTTAGGAAAAATAAATATATGATTAGAGCATTCACAACTCTCTTCTAGCTGCTGAACATTAGGAATTTGTGTACTTTACATGGCTCTACAAATTAAAGGACAGATATCAGTAGCATGAGATAAAGGAGAGAAAGTTTTGCTGCTGGATATGTATTGTCTCATCAGAAAAAAAGCCTGAGAAGTACTTCCTTTATTCAGGTGATCAGAGTAGCAGTTGGAGTAGAGAAATCATGAAGAAGAGCTTGAAATCTTGAAATACAGCAGGAATAAAACAGATGAGCCATGGATATCTTGAAGAATTGCAGAAAGAAGTCTTCTATAAGAATATCTATTTGAGGGCTATTTAATCAGGATGTTAATTATTGCTTATTGAGTGGTGACTTGTTCCTTGTACTGTCCCATAGAAAATGCAAAGGGATAAAAGTTATAGTCTCAGTCTCAGGAAAGATCTTAGGACTGAGCTGGAGAAATATACTGTTAATATATCTATCTACACACAGGATATATGTTTGGAAGAAGATAACCATCTTGCTCAGAATTTTTAGTGCTAATTTTATATAACTGAAATATTTTCAGTAAAGGCAATACATATTAAATTTATAACAGCATATAATATAATTTCAATTTTTTTTTCTGAAGCAGTCACATAAACTAACACATTTGCCAACTCTGGTACTCTGATCTCGAGTTTGGAATAATTTTCAATTCAACAAGTATTTTTCAGTTTGGATCTAAATAGATTTGATTCTTAAGATCAGCAACGACTCTAAAGGAATGGGTGAGGTCTGTCTAGAATGCAGGCTTTTCTTCCCTACCTGCTGAAAGGATACCACACTATGTAGTCTACTCTTTGTTTACTTTAATCAGAACCTTTTTATTTATTAGGTGGGAGCTAAGGATTGGCAAGTTCTTTGCTTATTTTATTTTTAGGCAACTCTGTTAGATAGTGGTGAGGTGTCCAGTCTTTATGGAATGGTAACTTTATCCTACTTCCTGTCAAGGAGATTTATGTCACCTTTCTAATCTGATATTTTTAATGAAGCATATTTTTTGGAACATGAGTCTGAGGTCACTTTTAGAACTAGCCAGCAGTCTCTTCCTTGTTACCTGACTATTGGCTCCCAGATTAATTATGAGTATTAACAAAATGAGAAAGCCTTCATAGTATGATACCCAGGGTGCCAAGAGATGGATCTGATTTTTTATTAGGAAAAATTATTCTGAGAATTCTAACTTAACTATAAATATGTGAGAATATGTAAGTGTAATCAAACAAAATCATGTAATATTTTCAAAATTAATGTTTAAATATCTGTTCCTTTTTTTCTTTTTTTTTGAATTTCATTTTATTTATTTTTTTATACAGCACGTTCTTATTAGTTATCCATATTATACATATTAGTGTATATATGTCAATCCAAAACTCCCAATTCATCCCACCACCACCACTTCCCGCTACTTTCCCCCATTGGTGTCCATACGTTTGTTCTCTACATCTGTGTCTCTATTTCTGCCCTGCAAACCAGTTCATCTGTACCATTTTTCTAGGTTCCATATGTATGCATTAGTATATATTTGTTTTTCTCCTTCTGACTTACTTCACTCTGTATGACAGTCTCTAGATACATCCACATCTCTACAAATGAACCAATTTCATTCCTTTTTATGGCTGAGTAATATTCCACCATATATGTGTACCACATCTTCTTTATCCATTCATCTGTTGGTGGGCGTTTAGGTGGTTTCCATGACCTGGCTATTGGAAATAGTGCTGCAATGAACATTGGGGTGCATGTGTCTTTTTGAATTATGGTTTCCTCTGGGTATATGCCCAGTAGTGGGATTGCTGGGTCATATGGTAATTCTATTTTTAGTTTTCTAAGGAACCTCCATACTGTTCTCCATAGTGGCTGTATCAATTTATATTCCCACCAACAGTGCAAGAGGGTTCCCTTTTCTCCACACCCTCTCCAGCACTTGTTGTTTGTAGATTTTCTGGTGATGCCCATTCTAAATGATATGAAGTGATACCTCATTGCAGTTTTGATTTGCATTTCTCTAATGATTAGTGATGTTGAGCATTCTCTCATGTGTTTGTTGGCAATCTGTATATCTTCTTTGGAGAAATGTCTATTTAGGTCTTCTGCCCATTTTTGGATTGAGTGGTTGGTTTTTTTAATATTGAGCTGCATGAGCTGTTTATATGTTTTGGAGATGAATCCTTTGTCCATTGATATGTTTGCAAATATTTTCTCCCATTCTGAGGGCTTTTTGTCTTGTTTATGGTTTCCTTTGCTGTGAAAAAGCTTTTAAGTATCATTAGGTCCCATTTGTTTATTTTTGTTTTTATTTCCATAACTCTAGGAGGTGGATCAAAAAAGATCTTGTTGTGATTTATGTCACAGAGTGTTCTGCCTATGTTTTCTTCTAAGAGTTTTATAGTGTCTGGTCTTACATTTAGGTCTCTAATCCATTTTGAGTTTATTTTTGTGTATGGTGTTAGGGAGTGTTCTAATTTCATTCTTTTACATGTAGCTGTCCAATTTTCCCAGCACCACTCTTTGAAGAGACTGTCTTTTCTCCATTGTATATCCTTGCCTCCTTTGTCATAGATTAGTTGACCATAGGGGCACGGGTTTATCTCTGAGCTTTCTATCCTGTTCCATTGATCTATATTTCTGTTTTTGTGCCAGTACCATATTGTCTTGATTACTATAGCTTTGTAGTATAGTCTGAAGTCAGGGAGTCTGATTCCTCCAGCTCCATTTTCTTCCCTCAAGACTGCTTTGGCTATTCGGGGTCTTTTGTGTCTCCATAATTACCTGTTCCTGTTTCCTTTACAAGTTAACTTGACGTTTATTTTTTATTTACTTTTGATTCAATTCAATGTGGTACATCGTCTTGTCTTATTACACTTTTAGCAACACTGACAAGAAATTATTACTGAATCTAGCCGTGTTGTTTTCCTGGATGGCTGAGTTTCTTACATTATAGTCAAAAAGAAGAAAAAAAATCTTTAAATCAAGTTGATTCATAATCAGTGCTTCCTAATTCTGAGTGAAATGGTGCATATTTAAATACATAGGTTTGAGAATTTCATATACCACCTTGATACCATGGATTGTCACACTGATGTAGCACATACACATTGAGATTTATTGCCATTCATTCTGAAAGAATAAAAGAGTTACTTAAATTGACTTACTGTAAATTTTAAGCTTCATAAAAGCTTTCCAGGCAATAATTTTTCACAAATGACTAATCACCTGAAAACAATTTTGTTTTTATAAATGAACATTAAAAAATTTAGTGATTGGTATAGAAAATAATTTCAAAATAATTAGGAATACCAACTATATTTGACCATTTGATTTATTATCCTGTGATATTCATATTAATAATTGTAACTTCCCACTAATATAGGAAGTTCAACTTCTAGAAAAGGTTTATAAGAGAGGAAAATTATTTGAAATATTCATAGTCTTTTGGCAGTCTTCCTTTTTAATGCCATAAAGCTTGAAGCATTTATAGGTGTCTGATGTGAATCCAGAAGCTGTTCTGGAAACCTAGTAGAATCATAAAAATGTCAATATCTGGTGTCCTTAAAGTAAGGACAACTATTGTTTGCGAGTTTTAGGTTTATGGAATTTTTAACATTTCAATGGAGTAAAACAGAGTTGATTAGTTTTTATCACCTTGACTTTTACTTTCAGTCAATAGAGGACCATGGGGCTATTATTCAGTTTAGAGTCATTTAAGTCATTTAAATTAGATCTCAACCAATATCTTGGAGGTATGATACAAAAATGTCAGCCACGGGGTAGAATTCAAAAATAAAGTTATCGTGACCTCACTTGAATACACACAATTTCATAATATGTGTTTTGGAGCTTTCATTTAATTCCTTTTGAATTTCATTTTGAGTTAGAAAGGAAAATAACAAGTTTCCTCAGGATTTCAAATTTTGAGTAGGATTTTAACTCTTACCATAATTTAAAAGCTAAAGTAGGTGAAAGAGGTGGCATGGGGGGAAAAAAACCTAAATTGTGAGAACACAGAATTTAAGAATTTTGACCAAACTGTTGTTGCTCTGTGAAATTTTCTGAAATCTCCTCCTCTTCTGAATAGTACTCAAAAGACAAACAAGAGGATCAATTTGGTAAATCCTTTTCTCTGGTGTGTTCATTGTGAAGATAGGTGATCCCAAAGGTTAATTGTAGTTTTTTGATTCTCTGATTCTAATTGAAGTTTGCATATATATGAGCACATAAAATTTTATAACTCCTATTTGCAGCTGTTGTCCTAGTTTTGAACTTGGACCTTTTCTAAAAATGTGTAGGAGGAGGTGAGTCATAACATATGTTCCAAGAAATTTGATTTTAAATATAGTTAGCATGAAGATAATATATTTTTTATATGCGGGATTAGATTCACCTTTGTACATTTATGAACATTAATTTTATTTGTATTGTGTTATTGATTTACTAGAAAGGTAATTATGATTACTGTGAAATTGTTCAGTGGTATAAACACCTCTCATGTTAGGTTTTTTGAGATGAAATAGTTTGTGAGTGGGTACATACACAAACACTATAAATACATGGATAAAAAACAATAGTCATATTGGGAAAACCTATCTAAATGCCCATTAGTCAATTAATTGTAGATGGACATAAGGTGTGAAACAATGCCCCACATTAGTATTCTTAGTATTCTTTTTAGCTTTGTACCTCCAAGTCTGCATATTTAACTCAAGACAATTTTGGATAATAAATAGATTCTCTTTCTGAGAAAGTTAGGCTTATAGATAGATAATATTTTTCATTGTGTTTTAAAATCTGAAGAATCACATATTTATTTTATGTAAAAAGTAACTTACTAGAAGAAATAATTTTAGATATGTTCTCAACTATAAAAGAATTTCACAGTCCTTTAAGTATTTTTAAAACATTTTTAGTGAATTCACGTTCAATAGTTAAAAATTATAAGAAAGGAAGCAAATTCAGTCTCATGACAAACATGATTTGGGAATTTAAATGAGAAAAAAAAACATTTTGCACAGCTAACCTTGTAACACATACATTTTCTCATAAAGAATATTTATAATTTCAAGGTTACACAAAATGGAACTACTAAAGCAAACCACTGATACATAAAGTGTTTTGCCCCTACTATATAGATCTGAACAGAAATTTAACTAGGTGGTAACAAACTACAGATTAGTAGTGTGTAAATTTTATTTACCTTCCTTATTTATTTGGACAAAGGTTAATAGCTAAATTAATACATTGCATTGTCAAAAGCTCTCAGGTTTTCAAATTCTCTTCCTTTCATGATCACTAACTTTAAACGTCTGGTTTCTGATTTCAATCTTAGATTTCACCAGGATGAATTTAAAGACATTGGAGACTTTCATACTCAATTTCCATAGGATTTCACAACAGAAGAGCAAGAAGGAGGAAGGATCAACACAATGTTATCTCTGGCTATATCAGTGAGTAATGGAAGTTCATACTTCTTGAAACATTCTTACACTTTGTTTATACACCACCATATTTCCTGGATGTCTCCTAACTCACTCACTACTCCTTCTCAGAGTTTTAATTTCACCAATTATGCCGACAACCAAGAGCAACTTTCTCCCAGTTGTGGTTCTTGATTCTGGATGAACGTTAAGGATTAGGTTCATCCCAGGTGGAGAAGCTCCGTTAGGGGAAAGAGAAGAGGAGAACTTTCAGTGGTCACTTGGGACTAGCATTAAAAAAAAAAAAAACAGAGACTTAGAGATGTCAGATGATCAGCTGGCTTTACATAAGCACTTTTACCGAGTTATGGGTTTGCACACAGGAGGCTGGGGGGCTAGGCTGTGAGCTTCTTAAAGCCATAGTGATATATCCTTCAGTTTCCCAGTGCTTATGAAGTAAAGACCAACAAGGAAGGGAGCCTGTCTCCAACATGAAGTCAGTCTCCAGCACTTCCCAGACTAGGAATGATATAGTGTGGGAGGGTGGAGAGATAAGAAGACATGGACTTATTGTAGACTTTCAAGGTAAAGAAACTGAACATCAGCTAGGTTCCCAACAAAAACCCCAGGTGTCTTGGCAAGAAAAATAAGGTTGAACCAGAGGTAAGCTGAGACTTACTATGAATCCAACCGCATCCTGACTAAGGTCAATCTGTTTTGGATTGAGGTGTCTGACCTCATTCTATCTTCCTAACAAAGGAAAGAAAGAGAGAAGGAAAGAAAGGAAAGAGCGAGAGAGAAAGAAGAAAAGAAAGATGGAAACAAAGAAAGAAAGGAAAGGAAAGAAAAAGAAAGGAAGAAAGGAAGGAAGGAAGGAGTCTCTTCTCTGGAAGTAGAGAGCATCACCTAGAGGCTGTTTGCTTCTTTTTCTCTAGCTATGGCAAGAAGCCCAAAAATATGACTAATAATCAATAGAAGAAAAAAAAAAAAAACCTGATACACAGATGATGTCGGTATTAGAGTTACCTGGCAAGAATTTTAAGATAACTATGATTAAAATGTTAAAGAAAATAGAAAAGAAAAGGGATAGAAACATGAAATAATGGTGAATTTCAGCAGGCAGTTGGAACCTATATTAAAGAATAAAATGGAAATTCTAGATTTGAAAAATAAAATATATAAAATTTTGAATTTGACAATTTAAAGAACAGATTGGCTACATCACAAAACAAGTTTAGTGAACTAGAAAACATGTAAATAGAAAAATGCTTAAAATGAAAAGCATAGAGGAGACAAAAAGAAAAAAATGAGTTAAATAGGTAAGAAAACTTGGGACATACTCAAAAATTCTAAGAAACATCTTTCCTAGAGCTACAGAAAGGGAAGAAACATGTTGATTAATTTACCTTTGGTCCTATTATGTTTCAGGATCCTGTGAAAAGTCATGGTGGAATTGCCCCCTGTGCAGGCATTATAATACTAAAAATAAGTAGGGTTATACCAATATTGACAAAAATGCCTGAGCAAGAAAGCAAAATTCATGTTTTTCTGTTAGAAAGATGTATCCATCTAGCAGGTTAAAGGTCTATTTGTCAATTAATGGGTCATCCTAAGATTATCTTAGGCTTTAAATCCTTATAGAGTGTATTCTCAAGGCGGTGTAGGATTGAAAAATACTAAGAAATAAGGGAACACATTTTTCTTCTCTTTGTTCAACGAAAGTCACCTTGGAAATGTAAAGGTCATTTTTAGTGTAAAGAATGGGGTCACTTTTAGAGTGATAAACGATGTTGAATGATCCTGATTTATAGAAATGGCAGTCAAGAATAGACAATATTGCCACGATCCAAGCCTCTCATGTATAAATCGGTATTCTGGGGAAGCAAAGAGCTTGGAGAAGGGAACATAAGTAAATTATGTACTTTCAAGGTCTACTTGGTATTAGTAGCTGTAGTTCATAAAATTCTATTGCTGCCCATTGAAATTTCAAGTAGTCTTGTTGATGGTGTGATTCAATTATAAATGAGAAACTTAATTTTGGTTGCTTCAGTAAATATTTCATCTTTCTTAAATCAAATAATAAATTATTAATTTCTTCCTGCTTGAAGCCCCTGTAATACTTAGTAAGAAAATCCTAATTCTACCTACATATATGACAGCCTTATGACTCCACAAAATCATGTGTCTGGTGAGAGGCAATAATAATCACAGAAAAAAAACAGTGACAACAAAAACAGTAATCATGGTGCCTCAAACAAGTACTAGAATGTTTATGAGAGGCCTTTTGCTTATTTTTTTTTAGTAAGAGCATCTGACAGTAAAACCACCGAAATACCAAAGAAAAGATGCTGCATGAACTTTAGACAGTGGTTGCCAGAGGGACAATTAGGAAATAAAAAGAACTTAACATGGAAATACCCCCAGTTTTATCTACCGCAGAGCTCCTGAATCACAAGAAAGTTTCATTTAAAGGAGAATGGGGCAATTAAATATCATATTTATATTTGGCATTTGCTGTGAGAGTACAGTTCAATATAGGTTGTAATCATGTAAATATGTTTACTTCTCAGCAAGACAGTATTGTTGATTTAAATACCTGGTCTTTTCCATTGTGCCTAATAGTGAGTGGGCAGCAATTTTTTCTGAAAAAATGGGGTCTATATGATACTAATTACTAGTGAAAGAATGATGGTTGGGTGTTTATTACATACCAGTAATAAATCATTATAGCAAAGTGCCAATCCTCACTTAAAAACAGAAAAGGTTGTATATATAATGAATGGATGAGAGAGAAGGTCAG
>NW_020173929.1:6229982-6294303 GCF_003031525.2 Neophocaena asiaeorientalis asiaeorientalis | reverse complement strand
AGAGAATTTCATCAGGAATACACAATAAAGGCAGTGGAAAAATTTTGTTAAAGACATTCACTAAATTAGTTCTTTTCACTATCTAATTTTATAATTAAATTTATAATTTTCATTTAAGTTTTGTTTAAAACTTTAAACAGATAACAGCTTGTTTAAAATTCTAATGTAAAATAAAGTTAAACTCTTCTAGTTAGAGGGTGGGCTATTCTTTGGAAAAGAAAACCCTCATCTGGCAAACAGAGGGGCTAAAAAATAAAATATCCACTTTCATGTAAGGACTGAAAAGGTACCAGGGAAGAAATAAGAAAACTCTAAGCAACCAGCAAGGTGATCCAGTTGTGAAATTTGTTGTATGTCAGTCAAAGAATTCCCTTTTTTGTACTTCATTCAATACCTTTGGGACCTGTAAAATGTTTAGAACTAAAAGATCTGCATCATATCATTTATTTCTCCAAAAACTTTCAACAACTCCCTGTTATCTGCAGAACAAAGTCCAAGTGCCCCAGCCTAATACTGTGGACTCCTTTAATCTCGTTTAAAATAACGTTTTCAGCATAATTTCTGATTATATTTTTCCATGTGCTTCATTCTCTTCATTCTGAAATACCGCATCATGCTTTGTTTCCAGATATGCTTCTCCTAAATCTAACCCATTCTGGTTGGGAAAAAAAATCCCCTTCTCATTTGAGGCTTCAAATATTATCATGTTTGTAAAACTCTCCTTGATGCTCACAAACTCAATATTGAGTGTTTTTCTAGTCAAAGAAATCCTCATATACATATAATTTCAGAACATCTTTCCTTAACAGAAAGCTATGTATAATTTCCGCTCCTATTTGTTTTAAGAAACATAAAGGCAGGTTCTTAGTCACATTCATTTTGTATTCCTGGCAGCATCTTATACTGGGGTTTCCTCTGTAACAGGCATTTGCTAAAAAAGTGTTGAATCATCAAATAAATGAAAAAAATTTCTGATTTTATTTAGTTGTTGGGGTGAATAGTGACTGTTGCAGGTCTATTGTAAACTATTTTGTTTTCTGGATTATAAATGCCTTAAATCACTTTTCTGCAAAAATCAGATCTCCAGTTATGGAGAAGTGGTAAAAGTATCAAGTGTGTGTGTGTGTGTGTGTGTGTGTGTGTGTGTGTGTGTTTGTGAGAGAGAGAGAGAGAGAGAGAGAGAGAGAGAGAGAAGGAGAGAGAGAGGGGGAGAGAGAAATGGCGTAACATACATTCTGAGATATTCTCATTTTGGGGAAATGTTTCCAAGTGGTCTTCCTATGGCCATTAGTAACAACATTGTAATTCTCTTTTATACTTTTTGCCTTCTCCCCAGTCATTCTTTTCTCCCATATTTTCCCTTCCTCACATAATAAAATCAATTCCAGAAATGCACAATAGAGGAGGTTTTTGACAACAGGTGGCAGCCTACTTTGAAAATCTACTATAACGATTTGTGGCTACTTTGATAAATTTAGGAAATTTAGAATTTCCATTGACTCCTGAAGTACACATTGCTTTCAGTTTGTAGAATTTCTGACTTTGGTTGGATCAGAAGAATAGAGTTTGATGATTTTTCATTGTGCTTTTATCCTGAAGACTTTAAAAAGAGGAAAAGTTATCATAAGTAAACCTGGTCTGGAAAGATATCCAAAATAATTTTTCTCTTTCAAGAGTGACAGATATTTCAGATAAACACACAACCTTTGAAGTGCTTATCTAAACCAAGCAGAAAGCCCTACTCTTGGTCCAACTCATCACTTTCTGATTGTAATAAGATAGAAGAGCTTGGATGTTTAAGGGGCTGGAGCAGAGGGTGAACAAGAATGTAATCTAAATCATTTTATTTGGACCCCTAGTCTGTTCTTTTTATTTGTTAGTGTGATGTGTGAGCAAGCCTTATACCTGGACTTTTAGATGAATCCTTTGGGATTTTTTTCCCCAATATTAGGTCCTATATTACATGATTTTCATGTATTTAATTTTGAAAAGAAATAATTCTCCATCACTGAAACAGCTAGCTCAGAATTTGCTCTAAGGGCTCCTGAGAATGTAAAATTTAAGTTCGAAGAAAACCACTCTAAAATTTATTGTGAGCATTACCAGTGGCAGGCACAGTAATGAATATGTTATATATAGAGAGAGTCTTATTTAATTTTGGGAGAAGGGATAAGGTGAAGTACTAGAGTTAGCACTACCTTACAGGTGAAAATTATTTATATTAAGTAACTTAAGAAAAACACTCAAAAGGAAGTACTTAGTATAGACTCAAATCAGAATTCATTCCCATGCCTGTGAGGCTTTAATCAGTGAGACAGACAGAGGTCCATGATTCTTTCACATTAAAATTTGTCTCTGATATTTGAAAATTATCAAGACATCTATAAGGACTCCAAAGTAAACATTTAAAGCTTTGTGAAAACACTGATTCCATTTTCCAAACTCATGAAGATGTCATTAAACTATTTTAAGGAAAATCAAGTGACTGAATGGTTCTTTACTATTGTATATTTTGCATTTTGCTTAGAAGATATATTAAAAATCAAGATATCATCAGAAATCAGTAAATCAAATCACAGTCATTTATCCCACATCCCTTTCAAGTATTTATATGTGGAAGACATTCGATGGTGAATAATTCCTACATGTTGATTTTAGTCCAGATAACCCAGCCACACCTATAGACAGACTCTGACTCACAGAATGGTAAGACAATAAGTGGTTGCTCTTTCAGATGCCAAGTTTGTGGTAATTTTTACACAGCAAAGAAAGCTAATATACCTGCTACACACTTCTCTTATGGGTTTACTTAATTTGCTGCCTATCCAGGTTTTTTTCTTGCAGCAATGATGTAAGCTTATTTTTTAGCTCTAAACCTGACCTGCCCAAACTAAAACCAAAAATGCTTTGTGTCTTTTATTTATCTTTCAATGAATGTTCTTTTTAACTTGTTTACATTTGTTATACATCTTAAGCATATGGGTGTAATATAATAGCCTTTTTATATACTTGTCTGCTAATATTATCTTTTTATTCTATTTCTGTTTCTATTGCTTGACTTTTTTTTTCTTGTTATGAGATATATTTTCTTCTTCATGTATCTAGTAAAGTTTTGAGAAGTCTGAAATTTAAAACTTCATTCTTCCGTATACTGAATTTTGTGTTTTTTTCAAAACTGTTGGACTTTTTTCCCGTAAGCAGTTATTTAAAGACAAGTAGGTTTCTTTCAAGGCTTATGCTCTTAGAAGGCATATGTAATGTAGCCTTTATTCAAGTGCTAATTTCTCCCCACTTCTGATGTGTCTTTTTTTGTTGTTTGTGGTCTCAACCAAGTGGCTTGGGTATTCATAGAGGTATCCCCACTGTCGCTATAGGAAACAAGAATAATTTTAGCCCTGAGTAAATTTTGAGAATTTCTTTATATTACAGTTCCCCAGAAATTTTCCTTTTCGGGACAGTTTTTCTTTGAACACCCTGTGGGTTTGCAGCCTACACAGAAACAGATCAATGTTCAATCAAAGAGTCAAGGGCTCTTGGCATGTGTGGCTCTTTCCTGCTGGCATTTTTTGTTTGTTTGTTGGCTTTTTTTGTTTTTTTGCGGTACGCGAGCCTCTCACTGTTGTGGCCTCTCCCATTGTGGAGCACAGGTTCCAGACGCGGAGGCTCAGCGGCCATGGCTCACGGGCCCAGCCGCTCCGCGGCATGTGGTATCTTTCCGGACCGGGGCACGAACCCGTGTCCCCTGCATCAGCAGGCGGACTCTCAACCACCGCGCCACCAGGGAAGCCCCCCCGCTGGCATTTTGTCCTGCAAATTCTAGCCATATTGAAATACAGAAAATCTTGAAAACAGCAATAAAAAACCTAAACAAACAATCACTTATAAGAGAACACTAATATAATTAACAGTGAACTTCTCAAGGGAAATCAGGGAGGCCAGAAGGCAGTGGGGTAACTTTCAAATTGCTCAAAGATAAAATTGGTCAACCAAGAATTCTACATCCAGCGAAGCTATCTTTCAAAATTGGGTATGCAATGAAGATATTTCCAGATAAATAAAAAACTGGGAGAAGTTTTGCTAGTGTAGGCACCTTATAAGGAATAATAAAGGAAGTTTTTCAGGTTGAAAGCAAGTGATCTCAGATGATAATTCAAATCTACACAATAAACACCAGAAAAGGTAATTAGTTAATTATAAAAGACAGTATAATATATATTTCTTCTCATTTCTTCTGTTCACTGACTTAGAATACAGGTGTATACAACAATATGTATATAATATTGTTGAGCATATAACATATACTTATATTTGCCAATAACAGCATCAAAAGACACTATCAAGAAACTCAAAGTACAACCTGAAGAATAGAACATATTTGCAAAACATAATCTCCTAAGGGTCTAGTTTCCAGAGTATTTAAATAACACTTATAATTCAATTACAATAAGGCTAATATCATAATTTAAAAACTGGGAAAATATATGAATTGAAAGTTCTCTAAAGATATACAAATGGCACTAAGCTCAATGAAAGATTCTCAACACCACTAATCATAAGTGAAATGTAAATAAAAGCCACAATGAGATACCACTTCACATCCACTAGGATGGTGCTTCCATCAAAATCCCAGCAAGTTATTTGTGGATATCAACAAACTGATTCTAAAGTTTATGTGGAGAAACAAAAGACCCAAAATAGCCAAGACAATATTGAAGGAGAACAAAGTTGGAAGACTAAGAGTGCCTGACTTTTTAAGACTTACTATAAAGTTACAGTAATCAAGACAGTGTGGTATTGGCAGAATAATGAACAAATAATTAATGGATCAGAATAGAGCACGCAGAAATACACCCACATAAATATAGTCAACTGATCTTTGACAAAAGAGCAATGGGCAATACATTGGATCAAAGATACTGTTTTCAACTGGATATGGTACTGGAACAACTGGGTATCTACATACAAATAAGTGAATCTACTAAAATCAAGAACAACACAAGGGTGCCCACTCTCATCACTTTTATTCAACATAGTTTTGGAAGTCCTAGCCACAGCAGTCAGAGAAGAAAAATAAATATAAGGAATTCAAATTGGAAAAGAAGTAAAATTGTCACTGCAGATGATGTGATACTACACATAGAAAATTCTTAAAACTCTACCAAAAAGACACTAGAGCTCATCAATGAATTCAGAAAGTTGCTGGAGACAAAATTAATATACAGAAATCTGTTGCATTTCTACACATTAACAATGAAATATCAGAAAGAAAAATTAAGGAAATAATCCCATTTACCATCACATCAAAAATAATAGATACTTAGGAATAAACTTAAGGAGGCAAAAGACCTGTACTCCAAAAACTATAAGATGCTGATGAAAGAAAATGAAGATGACACAAACAGATGGAAAGATATACTGTGTTCTTGGATTGGAAGAATCAATATTGTAAAAATAAGCATACTACCCAAGGCAATCTACAGATTCAATGCAATCCCTATTCAATTACCAATGACATTTTCCACAGAACTAGAACAAAAATTTTTTGTTATTTTAATTTGTTTGGAAACACAAAAGATCCTGAATAGCCAAAACAATCTTGAGAAAGAAGAACGAAGCTGGAGGAATCATGCTCCCTGACTTCAGACTATACTAAAAATCTACAGTAATCAAAACAATATGGTACTGACACAAAAACAGACATATAGATCAATGAAACAAGATAGAAAGCCCAGAAATAACCCACACACTTATAGTCAATTAATCTATGACAAAGGAGGCAAGAATATACATGGAGAAAAGACAGTCTCTTCAATAAGTGGTGCTGGGAAAACTGGACAGCTACATGTAAAAGAATGAAATTAGAACATTCTCCAACACTATGTACAAAAATAAACTCAAAATGGATTAAAGACCTAAATGTAAGACCAAATACTATAAAGCTCCTAGAGGAAAATATAGAACACTCTTTGACATAAATCATAACAATAATTTTTTTAATCCACCTCCTACAGTAATGGAAATACAAACAAAAAAACAAATGGGGCCTAATTAAACTTAAAAGCTTTCACACAGCAAAGGAAACCATAAACAAAATGAAAAAAAACTATGGGCTGGGAGAAAATATTTGCAATGATGACATCAACAAGGGATTAATTTCCAAAATATACAAACAGCACATACAACTCAATATCAAAAAACCAAACAACTCAATCAAAAAATGGGCAGAAGATCTAAATAGACATTTCTCCAAAGAAGACATATAGATGGCCAACAGGCACATGAAAAGATACTCAATATCATTAATTATTAGAGAAATGCAAATCGAAACTACAATGAGGTATCACATTAACACCAGTCACAGTGGCCATCATTAAAAAGTCTACAAATAACAAGTGAGGGTGTGGAGAAAAAAAAGCCCTCCTATACTGTTAGTGGGAATGTAAATTGGTGCAGCCACTGTGGAGAACAGTATGGAGATTCCTTAAAATTCTAAAAACAGAGCTACCATATGATCCAGAAATCCCACTCCTGGACTATATTCAGAGAAAACTATAATTCAGAATGACACATGCCCCACAAGTTCCGTGAAGCACCATTTACAATAACCAAGACATGGAAACAGCCTAAATGCCCATTGACAGATGAGTGGATAAAGAAGATATGGTCAATATATACAATGAAATATTACTCAGTCATAAAAATGAACAAAATAATGCCATTTGCAGCAATATGGATGGACCTAGAGATTATCATATTAAGTGAAGTAAGTCAGACAGAGAAAGACAAATATGATGTTACTTATCTGTGGAATCTAAAAAAAATGATACAAATGAACTTATTTACAAAATTATATATATATATATATATATATATACACTTCAATTTTTAAAAGATATTTGGATAAATATGTTTATTATAAGAATATAATTCACTGTACAAAATTGATCTTAAATTTTATTTAAATAATAGTTTATTATTTTCTTTTTCTATTTAAGGGAAAAGTTATTATATATCACGTAATCACTGTAACTGCTTTCTTAAGTTTACAAGTTATTGTAATTACTTTCTTAGTGTTCCCATCGTAGAAGGGAAAATATATAGCCTAGTATATTTATTTAGTCACTCTAATAAATATTTCTAGAATACTGTCTTTATTCTTTAGTAATCCAAAAGAAAAAGATTTTGTCATTTTTAAGCAGAGATCGTGATTTCTTTCCAAGATAATTTTAGTGAGGATTAAATGAAGTAATACATGTAGAGGGCTGGACACAATTTCTGATGCCTAGTGAGTTCTCAATTAGTTGTAGCTATTGCTGTTATACCTTAAAAAGTAATGAAGTCTGGTAGAAAGCATGCATTTTTCCCTAGAAAAGAATTTTTTCCCTAGGCTCTGTTTATCAGGGTTCAAATTCTGTATCATGCCAATTTTTATCTCTATAACACTAGGTGAGTTACTTAGCCTCACTGAGTCTCTTTTTCCTACCTATAGAATAGAAACTATAGTAACATCTGTGTCACAATGTTATGAAGATTACATAACTAAATGAGAGAATTTAACAGGGTCTCAGGAAACCACAAATATCTATAAAATGACATTAATTACAGAATATTATTTTGATTAATATTCATGCTTCCTTTTATTACATGAAACAAACTTCTTGTTTTATGTCATTTCGTAGGGCAATTACGGGTTCTAAATCTCAATCTCTTTCCCAAGTCCAAATAAAATAATCTTTTAGCCTACTTTAAATGAATGAGGTTAAATTAAGGTATTTAGTTTGCCTCCCGAAGAAAATCCCTATAAGGTTTTCCAAAGTCCATGAGTGCTCCAACCAAGTATTTGGCATCTCATGTGTGGGGGAAATGCCTTGCTTGCATTAGCTAAGTAGCTGTGTCCTTCATTGCATCAGGTGTCAGTCATACTCCACAGTAGCAAGGCACAATGGCTTGCAGGCAGTTTGGGAACAGTTGTCATGCCCTGTTAACAAACATAAAGAGAACAGTATGTTTTCCTCTATTATCCAGGGCTGTACATTTTAGTGCTGCCTCTCTAGCCCTTTATGGTACTACAACAGCAGGCAGAGAGATGGTGATTAAGTTGAAGGGGACTTCAAGCTTCACATTGTGCACTAGTGATAAACACATGTGGCCCAGAGCTGAAAGATCAGTTTCCTTTGCTCTTTGTACTCAATATAGTCTCGTGGGAAAACACTGATGAATGTACCCAGAAGCTGTTTGATTTTGTTTTAAAACCTCCTTGGATGAAGGATCTAAAAATATACCTTGTTACCGGGTAACAATTTGGCAGAACCATTTGTTATGACATGTAAATATTGAACCTCAGCCAAAATGGAAGGTGGTTCCACAAGATGTATGAATTTTGATTATTGATATTTTTACGAAGTTGTTATGAAAAGCATGGGAAATTAAAGCATAAATACATAGTAATTAATTACAAGCCAACCAAAATAATAATAATTCTCTGCAGAAATGAATAGCCTCATCAAAATCATGAAATCGTTTGTGAAGATACCCAAGAAACTCCTGAGAATAATTACCAATTTGAGACAAGGGAAAAATCAGAATCTGCACAGCTGCCCAAGAAATGTTTAAAAGTGGGAAATTGTAATAGCATATAATACTACATAATGTGATGCTATAAAATATGATAGCACTATTATATTAATTGCAATAAGTAGTTAAACAGTTCCTTTTTTTCTTTCCAATTGTGAGGAAGGAGTACTGCTAAAGTTATAATTCACATTGGATGCACACTTAAATATGCACACCAATTCAACTCTTACCTGCACCTGAATTATTTCTGTTTGGTGTTTGTTATTGCAAGTAATGGAGCCTTTGATTACAAGATGAGTAAAGTTTGGGAAAATATTGAAAATTTGTGGAGGTTTTTTTTTTCACATGAAATCTCATCTTTTATTCCCCCATTTTCTTTTTTTCCACAGAACTGTCTCTCCCTTGTTTTTTATATTATTGATCTTATTTATTGATGATTCTAGAATTTGTTTCGCATAACTCATAGATGTCTTCACAAATCACAGATATGTGATTTGACTGTGTTTTAAACTCCCAAAGGGCTGGAGACCACATTTTTCTTTCTGTCCTTTCTCAAAATCTGATAAAATTTTAGACTATCTGGTAATTGGTGAATATATCCTGGATAATGATAATGTTCATTAGTTTTTAGGTGTACAGTTTGGCATCCTTCAACCAAACCCACATTTTTACACGTGTACATGAATTCAGTCTCCAACTAAGGAGTCACTGTCAAAATATTTTTGGTTGGGCTGCTCCTCACTTTATAATTGCCTTGGAACAGAGTACCATGTAACAGATGTTATACATCCAGTCAATGTGAATGATGCTCTATCTACATTTACTCTGTTGACTGGTTCTTTTGGCAACCTATAGAGAAAACAATTTGGCTTCAAGTTCTTAATGCTAATACTGAATTCAAGATTTCTACACAAAATAGCAAGATCAAAACAGAATGGAAAATCTGATTAAATAACACTGCTAATTGGACGTTTATGGGACAAATGATTTCCTTTTTTTCTCTTTGGCATGTGGCTAGCAACAATTCTTCACAATGATACACCCTAACTGGAAGTCCAATTTGTGGACTTCTTAATGGGATGCTTCATCACAGTGAGTCTTTCATACATTAAGAGAGCAGGCAGAAAAATCAGATTGGAAATTTCCATTGTGATAAAAGCAAGTAGCCTTGTAAAATCAAAAGACTCACTAACTACTAACTCTTCTATGATCCAACACATTGTTGTTGTTGTTTTTAATTGAAATAGAGTTGATTTACAATATTGTGTTAGTTTCAGGTGTACAAAAATGGATTCAGTTATACATATATACATGTATTCTTTTTCAGATTGTTTGAAAGCAGTGATAGATTATTAGGAAATATTTTATTAAAAGATACACAGAATACAGAATAAAAGTAGAACATCAGCTAAATTTAGGCTTAGTCAGCAGAAGGGATTTATTGTACCATGTAACTGTGAAGTGTTTCCCTTCATACATTTATGCTAGTCAGTGTTCAATCTCCTGGGCTCAAACATCAAACAGGTTTCATCTTATCAAATAAGTTTTCTTTAATGTTAAAGTTTATGTAGGACTGTTCTGGAAGCAGAAAATGTAAAATAAACTAAGAATGTTGGCTGCTGTATTTTATGAAAGATTTTTTATGGACATTAAAACTAGTCAATGAAACCAACAGAACAGAGAGTAGAATGGTGGTTATTAGGGGCTGGTCAAAGGGTACATGCCTTTAGTTATAAGATGAGTAAGCTCTGGGGATCTAATGTACAGCACAGTGACTGTAGTTAATAATACTACAGTGTTAGTATTATTAATGTGTTGTGTACTTGAAATCTAAGAGAGTAGACCTTAAGGATTTTTACTGGATACACACAAAAGAGTAACTGTGTGAGTTGATAGATATGTTAATTAACCTGATTGTGGTAATCATTTCACAAATTATACATATGTCAAATCACCACACTGTACACTTTAAATATATTCAATTGTATTTGTCAATTATAGCTCAATAACGTCTGAAAAATTAAAAAATAAAATAAAGACTTCACTAAATAAGATCTAATGTAGAGCCAATTTATAAAACATAAACACAGAGCTTCTCCATTTGAACTGATGATCCATCAGCATGTAATTCTCCCCTTTACCTATCATGCACCACATGTATGTGTGCAAGACACACAAACACTCTCAGACAGACACAGAGAGACAAGGAGACTGAGAGAGAGAGAGAGAGAGAGAGAGAGAGAGAAAGGGGTGAGGGGAGGAGGGCATGGGCAATCTTTGATGTTCTTCTAAAGAGGACTTGGATTTTTAAAAAAGCCAATTCTAAGATTTCTGCTCTATATTGTTCCTGCTCTGTTGCTGTATATAAATAAATGTCTCAATATTTATAAAGCAAGTTTGCTTCATAATTATAGGTCATAACTATTTGCAGAATTATTATGCATGAAGGCAGTAATAATGCATATATGTTTTCTTTTTAATCAGAAATAACCACTTGATTTAGGGGACTTGCTTACAATTAGGAGCATCAGCAAATATTGAGTTAGGAATTATGATGAGTCTAAACAGCAATTAGCATTAATTGATTCACTTGCAAAGAAAAAAATGTTCGGTTACACTTCTAAACTCCTCATGTAATTTAACTCATTTAATACTCAAAATGGACCTATGGTATAGCTATTATTATTATCTCCAAGTTACAGATGAGAGAAGCAAAGCAAAGATAAAGTAAGTAACTTGCCCATGTTCAGACAGTAACAAGTGCTGAAACCTGAAATCTGGACTTCTGCATGAGATTTTACATTACATTCCTCCCATAGAATTACACACAGAACATTTTAAAAAGCACTGATATAAAATATAAAACATTGAAAAATATGTGGAACCATTAAATTTTTCACACATGGAGACAGTTGTAATTACACACAGGCACACACACACATAGTCACAGAGGAAACTTTATATGCCAATTGGGGCAAGACTCAATGAACATTCACTTTGTTAATTTCTCAGTAACATTTTATAAATATTGAAAGCTTTTCATTTATGCACATTCTATGCAAGTATTCTATAAATATAGAAACACTCTGTTACTCTCCATAAGAACAATGCTGCATTTGGCAAATTAAATTTTAGGCAATTTCAGAGTACTTTATCTTTTTTATACCATTAGATTAATTAAACAGTTTCTATTTCAGCATATACTATCCAGGGCTTCTTGAAGAAATCACTGTGGATTGGTTCAAGATGGTGGAGTAGAAGAATGTGTGCTCACTCCCTCTTGAGAGAGCAGTGGAATCACAACTAACTGCTGAACAATCATCAACAGGAAGACAATGAAACTCACCAAAAAACATACCCCACATCCAAAGAGAGCAGAAGCCGCAATGAGACAGTAGGAGGGGCATAATCACAATAAAATCAAATTTCATAACCACTGGGTGGGTGACTGACAAACTGGAGAACACTTATACCACAGAAGTCCACCCACTGGAGTGAAGGTTCTGAGTCCAAGGGGAGGCTTCCCAACCTGAGGGCCTGGCAATGGGAGGAGGAATTCCTAGAGAATCAGACTTTGAAGTCTAGTGGGATTTGATTGCAGGACTTTGACAGGCCTGGGGAATACAGAGACTCCACTCTTGGAGGGCACACACAAAGCAGTGTGCACATCAGGTCCCAGGGGGAAGGAGCAGTGACCCCAGGGGAGAATGAACCAGACCTACCTGCTAGTGTTGGGGGGTCTCCCGCAGAGGTGGGGGGTGGCTGTGGCTCACTGCAGGGACAAGGACACTGGCAGCAGAAGTTCTGGGAAGTACTCCTTGGCGTGAGCCCTCCTGGAGTCCACAATTAGCCCCACGAAAGATCCTGTAAGCTCCAGTGCTGGGTCTCCTGAGACCAAACAACTAACAGGGAGGGAACTCAGCCCCACCCATCAGCAGATGAGTGGATTAAAGTTTTACAGAGCTCTGCCCACCAGAGCAACACCCAGCTCTACCCACCACCAGTCCCTCCCATCAGGAAGCTTGCACAAGCCTATTAGATAGCCTCATCCACCAGAGGGCAGACAGCAGAAGCAAGAAGAACTACAATCTACAATCCTGCAGTCTGTGGAACAAAAGCCACATTCAGAGAAACATAGAAAAAATGAAAAGGCAGAGGACTATGTACCAGTTGAAGGAACAAGATAAATCTCCAAAAAAACAACTAAATGAAGTGGAGATAGGCAACATTCCAGAAAAAGAATTCAGAATAATGATAGTGAAGATGATCCAGGAGCTTGGAAAAAGAAGGGAGGCAAAGATCTAGAAGATGCAAGAAATATTTAACAAAGACCTAGAAGAATTAAAGAACAAACAAACAGAGATGAAAACTACAATAACTGAAGTAAAAAATACACTAGAAGGAATCAATAGCAGAATAACTGAGGCAGAAGAATGGATAGGTAACCTGGAAGACAGAATGGTGGAATTCACTGCCATGGAACAAAATAAAGAAAACAGAATGAAAAAAATGAAGACAACCTAAGAGAAATCTGGGACAACATTAAAGGCACTAACATTCACATTATAGGGGTCCCAGAAAGAGAAGAGAGAGAGAAAGGACCCGAGAATATATCTGAAGAGATTATAGTCAAAAACTTCCCTAACATGGGAAAGGAAATAGCCACCCAAGTCCAGGAAGCACAGAGAGTCCCAGGCAGGACAAACCCAAGGAGAAACATGCCAAGACACATACTAATCAAATTGACAAGACTTAAAGACAGAGAAAAATTATTAAAAGCAGCAAGGGAAAAATGACAAATAACATGCAAGGGAACTCCAATAAGGTTAACAGCTGATTTCTCAGCAGAAACTCTAAAGCCAGAAGGGAGTGGCCCAATATATTTAAAGTGATGAAAAGGAAGAACCTACAACCAAGATTACCCATCAAGGATCACATTCAGATTCTACAGAGAAATCAAAAGCTTTACAGACAAGCAAAAGCTAAGAGAATTCAGCACCACCAAACCAGTTCTACAACAAAAGCTAACAGAAATTCTCTAAGTGGGAAACACAAGAAAAGAAAAAAAATAGGGAAAAGAATGTAAAAAACACAAACATATGGAAATTAAACAGCATCACTAAATAACCAAGAGATCACTGAAGAAATCAAAGAGAAAATCAAAAAATACATAGAGACAAATGACAATGAAAACACGATGATCCAAAACCTTTGGGATGCAGCAAAAGCAGTTCTAAGAGGGAAGTTTATAGCAATACAATCCTACTTCAAGAAACAAGAAAAATCTCAAATAAACAATCTAACCTTACACCTAAAGGATCTAGAGAAACAAGACAAAACCCAAAGTAGAAGAATAGAAATCATAAATATCAGAACAGAAATAAATGAAATAGAAACTAAGAAAACAATAGCAAAGATCTAGCTAACAGAAATTCTCTAAGTGGGAAACACAAGAAAAGAAAAAAAATAGGGAAAAGAATGTAAAAAACACAAACATATGGAAATTAAACAGCATCACTAAATAACCAAGAGATCACTGAAGAAATCAAAGAGAAAATCAAAAAATACATAGAGACAAATGACAATGAAAACACGATGATCCAAAACCTTTGGGATGCAGCAAAAGCAGTTCTAAGAGGGAAGTTTATAGCAATACAATCCTACTTCAAGAAACAAGAAAAATCTCAAATAAACAATCTAACCTTACACCTAAAGGATCTAGAGAAACAAGACAAAACCCAAAGTAGAAGAATAGAAATCATAAATATCAGAACAGAAATAAATGAAATAGAAACTAAGAAAACAATAGCAAAGATCAATAAAACTAAAAGCTGGTTCTTTGAGAAGATAAACAAAATTGAGAAACCTTTAGCCAGACTCATTGAGAAAAAGAGGGAAAGGACTCAAATCAATAAAATTAGAAATGAAAAAGGAGAAGTTACAACAGACACCGCAGAAATACAAAGCATCCTAAGAGACTACTACAAGCAACTCTATGCCAATAAAATGGACAACCTGGAAGAAATGGACAAATTCTTAGAAAGGACTAACCTTCCAAGACTGACCAAGCAGGAAATAGAAAATATGAACAGACCAATCACAAGTAATGAAATTGAAACTGTGATTAAAAATCTTGCAACAAACAAAGACCAGGACCAGATGGCTTCACAGGTTAATTCTATACAAACATTTAGAGAAGAGCTAACACCTATCCTTCTCAAACTCTCCCAAAATATAGCAGAGGGAGGAACAATCCCAAACTCATTCTATGAGGCCCCCATCACCCTGATACAAAACCAGACAAAGACGTCACAAAAAAAGAAAACTACAGGGGAATACCTCTGAAGAACATAGATGCAAAAATCCTCAACAAAATACTAGCAAACAGAATACAACAGCACATTAAAAGTATCATACACCATGATCAAGTGGGGTTTATCCTAGGAATAAAAGAATTATTCAATATATGCAAATCAATTAATGTGATAAACCATATTAATAAATCAAAGGATAAAAACCATATGATCATCTCAATAGATGCAGAAAAGTCTTTTGATAAAATGTATCACCAATTTATGATTAAAAACTCTCCCGAAAGTGGGCATAGAGGGAACCTACCTCAACATAATAAAGGCCATATATGAGAAACCCACAGCAAACATCTTCCTCAATGGTGAAAAACTGAAAGCATTTCTTCTAAGATCAGGAAAAAGACGTTTTCCACTCTTACCACTATTATTCAACATACTTTTGGAAGTCCTAGCCATGGCAATCAGAGAAGAAAGAGAAATAAAAGTAATGCAAATTGGAAAAGAAGAAGTAAAACTGTCACTATTTGAAGATGACATGATACTACACATAGATAATCCTAAAGATGCCACCAGAAAACTACTAGATCTAATCAATGAATTTGGTAAAGTTGCAGGATACAAAATTAATGCACAGAAATCTCTTGCATTCCTATACACTAACAACAAAAGATCAGAAAGGGAAATTAAGGAAACAATCCCACTCACCACTGCAACAAAAAGAATAAAATACCTAGGAATAAACCTACCTAAGGTGGTAAAAGACCTGTACTCAGAAAACTATAAGACACTGATGAATGAAATCAAAGATTACACAAACAGATGGAGAGATATACCATGTTCTCGGATTGGAAGAATCAATATTGTGAAAATGACTACACTACCCAAAGCAATCTACAGATTCAATGCAACCCCTGTCAAATTGCCAATGGCATTTTTTACAGAACTAGAACAAAAAATCTTAAAATTTGTATGGAGACACAAAGGACCCCAAATAGCCAAAGCAATCTTGAGAGGAAAAAAACAGAGCTGGAGGAATCAGGCTCCCTGACTTCAGAATATACTACAAAGCTACAGTAATCAAGACAATATGGTCCTGGCACAAAAACAGAAATATAGATCAGTGGAATGGGATAGAAAGCCCAGAGATAAACCGATGCACCTATGGTCAACTAAACTATGACAAAGGAGGCAAAGATATACAATGGAGAAAAGACAGTCTCTTCAACAAATGGTTCTCGGAAAACTGAACAGCTACATGTAAAAGAATGAAGTTAGAACACTTCCTAACATCATGCACAAAAATAAACTCAAAATGGATTAAAGACAAGACACTATAAAATTCTTAGAGGAAAACGTAGGAAGAATACTCTTTAACATAAATCACAGCAAGATCTTTTTTGATCCACCTCCTAGAGTAATGGAAATAAAACAAAAATAAACAAATGGAACCTAATGAAACTTAAAAGCTTTTGCACAGCAAAGGAAACTATAAACAAGATGAAAAGACAACTCTTAGAATGGGAGAAAATATTTGCAAACATATCAATGGGCAAAGGATTAATCTCCAAAATATATAAACAGCTCATGCAGCTCAGTATTAAACAAAACAAACAACCCAGTCAAAAAATAGGCAGAAGACATAAGTAGACATTTCTCCAAGGAAGACATACAGATGGCCAAGAGGCACATGAAAAGTTGCTCAATATAACTAATTATTAGAGAAATGCAAATCAAAACTACAATGAGGTGTCACCTCACACTGGTTAGAATGGCATCATCAGAAAATCTACAATCAACAATTGCTGGAGAGGGTGTGGAGAAAGGGAACCCTCTTGTACTGTTGGTGGGATTGTAAATTGATACAGCTACTATGGAGAACAGTATGGAGGTACCTTAAAAAAATAAAAATAGAATTACCATATGACCCAGCAATCCGAAAACTGAGCATATACCCAGAGAAAACCATAATTCACAAAGACTCATGCACCCCAATATTCACTGCAGCACTATTTTTTTAAACATCTTTATTGGAGTATAATTGCTTTACAATGGTGTGTTAGTTTCTGCTTTATAACAAAGTGAATCAGCTATACACATACATATATCCCCATATCTCCTCCCTCTTGCATCTCTCTCCCACCCTACCTATCCCAATCCTCTAGGTGCTCACAAAGCACCGAGGTGATCTCCCTGTGCTATGTGGCTGCTTCCCACTAGCTATCTATTTTACATTTGGTAGTGTATATATGTCCATGCCACTCTCTCACTTTGTCCCAGCTTACCCTTCCCCCTCCCCATGTCCTCACGTCCATTCCATACGTCTGTGTCTTTATTCCTGTCCTGCCCCTAGGTTCTTCAGAACCATTTTTTTTTTTTTAGATTCCATATATATGTGTTAACATACAGTATTTGTTTTTCTCTTTCTGACTTACTTCACTCTGTATGACAGAATGACAGACTCTAGGTCCATCCACCTCACTACAAATAACTCAATTTCGTTTCTTTTTATGGCTGAGTAATATTCCTCTGTATATATGTGCCACATCTTCTTTATCCATTCATCTGTCAGTGGACACTTAGGTTGCTTCCATGTCCTGGCTATTGTAAACAGAGCTGCAGTGAACATTGTGGTACATGACTCTTTTTGAATTATGGTTTTCTCAGGGTATATGCCTAGTAGTGGGATTGCTGGGTCGTATGGTAACTCTATTTTTAGTTTTCTAAGGGACCACCATACTGTTCTCCATAGTGGCTGTATCAATTTACATTCCCACCAACAGTGCAGCACTATTTACAATAGCCAGGACATAGAAGCAGCCTAAATGCCCATTGACTGACGAATGGATAAAGAAGATGTGGTACATATATACAAAGAAATATTACTCAGCCATAAGAAGGAATGAAACTGGGTCATTTGTAGAGACGTGGGTAGACCTAGAGATCATCATACAGATTGAAGTAAGTCAGAAGGAGAAAAGCAAATATCGTATACTAATGCATATATGTGGAACCTAGAAAAATGGGACAGATGAACGGGTTTGCAAGGCAGAAATAGAGACACAGATGTAGAGGACAAATGTATGGACACCAAGGGGGGAAAACGGGGGATGGATGGTGGTGGTGGAGTGAATTGGGAGTTTGGGATTAACATATATACACTAATATGTATAAAGTAGATAACTAATAAGAACCCGCTATATAAAAATAAATAAATAAAATAAAATTCAAAAAAGAAAAAAAAAAAGAACTGACTAGAAGAGATGGGAATAGTGGAACAAAATAAAGTATATGTTTACTTTTTCTGCCCAGTGTTGGGGGGTAGGGTGGGGAATCACTGTGAATCTCTCCAGACTTAAGAAGTTATCAAAACATTTGAACAAACACTAGTATCTTCAAAAACAAGATATCTAATGAAAACAGAAACTTTATTTAAAGTATGCAAGCATTGTTCATATCTGACAAGGAAAAATGGTGTTTTGCAAACATCTCCATAAGCTGCACTTAAACCCGTCTTGTAATTCCTAGGGCAGAAATCAGATGAAATATTCTTTTCCAGCCTTACTTTATTATCCAGTCATGGTGGAGCTAAAGCAGTTATTTCCAGAGCACATGAAGATCTCTCGATCTCTATACAAATCAATAATAATTTTACTTAACAAGCAATTATACTTTCTGTACCTACTTCACGACAGGCATCATGTTAGGCATTTGAGATACCAGCTTAAATAATATATGGTATCAGCCCTCAGTGTATTTAGTCTATTAAGGAAGATCTGACAAAAATAAAATGCAATAAAATACAATGTGTTCGTGATAGAAAACTGAATAACATGCTCTATAAGGAAATAAGAAGAACATCTGAATCAGACTTTGATTCAAGGTTCAGAGTTAGATTACTAAAGGAATGTTAAATTACCTGAATTTTCAAATTTAAATTTTGCTTACATGTGTACATTAGGCAGAGAAATTAGCCTGTATGAAATCATGGTAGAATGACACCATACGCAGTCATCAATAAACCTCACGCAATGTATTATGGTCAATATCACAAATGGAAGTGAGATGAAGCTGGAGAGGGACAAGTGTGCTAAGATACAGAGTTTGAAATTGATCTGGAAAGTTATGCAGAATTACTGAAACATTTAAAGCAGAACATTAATATGCTGACATTATTGTAGACGGATCAGAGGGAATCCTGATTAGAGCCTTGAAAACTAGTGGTGCTGTTGTACCAATCCAAGTTTTCAGAGACATGAGCTTAAGGTAGGATGAATGGTGATAAACATAAGAATTATTGTGAAAGTAGTAGCTATAGAGCATGATCAGATATAAGATATGGAAAAGGGCGGTAAGTGAGAATGAAGAAGACAAATGTAATTCCCAGATTTTGGTTTTGGACAAATATATTCTTGCTACCATTATTTACTAATGAAAGGGATACTGGAAGGGAAACACGTATGGAGCAAAAGATGATGGATTTGGTTTCTGATATGTTGGGTTTGAGGTGCCAGTGGAATATCCAGGAAAAACATTTCTGTTAAGCATCGTAAGTAGCGATGATCTGAGAAGCCTGGAATAAAAGTACAGAGTCAGAAGTTACTAAAGTCGTACAGGGCAATGAAAGTCATGGGTTTCAATGATTAGAAATGCAGACATCTAAGGGATAAACTGACAAAGAAGAAACCACAAAGGAGATCAATTAAGATTTGCTCAGGCAAATATGACAGTGGTATCTAGTAAAGTGATTCACATCACCTAAGGGCATAGATGGTACCGTCAGACTACCTAAGTTCAAATTTTGGCTCTGTATCTATCTAGATATATAAATTTTGACAAGTTGCTTAAATTTCTTGAGCCCATGTGTTAATCTGTAAAATGAGGATATTAACAGTACATACCCCACAGGGTTACAGGGAAGATTAAATATTAAATGATTTAAGTTCCTGGCATAGGATAAGAACTCAATAAATGTTAGCTCTTGTTAAACTTTTTTTTTTTTTTTTTTTCGGTACGCGGGCCTCTCACTGTTGTGGCCTCTCCCGTTTGTGGAGCACAGGCTCTGGACGCACAGGCCGAGTGGCCATGGCTCACGGGCCCAGCCGCCCCACGGCATGTAGGATCTTCCCGGACCGGGGCACTAACCCGTGTCCCCTGCATCAGCAGGCGGACTCTCAACCACTGCGCCATCAGGGAAGCCCTGTTATCCTTTTTTGAGATATAATTGACACATATTAATTTCAGGTTCACAACATAATAATTTGATATTTGTATATATTGCAAAATGCTCACCACAATGATTAGTCAGCATCCATCACCACATAGTTACAAACTTATTTTCTTGTGATGTGAACTTTTAAGATCTACTCTCTTAGCAACTTTCAAATATGCAATACAGTACTATTAGCCATAGTCACCATGTTGTACATCACATCCCCAGGACTTATTTATTTATAACACCAATGTGCAGCCTGTATCTGTGAGTCCTATGCATTTAGTTTGGGTTTGGGGTTTTTTTAGTTTCTACATATAAGTGAGATCATAGGGTATTTTTCTTTCTCTGCCTTATTTCACTTAGCCATTTTGCCCTCTGGGCCCATCTATGCTGTTGCAAATGGCAAGGTGTTCTTCTTTCTCATGGCTGAATAATATCCCATTGTGTATATATATCACATCTTCTTTATCCATTTATCCGGGCACTTAGATTGTTTCCATATCTTGGCTATTGTGAATAATGCTGCAATAACATGAGAGTGCATATATCTCTTCAATATCCTGTTTTCATTTTCTTTGGGTATATGTCCAGAAGTGGAATTACTGGATCAACTGGTAGATCTGTTTTTAAATTTTTGAGGAAACTCCATATTGTTTTTCATTGTCCCTGAGACAATTTGCATTCCCACCAATAGTGTACAAAGGTTTCCTTTTCTCCACATCCTCACCATCGCTTGTTACCTCTTGTCTTCTTGATGATGGCCATTCTAACAGAGATGAGGTGATATCTCATTGCGGTTTTGATTTGCATTTTCCTGAAGATTAGTGATGTTGAGCCTCGTTTCGTGTACCTTTGGCCATTTGTATGGCTTCCTGGGAAAAAAAGGTCCATTTACGTCCTCCACCCTTGCTTTTTTAAATAGAATTGTTTGGATTTTTGTTTATGAGTTCTTTATATATTTTATTAACCCTTTATTCCATATATGGTTTGCAAATTTTTCTCCCATTCTATAGGTTGCCTTTAATTTTGTTGTTTCTTTTGCCGTGCAGAAGCTTTTAAGGTTGATGTAGTTTTGAAATGGAGGGTAGTTATCAGTAAGCCATTAATAACTAATAAACTATAAACTTCCTTCACTGATAAGGCTCGTTTTAACTGTTTTTATAAAAACTTGCATATACTTGCAGAATATTAGCTGATTATATATTCAGGAGTTTAATTCTGGGCTCTCATTGGTTTATGTGACTATTTTTATGCCAGTACCATACTCTTTAAATGACTGTAGCTTTTTTTTTTTTTTTGCGGTACGCGGATCTCTCACTGTTGTGGCCTCTCCCGTTGAGGAGCACAGGCTCCAGACGCGCAGGCTCAGCGGCCATGGCTCACGGGCCCAGCCGCTCCGCGGCATGTGGGATCTTCCCAGACCGGGGCACGAACCCGTGTCCCCTGCATCAGCAGGCGGACTCTCAACCACTGCGCCACCAGGGAAGCCTGACTGTAGCTTTTAATATAGTTTGAAATCAGGAAGTGTGATGCCTTCAGCTCTGTTGTTCTTTCTCAGGATTGCTTTGGCTCTTCGGGGTCTTTTGTGGTTTCATACAGATTTTAAGATTTTTTTTTCTGTTTCTGTGAATAATAGAAAAAAACAAATAATAATTTCATTGTTACTCTATCAGTACATTTTAAAAGTTGTTTCCACTTTTTACCTAAATGACAAACCTACAGGCATCTATGATAAAAATTGCTCCTTAGCAGTTAGGTAAGAAGTCCTAGAGAGACCATATCCAAATTTTGGTGAGTGCACATTGAAAGTAAATGTAATTTTTAATGCTTTGCCCATATTTCCAAGAATTGTTTTAACTCTTAAAACACAAAGGATTCTGCCATGTATCTGGTGAGTAATTCAATTGTATGCATCAAAATCCTTTAAAAATATATCACTCTTTGACCAGTCATTCCTCCTTGTATAACCATAGAAAACAGGAATAGATATGAAAAGTATGCATAAGTGCTAAAATATTATTTGGTGTATGGAAATTGTATATGAAAAGTATTATGAGAGGAATAACACAATGAAACTCATCAAGTATCAAATTTTGAAATGAACTGCAGTGTGTGACGCTGAATAAAAGGAGGGATTAAAAGAAATGTGAACACAAGTACAAACTAAGCTGTTGATATGAGCAATCATCAGACACAATGAGTTCTGAAACGCCCAGATTTTACCTATTGTGAAAGTGTCACACTTTAAACTTAATAAACCTTCCATTACATTTAACTAAACTTGAAATTTTTATCTTCGTATTGTGATTCGTCAGTTTATTGTGTTCCGTAGAGCTGAGCACTGGGAATGACAGTCCAATTTTTCAAGGGAATTTACTTTAGAGTCAAGGTGAATTGGAACAATCAATCCTTCAGTTATAGTAAACATCTTGACTGTATATGTTACAAAGAAGTCCCCACATTCCAGTGTTCTGTATTTTCAGCCACTTATGTTTTTAACCTGAGAAACCTAAGAAAAAGTCCAAGAGGAAAATTTTCATTTTGTTACAATATGGATCTTTAGGTCATACTTAGGAAACATGCCTCAAAAAATATGCCAAAATAATAACATCAATATCAGCAATAATAATTAACAAATAATTAAAACTTGCTATGTACCAAACAGTGCTCTACATTTTTCCCTGAATGTCCCATTTAATCTCCAAAAAGCACATCAATAAATAAAATATGACATAGGTACTCTTATAATCTTCATTTTACATATAAGAAAACCAAAGCACAGATGTTTTCAAGTGTCCAAGTTCACACAGGTGATGCGGGCAAGATGGAATCTGGGCCGCCATTGTGAAGACCACACTCTCCCCTTTGGTAAGACTAGAAACAGTTCTTCCGTTAGGTTGTGACATGCCAAGATCTTTGATTTCATTTTTGTGCTTGGAACATTGTTTTCTTCCTTTAACTTTTATTATCGAAAGAACAGTCAACACTAGATTGATCCTCTTAACAGACTTTTAAGTGTATAATACATTACTGTTGACTATAGGTATCAATACAAAGTTGTAGAGCAGATGTCTAGAGCTTATTCATCTTGCTTAACTGAAGCTGTATGCCCTTTGATTACTCTCCATCCCCCTCTACTGCCAGCCCCTGGCAACTACCATTTACTCTTCCATTCTATGAATTTGATTACTATAGATACCTCAAGTAAGTGGAACCATACAGCATTTGTCTTCCTATAACTGGATTATTTCACTAAGCACAATGTCCTCAAGGTTCATCCGTGTTGCATACTGCAGAATTTCCTATTTTAGCTTGAATTATTGATCACAAAGTGGTGTGCTCAGGCTAAACGTACACTGAGACTAGTCACATGGGGTTTGTGAGGCTTCTCTGTAAAATACACGTTTACTGAGGAGGAGAATAGGTATTTAGTGCACGATGGTACTTAGGATAGCAAAGAGAATGAAAAGTAATTGAGAACAGGATGGTGAGTATTCTCCTTATTCAGACTAGGGAAAATGTCTAATTTCTATGGAATCAAGATTTCCAAGTCCTGGTGCATGTGAGCTCTGAAAATTCTCATGAGTTAGTCACAGAGTCCTTTAAAAATGCAAGTATTTATTCAACTGACAAATGACAGAGAGAATTGAATAGATTTTCATTTTTGCATATAGCTAAGGATTTATTAGTAATAATCTACTAAATTATCAAAAAGCACTAAAATTTTATATTCCTAAATTACATGTGTATTATTGGAGTTATTGAGGCTCTAATGAAGCAGCTTAAAGACTCAGCACATGTTTACATACAGATGGCCAGAGATGACATGTTATATAAGAATGATTTGGTGGTATCCTGACTTGGTCTTGATTTCCATTTGCTGACTTGTTACCTCATTAATTATAAATCATTATCTGTTTAATATCTTGTGGATTGTTTGCATAACCCTAGAGCATGTACATATTTGCATATTTGTGGTCTATAACTTTCCAATAGCCAGGCTTTAAAACATTTATATGCTGTAGTTAAAACATGAATCATCTGTACCCCTATTGCTAAAAGAAACATATATTCCTCCAAAAAATTGCTTCTAGAGTATGATACTTCTTTGGTGACCTGCTGTATATGGGTTTGGGCAAAATGCATATGAAAAATTGCAAAATAACCTCAAGGTAAGTGTAATAAAATTACTCCCTAATTTTAATATTGGTGGGGCTAAATAAAAGACATAAGCTCATAGTGTTCTAAAATAAAAGGTATAAGCTCATAGTATAAACCTTATGATATATTTTAAAAAATAAATCCATATACATTTTTTATTATCTTTTATTGTATTAAAGATTACCCCCAAATTAGTGGCTTAAAACAAAATAATACTTATTACCACTTGGTGTGGGTGGATCAGTAATTTCGAGAGGATGGCTTGTCTCTGCTCTGTGATGTCTGGGGCTTCAGCTGGAAGACTGGAAGTTTTGGGGGGGGGGTGCTGAAATTATCTGAAGGTTTGATAAAGGCTGGAAAATCCATTTCCACATTGACTCACTCACATGACTGGCAAGTTGGGTTTTTTCTACATGGACTTCATACTTGAACCTTTCCACAGGACTCCAAATGTTTCCTCAAAGCATATACTGTCTTCTCTTTAGCGAGGGTGATCCTAGAGAAGACAGAAAGGGCATGGAAGCTCCGTGCTCTTTCCCCATACTTTGTTCTACCCATCACTTCTATCTGACTTCTCTTGAGTTATATTCTTTTATAAAAAAAAAAACTGGTGATCTAGTTAAAATCAGTTTCTCTGAGTTTGGGGAGCCACTCGAGCAAATTAATCAAACCTGAGGACGAAGTCATGGGAACCTCTGATTTATAGCTATCGGTCAGAAGCACGTGTAACAACCTGGGCTTGTGACTGGTGTCTGAAGTAGGTGCAGGGGTGTCTTGTAGGACTGAGCCCTCAACCTGATGCTCCCTCTGGGTAGCTCTGAATTGGGTTCAATTATCTGACACCTTGCTGGTATCTGAGCATTGCTTGGTGTTATGTGGGAAACCAGCCCCCTCCACATACACAATTGAAATTTGGTCTCAGAACACCTAAGTTCCAGCTTTTGAAATGGAGTATATCAAAGTATTTGTGGATGCATTTTTAAGTTTGCATAAATTATTCAAAGTTTGGACACACTGAATTTTTTTTTTATATAGTTTATTGGAACTGGGATTATATCCTAGGTTAGGAAGGCCCCTTTTATGGATGTTATTGGCATCCATGAGAATGAATCCATCAGACAACTTTTAAACAGAAGTCCTCCTTAAGGAACTGGTAGTGTTAAAACATGAGTAAGCTACCTCCTTGTACAAAGCACCCAGAAGTAAAACATGGAAATAAATGGTGAAAATATGACTTTGTCTGACTTCCTGAAGTTGTTCAAGTCATTGGGATGAGCTAGAGAAATTTACTCATTATTATTATTATCCTTCATGATCACAATTTGAATCATAAGCTGATGAGGCCTACAACAGGTTGGTCAAATTAATCATATTAAGGATACTTTCCAGGAATCAATTGCAAAGAATGAATGGTTTGTAAAATAAAAGCACATCAGTATTGAAATGCACGCGACAACATTTTGAGGAAGAAATTCATGTCTAAAAAATTTGAATAAGGATGAAGCACAGCTCTCTTGTGATCTCAGATATTGAAATTAAGGCAATAGTCAAGTTTTCAACCAAAATAATAAATTATTCCAGGTCAAGACGTCACAGGGAATGAGTTGAAAAACATAGACTTGAAATGTAAAAATTTTCTAAGAATATCTAAAAGCCAAATAATTACAAATTTATTAAAAATTCCTTACCTTTTATATTTTAATTAGTATTTTCTAATCTGCTGTATGTGTCAGCTATGGTGATTTGCTCATTTTATTTACAAAATAAAGTGAAACAATTATATAATCATTGATATAGGCTCAGTAGCTACCAGTCCCACTTCTTTCCCAGGCAGTCATTTCATAACTAACCCATGTGTGATTTATTACTGAATCTCTGTTGATGTTTTAGATTTCATCATCACAAAGAACACTATTTTACAGGATTTTAGAGAAGTTTATCTCAGTTTAGGAATACTATGAAAGCAGGGATGTTGAGCATCTGTTCATATACCCATTGGACAATTGTATTTTTGTTTTAGAGAAAAATCTATTTTTTGTTCATCTTTAAATCATTTTTGTTTTTTAATTTTGTTTTTGCTATTGAGTTATAAGGAATTTCCTACATATGTTGGATATTAATCCCTTATCAGATATATACCCTGCAAATATCTCACCCATTGCAAATGTTGCATTTTCATTCTGTTGTTTACTTTGCTGTGTGAGAGCTTTTTAGGTTGATGTAATTCCACTCACCTATTTTTGCTTTTGTTGCTGGCACTTTTAGTGTGACAAAGAAATCTTTGCCTAGACCAATATCTTGAGGTTTTCCCCCTTTGTTTTTTCTAGGAGTTTTATAATCCTTTGTTCATTCTTTGTTACATCTCTATTAAATTAATCAAAGCTGCTGTTCCAAAGCATCTCCTCTCTTTTCTTGTTCCCTGGCTGACCTCAGTTGTTCTGAGTTGTACAGAGCTGATTGATAACATCAGCACCAGTTGTACAGAGCTGATTGAAGCTTTATAGTGCATTTCTCCATAGGAGGAAAAATGCTCCTTTTTTAAACATTACACCTCCCGTTTCCTTCTCTGCCAAACTATGCCCACACTTATGGAAACATCTAAACTCATGATCCAATATACCATTTAAATCATTTGCTATTATTTATTTTGCTTCTTTAAATCTTTTCTTCATATTATTTATTAGCTTTTATCTCTTTACTCTCAAATCTAATCAGAAAGGAACATTTCTTTTCTCATTTGCCTACTTCAAATACTGCCCTATTTTTCATTCCTTTTACTACTGACGTTCTTCAAAGTTTACTTCTATTTTCTTTCCCTCTTAGTCTTTATATTGCCTTAATCCTTGCTTCTGACTTCCGCTTTCATTGTTATTGTGAAAAGGCTCTTTCCAAAGTCATCTATGTTCTTATAATTCCTAAATCCAATTACTTGTTTCATTCTTCATGATCTCAGTGCAGACTTTGTCACTATTTTCCCAATTCCTTGATCTATCCCTTTTTCCAAGATTCAGGATACAACTCTCATCTTATCCTTCTCTTATCTGCCTGACTCTCCTTTTCTCTCTAGTGTGCAGACTTATTTCCAGTTAAAAGTCTTGGCATTCTCAAAGAAATCATCCTGGACTTTTCTCTTGGTCTATATTTTTCTTCAGAAATTTCATTTACTCTTCTTAAACAATTATCTTAAGTGGATATCATCTAAATTGTTAAGATGAGCATGAAAATCTTAATTCCATGTTCCCACTTCTACTGGATTGCCTGCATGTTGGTTCACAACTTCAGGAGTTTCCCAGGTGAAATTCAAAACTGGCCCCCATACAGGAAGGGCAAGGAAAGACCACAGAAAGAGCAGACTACTCCAGATTAGTAAATGGCACTTTTAATAAGCAAGGGAACTTACACAGGAAGCTTGCCTTTGGTGGCTGAAAGAAAAATAGTTCTCCACACTTGCCCACCAGAATCTTAAGAGTTCATATAGAGACCTTAAAGCAGTTCAGTCCTATATTATATCTAGAGGGCCTCAATAACATTTTATTCTCTCCAGGCTGTGTCCTTGAAGTGGCTCCTAGTGCAGGAACAGTGGGTGGAATATACATTCCAAGAACCAGGTTTGGGGTCAGGAGCTTCTGATTGCCCAAGTCTAATTCTTGGATCAACTGGCAGTCACATCTTCTTCATGACCTCCTCCAACACGACTTCCACCTGTCTGGCCATTCTGCTGACAGCTTAAATTCAGCATGTCCATTATTGAACTCATCACTTTCCATCATTAACCAGTTCCTCAACTTGACATCATCATATTTGGTTTTGGCATCATGAAATTATCCATCACCCAGACTAGAGAAAACTCCATTCTTTTCATCATTATCCATAACCTCTTACATAGGCATTCTAAGCTTTAAAAACTTGAGATTATTTAAACAAAAAAAGAAAAAAGGAAAGTACAACATAAGGTAGAATTCATGTTGAAATTAAAATCTTGCATCAGCACAAGGTGTAAATACGACATTCTAAAGCTTTAATCTTGACATTTAATTACAATTGTTGCCAGTGCCTGTGGTAAGAAAATATTTTCCTTTTCTTCTGCAGAATTTTAAATGGGAAAACTTATCTATCAATGTGATATTCTAAAAAATGATATATACCAGATTTGTAAAATTTCCATTCCTAATTAAATAAGGTCTCTCTTACATGTAAAGGGATTTTTGCATTAAATCAGAATATTGACCAAATAATAAAGGAGTGTAGTTCTAAAAGCCCATTTCTGTATTTCAGGGAAAATAGGATTTTCCTGCCTTTATAAAAAAAAGCAATTATTCAAACTTTTTCATCAGCTAAAGTGGAGTTATTCACCTTGAATAGCCAGCTCATTTTAAATATAATCTATTATTTTAGATCTTGTCACACTATAGTTTTCTACTCTTCACATTTAAAAGCTAAAAAGAGTGAAGGCTGCCCTTCCTCTGTAGTATCATGTTTTAGTTTGTTTTGTTTTTGTTTTTGTTTTTTTTTGGTGGAACTGAAGTAGAAGCAAGTTAGTCTCATGACCAATGATGCTCACTAAAAAATAAAGTTATCTGGTTCTGTGCAGACTGGCAAAATAAAAATATTTTGAACTGAGTCCAGATATATAAATTTATAACTACCTCTTCTTATACATATTAGAGTTTGAGAACATTAGCATTACTCTTTCCTGTGCATCATGGTAGGAGATATTTAACTATTTTGAAAGAAGTCCTAAAGAGGACAGGGGAAGGAATATTATATACAGAGTTAGAAGGTCTGTGTTTCAAATCTGTCTGTACTATCGGTGAGATGTATGACTTTATGCAACCTGTTTTTTTCTGATTCCCAGTTTCCTTGACCTTAAATGTGACAATATCAAAAAATGTGTTGTGATGATTAAATTACAAGATTTAGATAAAATGCCTGGAAGAGTATAGGTATTGAACAAATGTTACATGAATTGGAATAACCAAACTGCTTCATTCAATATGACAGTAACTCCTGATAGAAAAATCTGTTCCATTAATTAACTAATTGCTTGAGTTATAAGTTTTCCAAAATATTATTGCTATTAATTTTCTTCTAGTCATAGAATATGAGAACTTGCTTCTTTTTCTTTTAACTCACTGACTTAAAAGTATTCATTCTTATCTATTTGACAACACACTAATTCCCATTAGGGAAATATGCTTAGAGGTCCTCTTTCTATATATTATTATATAACATGATATGTTTGATATCTAGTTTTCCTGTTTCACTTTTTCCAGCTTATTTTTACTGAAAACTATTCTCTATATTTTTATGTCCCTGCTGTGGCCTGAATCTAAGGGGAGAGCTTACATGGGGAAATGAAAGTGAAGAAGAGAGAAACTCTTTATTCATTTGTTTTCAGCTTTTGCATACTTTATTACTGGGCCTTCCCTGATGTCAAAAGTAAAAGATCTAAAATATAAAAGTGTTTTAATGTCTCAGTTACTTTTCAATAGCTCATGCCAATAATTATTTTATAGAAATTTGGATAAATATTAATCCTGAATTATTTAATTCCTATGAAGGATTTGTGTTGTTAGCTTCCATTATGCCGCATCTGATTACTATTAATCAAGAGGCCTTTTGCTAACAACTACAGGCTGGAGAATTCCCCACTAAGCCTTGTTTTGAATGTAGCTTTTAAAGATGTTATTTCTTACCCCATACGATCGAGCTGCCAGAAAAGTACCATATATACCAAGTAACAGAGAAGTATATGCAACATAAGAAGATTGATTATTTGTTTGATATGGATTGAAGAAACTAAAGCAGTTATATTAAGTGTTAAAGCTGAGGACATAAAGTAGGGATGCAAATGGGATTTCTGGTTGCTCAAAATAATGTAATATTCATTGAGCAGAGACTGTATGCCAGGCAGTTTTATCTCATCCTTTAACAGTAATTTATTAGAGGATTAAAAAAGGATATACTGGTGTGACTACAGTTTACTCTCTTTAACCACGGCTTTCCAGATCCCTTAAATATTGAAATAATCATTGTTCTGGGACGTGAAAATAATTTGTTGTGTGTGTGATTTGCCTATAGAGCCATGTATTTTGTAATCAAGAGCGTTCTCCCTGGAGATAGAGGAATGAGCCTGATTGGTTAGGTTAAAGCTTATTCAGTGACAAATTCAAACTTGAGGAGTATCAAGCAATATATGGAATAGACCAGGGGCCAGAAAACTTTTTTGGTAAAGGGTCAGATAGAATATATTTTAGGTCTGCACCCATGTAGTCTTCTTCACAATTACTCATCTTTACCATTGTAGCATAAAAGTGGTTGTAGACAACACATAAATGAATGAGCCTGGCTGTGTTCCACTAACACTTTGTTTTTTTACATAATCAGGCAGTGGGCAAGCTTTGGTCTGTGAGCCAATGTTTACTGATCCCTGGCATAGACATATAATATGCCAATAAGCTTTATGTATATGAAGAATTATTGTGCTATTCCAAATTTTAATTATTTTTGCTGTGTACCATGTATCTTAAAAGAAAGAAAATCCCCATAACATCTGTATACCTATTATGCAACAAGCATTGTGTTAGAGTCCTTATCGCTATAACATCCCTTTACAATAGATTGTGCTCTCACATGTTCTAGCCAGCATCCAAGATTGCTCCCAATATTTCATGCTTCTTTATGTACTCCCTTCCTATATTCAGTTAAGACTAATTGGCAGCCAATAGGATATCACAGAAATGACGTTGGATAATTTCTGTGGGTATGTCATTTTTAAAATGCTGGTTTCCACCTTGCCTTCTCTTGGATCATTTGCTCTGAGGGAAGCCAGCTTCCATGTCATGAACCCTATGGAGAAACTGAGGTCTCTTGTCAACCACAGACATTAATTTGCCAGCCATACAAGTGAGCTGACTTGGAAGCAGATCCTTAAGCCACAGTCAAGCGTTTAAATGCCTAGACCCCTGACCAACATCTTGACTGCAGCCTCATGAGAGATACTGAGCCAGAACCACTCAGCTGAGCCATCTTCTGATTCCTGATACAAAGAAACTAGGTAAGATATTGCTTTATCTTTTTCCCCTTAGAATTATTTTTATTAAATCGTAAAAGTACAACTGCTTCTTAACTCTACACACACAGTTAACATATTTAAAGGAATAATGTCATGTGTCATTACACCAAATTCCTGGCTAACAGCTTTTCAAAAATTTGAGAAAAATAAGATATTGCTTTAAATTACTACGTCTTAGAGGGCTCCCCCCCAACAATGCTAACTAAAATGCCATGTTATAGATAAAGAGATAGAAAATGTTTTCTGTAAAAGGCCAGATATTAAATATTTTATGCTTTCTGGGCTCTATGGTCTCTGATGGAACTACTCTGCCATTGTAGTGTACAAGCACCCATAGGCAATATTTAAGGGATTAGGTGTGGATGTTTTAATAAAACTTTATTTAGAAAAACAGATGGTGGGTCAGATTTGATGTGTGTGCCACAGTTTTCTGATCCCTGTCAGAGTTGGGAAAAAAGATCAGAGAGTTTGAGTAATATCTTCACAAAACTAATAATCAGTTTACATATTTAATGGGATCATCAAAGTAGGAATCTTAACGATAGATGGCTTTCTTAAAATTTTTTTCAGATAGTACAGTTACTAAGATATTTTTTTCTTCTATAGCTGTACAGCATTTAAGCGTAGAGTGTAGAAGAATTTTAGAGCCTAAAATATCCCACTTAAAGTGAAGAGTCTATGACTCTTCCCATTACATTCTTTGCAGCTATTCCAGGATTATCGTTTTAAAGTTCCTAACCTTCATCAGACAGAAAAACTTGAAGATACAACAGAAAAATTAACAACAGAAGGTTTAATGGGCCTATTTTTTCTGGTAATAAGAGGAAGACAGTATCATACTCATCTCTGCTCTTAAATTACAGGAGAGACTTCTCATAAACACCCCAAACTTGTTATTTCTGACATAAAGAGACTGGTTTTAAAATGTGCAAAATTCTCCATTCTCATTAGTAAAATGTCTACTGGCAATGTCTGTTTAATAACCATAACAGTAATTTTACAGGCAAAAATCTAATAGATTTTTTAAAAGATCTTAACACTAAATTAATTCTACATGCGTTTTGTAGATTTATAAATGAAAATTTTTATTAATGGGAATAGCCAAGTACTTCAAACAAAGGATTAAGTTTTTTAAAATTCAGATCATGAAATGGGCAGAAGACCTACACAGACATTTCTCCAAAGAAGATATACAGATTGCCAACAAACACATGAAAGGATGCTCAACATCATTAATCATTAGAAAAATGCAAATCAAAACTACAATAAGGTATCACCTTACACTGGTCAGAATGGCCATCATAAAATATCTACAAACAATAAATGCTGGACAGGGTATGGAGAAAATGGAACCCTCTTACACTGTTGTTGGGAATGTAAGTTGATACAGTGACTATGGAGAACAGTATAGAGGTTCCTTAAAAAACTAAAAATAGAACTACCATATGACCCAGCAATCCCACTACTGGGCATATACTCTGAGAAAGCCATAATTCAAAAAGAGTCATGTACCACAATGGTCATTGCAGCTCTATTTACAATAGCCAGGACATGGAAGCAGCCTAAGTGTCCATCAACAGATGAATAGACAAAGATGTGGCACATATCTACAAAGGAATATTACTCAGCCATGAAAAGAAATGAAACTGAGTTATTTGTAGTGAGGTGGATGCACCTAGAGACTGTCATACAGAATGAAGTAAGTCAGAAAGAGAAAAACAAATATCATATGCTAACACATATATATGGAATCTAAAAAAAATAATGGTTCTGATGAATCTAGGGGAAGGACAGGAATAAAGACGCAGACCTAGAGAATGGACTTGAGGACAAGGGGAGGGGGAAGTATAAGCTGGGACGAAGTGAGAGAGTGGCATGGACATATATACACTACCACATGTAAAACAGATAGTGTGAAGCAGCCGCATAGCACAGGGAGATCAACTCGGTGCTTTGTGACCACCTAGAAGGGTGGGATAGGGAGGATGGGAGGGAGGAGATACGGGGATATATGTATATGTATAGTTGATTCACTTTGTTATAAAGCAGAAAGTAACACACTATTGTAAAGCAATTATACTCCAATAAAGATGTTTAAAAAAATTCAGATTATGACAGAACAAAAACTTTGAAAATTGCTTTGCATTTGAACCTGAGAGACTGAAGTTGTAAACTTTACTGAAAAACTCCACTTTCGAGATGCTAATGGGTGGCCCATGCATGCAGATGACCATTTAGTTTTTGTGCCTGCCTTCTTTCACCTCAGATTTATACGATTTTATGTTTTATTTTTAAACAGAGAGGCCTCTCCTCGGTTTTCTTCTATATATTTCCAAAAATGAAATATAATAAAGTAGGATCATGGCTCATGTGAAACAAAGGGTTTCAATCAACCTGTCCAAATCAATGAACAGTACTTCTTTGCTTGAAGTACTGCCAGGACTAGATCAAATCTCAATTTTAGTATGTTCCAAAAAATAGTCAAGGGGTATTCTAGAATTTTGTGGTGACAAACGGTGGTAGAATTGTTAACAAATCACTAGGACATTATGTCATTTTAGTGATTAGTGATTATTATTGCAAATATGTTTTCACTGAATGATTTAGTTTGTCATTCAAATGCTTTGACTACTGTGAATCAAATACGCTCTGTTAGTGGTTTTACCCATGGAGCTTTGAGGTGAGTTCCTTATTTAGTAAAAGATTTATTGTCTTAAAATGGAGACAGGTGAATTATACGAGTTTGGCAAAATGGAAGCAGCTTAGGCTTTTGATCACCTTTGTACCATAATTTCCTGGAGGTAGGACAGTAGATAAAAATCTTAGTTGAATTTTCCTAATTTATACCTAGGAGAATTAGACTTAGAATATTTAAGTGACTTAGTAAGTTTAAAAAAGAATATGTGTCAAAAATGAGGACTAAATACTGAGATTCCCAATCATCTTCTACTTTCCTTATGTAATACAGCTTTAAATACAGAATTAGACCAAAATAATGAGGCATCTCATGCTGCAGTGAGCTCTGCCACTTGCCTTATCAATTTCCAAATTTGTACAAAAATGATCTTGACCATCATGAATTAGCTTGAAAATGTAAACTGGGCATCACAGCTAATTAACTGCACATGTTATGAAATGTCTTTCATATATATATTGGATGTTCATGATAATTAAAGTTCATTCATCCATAATCCAGAAACAGTTGGATCTGAATAGTATCAGTTACACCATATTTTGCTGTGTGACTCTGGTCAAACTGTCTCTAAATATCAATATCAGAGTTTATATGAGGATCAAGTTAAGTACTATATTCACACCTAATAGTAGAGTAATCATTCTTAGAAAGCCATTATCACCACGGAGTCAATGATGTATGGAGATAATTAAACATTTTAAAGATACCTCTCACGGTCAAGGGAGAATTTTACTAGTCCTTTGAATATTATCCAACTTCTGTATGGTAAAGCATGACCTAATACACTACATTGAAGCTCATTTCATTTCCCTATAACATTTATTAGAAGTTTAACCTCTTTTCCATCAGAACATATGCTTCTTGAGGAATCATGTCTAATTTCTTTCCTACCACATTACCCTTACTTAGTATACTAATGGAGACATAAAGGCCCTTAATAAACTTATTTTGATGACTAGAAGAGCTTACTGAAAGGACCAATCCCACCTGAGTGTCACCCACAAAATAGTCATAACCCCAACTCTATCTACCTATCTACCTATCATCTATCTATCCATCCACCTAACTATGCACATAATGCTAGCTTCCCTATGCATATTAACTCTGTTGAAAAATCCTAGAGGAAGGGAAAGTAGGAGTGTGGGCTGTCTAAAAAAGAGGAGTGAGGGTATACAGATGTTATTGCTGTGTTTGCAACTCTTACAAAGGGCTTTGGAACATATTTTCCATTGAAGTATATGGTTGATTTTCAGAGAGTTTATATAATTATTGCTATTGATTTCTTCATTTATCCTTTTTAGCCAGATGACACTCATGCATCCCTTCACTTTAATATTTAACACATTACCAATCATGCACATTATGTGAAGGGTTTTTTAAGTATAAATTACTGAACATATGTGTAAGAACTGATGATGATAGAGAAGGTAGAAGAGAAAGGAAATACAGAAGTAGAAGGAGGAAGAGTGGGAAAGGAGGAGGGTGATAAAGGAGAGGAAGAAGACAGAGGAGAAGAAAGTGGGGTAGTGATTATTCATTCTTTGTCTAGCTCTGGAATGGAGGACAAGGAATAGAGAGCTGAGGGTGGATGTCCACATTAAAAAAATTAGTAAAGCAGAATTTATATGCCCTGGATTTACTGTCAATTCATTATTAGTGCTAATAAAAAAGAAAACGTGGCTTATTTAATCCTACGTGTTGAACCTCATTCGTTGATTTTATGTTTTCTTACGTGGATGAAATTAGCTATTGCATAAAACTGAGTCTCTTTCCCTATCTGGCTCTGTACTAAGTATATTAAGCAATGCAATCCTGATTTTATATTTATTTCATTTATTTGATCCCTGACTTTGTCTCTGGTCTTTTATTTTCTCACACTAGAGAAAAATAATCACAAAATGCCTTTTAAAATTCATGTAGAAAGTTATGAATGAAAGTGTCATGTCATTGTAAATCATTTCTCCAAATCTTTGGAAAGTGTGTGTGTGTGTATATATACTGTTTTTTTTCCACTTGTGATACACAGTTACAAACATCAAAGAATTTGTCAGACACTTCCCCCATGGTGCAGACTCCTTTCAATTAGAGCTTCCCTATAATAGAGATAAGTTTAAACTGTTTCATGATATATTGTGAAGGTGATATTAATATTTAATGACTTTTAAAGAGCTAAGTCCTCATTAATTTATTCAGATGGCTCTAATTTAGTGTGAGAAAATATGTATTTATAAATTATTTTCTTTCAATGTGTTATTTTCCTTATTTTTCTGACTTTCATATTAATAAATATCTGCTTTATACTGCATATTACAAAGTATGAAAATGAATATTTTCTTTGGTTCCTAGAATTAGAGCAGATATGCTTTAGATATAATTGTTTACATGGCAATTTTATTCCATCCTCACATAAACACAACATAGACCAATGCTTTCTTAGTAGATCTTCAGTTAGTATGTTATTTACAATAGGTAACTTATTTCCCCAGTGCATCATGGACTTCTTTCCTTCTCTAAAGTAAAAGATAGTAGCTGTGATTATGGAAGGAGGTAATCTTTACTGAACCAAGATATCAAGTCAGGGAAGGAAGCAAGGGAAATACACTCCCTACCACTCTCTTCTGCCCTCTCCACTGTTTGTGCTTGGATTATTGCAATAGTCTCCTAACTAGTGCACTATTTCTCCTTTTTTCTCTTATGTTTGTCCTCAGTATGGTAGCCAGAATTGTCCTTCCAATACAACAGTCAGACCATATCAGTTCTCTCCCCCAAACCCTGCAATGGTTTCTCATTTCAATTACAGTAAATGCCAAAGTTCTGCCAATAGTTTAGAAAGCCCCAATTAATTTGTTTTTTCTCCTAATATCCCATTTGCTCACATACACTTCGCTTTGCCTTCATATCCTAGTACTTCCTCTGCCTCACTCCATTATATTCTTTGGACTGTGCCTTTCAATTCAGACCCGTTCCTCCCTTAGAGATTTTGCTCAGCTGTTTTCTTATAACTATATCTATTTTGCTTACTTTCTCATTGAAGCCAAACTTGACCACTTGTTTACTATTGCAACCCACATTCATCTTGGACTGATCTTTAATAACCTACCATAACTTTCCTTTCTATGCATAGTACTTGTCTCCTCCTAACATATTATAGAGTGTCCTAATTTATTACACGTTTAATTTGCTGTTTATTGTCACTTAGTCTCTCTCTACTGGAATGAACATTCTGGAAGTCAAGGATTTTGTTTTTTTGCTGATGTTGCTGAAGCACCTAGAGTACCTAGTAGATGGTCAATAAATACTTGTAGGGAAAGAAAAGGAATGTGTAAGGCTAATCATTCTCTATTGACCTAAACGAAAGATTGCATTGATCTTGATTGTAGAATAAATAATCCCTCAAGTCTAAGCTAAGAGAGAAATTGTATCAACTGAGAATTAAGAAAAGTAGTTAATTTTGCTAAGAACTCAAAATTTTCGTTTGAAGGCAATGCTTGGAATTGTTTCAACGTGTGGCAGTTTTTCATATATTTTGTGTACAAATGTGTGTAATCCATTTAAATAATGTTTTGTGATTTTTAAAATTTGCTTAGTAATTTATTTCTGATATAGAGTTTCAATTGTCTCCAAACTCTAAATTTACAGTGGTAGCTCAAAATACTGTAGGTAAATTAACTTCATTGCCTACACCCTCAGGCAGGCAGTATAAGTTATTTGATGTTCCATTCTTTGTTTTCAAGGGTATGTTTTAGCAAAGAAAAATTTGGTATGTAACATGAGAAAAAGGAAGTCATAGAAGTCATAACAAGATATCAATACTTACAAATCTTTCTCTCTAGGGAGAAAAAAGAGATTCTAGGAAAAGCAGCCCATTTTTATTAAGGATAGTTCTGTAAATTTTGGTTTGCTATTTCTTGGGTAGGTGGCCATCTAAGGATTGTCCATTTCTTTTTCTGACACCAGCTGCCAGTTGGCAAGTCTTATCTAGATATTTGCTTCACATTGTGGGTGGAAAGATCTATCAGAACTTTAGTCATACACGTAAGAAGACTGGAAACCTGGGTTCTACTTCTGGCTTAATTATGTACTAGCTATATTATCTTAGGCAAGTCATTTAACCAAAGTGTCTAACTTCCCCATATATTTATCAATCTATAACTTCTACCAAATCTGAGATTAAAATGATATAAAAGAAAGTATTTTTAAAGACATTGTTCCACTGTTAAAGTGCTTTACTAAGTATAATACATTAAAATATTTCAGGTTCATAATAAAAAAAAGAAAATGATCTAATATGTCAGTCTTCCAGAATAAGTTTAGCCAAATAATTGTCAAGGGGAAAAAAAAAAAACCAAAACCCATAAGATGATAATATTATATTAAAACTATTTATACTTTTCTTGTGATCGATGAACAAATCCAAAAGTTTCATGATTCCTAAAGGGCATTGTTATGACTAGCAATGTTATTGACTTTGGATAAAAGCTATAGAGGAGTTAAGAGTCATTGCCAGAGATAACCACATAAATAGCTCAAGTCTCTCAAGGTGACATTGAATTTAGGTTAATTCACCATTAAGAGAATAATTGCTCTCCAGTGTAATTTGCATATCCTCTACAAATTGCTCTGAGATTAACAAACAGAGATTAAATTAGAAGTGACCTGATGCTGTATTACTGCCAGTCATAAAGAATAGTAAGATTCTTGTCTATCAAAATGTACAAGCTGATATGGTAGTTACGTGTAATTCAGGAATAGACTCAAGTTTATATAAATGTGATTTATGATCTATTGCCAATAATGAATATAAGTAACAATATTGACAAAAGAACCAGACCCTTGTATCTATTAGTCAACACATTCTTCCGCTTAGAAGTATTCATAAGAAGTAAATATATAATCAAACATCTGTTTTTTTAGGCAGAGATTCCAAGCTGTGGTGGAGTTTGAACATGAGGAGTGGTTGTATATAGATTAAATGTTTAATAATGTTAGGTAATGATAGTATAAGAATATTTTTGCATATATAAATGTATGATATATATATATGTGTATGTGTACATATATATATATTTTTTTTTTTTAGTGATTCAGAAGATTCTTGTTTTCTTCCAGTTTCTTGGCAATATATCATGGACAAGTGATCTCTGGGTAGGTAAGATATTGCTATAATATGACACTTCATTTAAAGCTAGCTGGTTACACTTCCAGGAAGTCATGTTGGAGAAGACAGTTAAAAACTGCTTATGAAGAGCACAAAAATACCCCAATATGATTTCCTAAATAGTTTTTTCCTCTAACTTGCTAGAAGGGGGATTACTTAACAAAGCCTGAAAAATCAGTTCAAAGTGAATTTCCAACAGTTTACTGACACAGGCCATTACAAAGTAACTCCAACTATTAGTAGGCTAAGCTCAGTTACATTTCCTCTTATAATGCCTTTAAATTGTTCTTGAGGCATTGCTTATTCTCTGGACAGCATTGCCAATACAGTTTAGCTAAGTGTGAGACCTGCCCGTCAGCCTCCTAACTCTGTTTTGCTAAGAGTTCGGAGAGTAATTACTCCCCAGAGGTTATAGCCTGCCCTGTGTGATATGTGCTGAGCAGTCTGACCAGAAATTCTGATAGATCCAAACATGGTCTCCTGCCAACTCAAATAGTAGGAAGATTCTTGGATCCTAAAATGTTTTAGGTATGCAAAGCCAAGCAATATCTTCTAGATGCTTTCCTATGATTTTAGATTTTAAAAGTAGTATTACACACAAATGATGCAACTTAATAAGACATACCAGATCGAGATTTCTGCCTTGACTGTCAACCTTTAACCTTTGGTAGCATATAAACAGATACAGTAAATTAGCCAAAACTTTTGAACAACATGTCAATGAAATGCATATTATCATTGAAAATGTATAGCTAAAAAAATACAAAGTTAGATGAAATGTTTGACTTTTTGGCTGATATACAGATATGTTGTTTTTCTAAGACTCTTAATATTCATTTAAAATATTAAAGTAACACATAGATGTATATCAAGAATATAGATAGGATTTATTAAATTATAATTTTTGAGATTATTTTAATATTGGCTTGGTTGAAGTTAGCTAAATAAAATATCTTATAAGAAGGATGTTATATACTCATCATTGAAGAGAAGGAAATTTTGTGGTGAAAGTAGAAAATAAAGACCTTAGTTTTTAAACTGTCTACTAGAATCATTAATAAAGTCTTTTATTTATTTATTTTAAAATATTTTTAAATATTATTTTTAATATTTATTGAAAAAATATTTTATTGAAAAAAATAAAATATTTTTTTAAATAGTTGATGTACATTATATGTTACAAGTATACAATATAAAGACCCACAGATTTTAAAGTAGAATTGTTAGTAAAGTCTTATGCAACCTAAAAGTGGACTCCCACATAATATCTTTCAAAATGAGCCTAGGACTAGGCGGACTCTCAACCACTGCGCCACCAGGGAAGCCCAAAGTAGCATATAATTTTAAAATGCAAGTAAATATTAGTAAAACAGAAATAGTTGATTTCAGAAATTTTTAGCACATTATCGGGAATTAATTGGCATGCCAAATTTTTATGTCACATGTTAACAAAATTGGGGCAACTGGAAATGATCATAATTTTTAAATTATTTTTGACTAGAGACTAAATTCTAGGCTTATTTATTTGGTCAAAAAGAGTCTTATTTAACAAAATTTTATTGAACTTTTACTTAAAGTGTCACTGTTATATGCCCAGAAATGACAGTAGTGGCAATGGATAAAATGTTCCTGCTCTTTTATGCCCTTTTATTCACAGCACTGCTTATGTATATTCCCAACCTATTTCCTTTATAAAATGAGACGGTCTTCTACTCTTACACTATTTCTCCAAATGTATTAAGTGACTAAGGACATTTTGCTGAGGCATATGTTGGTGGCAGGTGGAGAGAAGTTCATTTCTCTCGCTAGACTCCCAGGAAATTAGGCTATCTTTAAGGATAGTCTACTTGAAGGAAGGATACTTGAACAATGACTCAATGAAATGTGTTTGGCTAGTACTGTTTTTCTACTTTAAGGCTCTAATGACTATAAAATATTATAAAATGCCATGTAGAAAAAGATGAGACATTTAAACAACACTGTAGACTGCATGCATCTATAATGTGTTAAGTTACGCATCTCTCCTTCAGTCTTTTTGACTTGGGTTTCATTGACTGTTTTCAGACTTAATCTTTATTAGTCTAAGCCATTTATGGTACTCCATCTGTCTTACCAATGATAGCTCAGAAGCCTTGGCTTAAAGCAATCAACGTATGTGATTCCCTGATGATTACTATTGGGCCACAAATCAACACATAGTTTACATTAGCTCAATCCGACTGCAGAGAAGTGTTTCTATGGTTAAATGAACAGTTCTCTCCACTCCATGAATGTGAAGAGGGAATCTGTCTTTGCTGATACCGGCAGGCATTTTCAGTTATGAGAGAAGCCAGCCTAAAGGAAGAACCAAGAGAATCACAGAGTTTATAGTTTCCCCATTGTTTAATGTCATACTATGTGTGAAAGAGCAAATTTCCTCACCTTTACTATTTTAAGTTGGGTTCTTTGTAACTTGAGACTAAACGAATCCTGAACTGATTATAACAGATACGTGGCAGAGAGCCTTCTTAGAACCCAGTTCTGACTTTTAATTTAATTATTTTTCATGGTCTTTGAAATAAGTGGAATATGTATTCGATGACATTGTGAGCCAACTAATTCTAACCCAGGATTTCATGTCTTGTTTTCATATTTGTCAAATAATTGACTGATTATCTAAAAAACAGCAATAGCTATGTGAGCAGCTTACTACTTAGGGGACATGTCTGAATTTTAGAGTTGTCTTTAGAAAATCTAATCAAGATCTAAATTCTAACTCATACTCCAAGTAGTTCCACCTTTTCTATATTTTTACTGCTATCAGTAATTAAGCACATTATTACTGTTCATTTGACCCCATGTTCTTGCTATAACTTTCTCTTCGCATGAATAATACTGTTGCCAATGTCTTTTCACTTTGCAATAATTTTCTACAACAATAGAAAGGACCTCTGTACATTTTCTAAATCTCAAAACTATACGTGTAGGGGTTTGTACAACTTATACCTTAAGGAAAATTGGTCAAATGGAAGAAAGAGGAGGATGTGAATAAACTGAATGAAAATAATTTATTCAGCTCCAAGCTGTCAGAAATATACTACAGACTCATTAAATCTGGTGATTGATTCTGGAAAAGTTGACCAGATGAGAAATTGATGGAAAATACTAATCAAAAGGAAAAATAAAAGTAAAAATATAGGGCTTCCCTGGTGGCACAGTGGTTGAGAGTCCGCCTGCTGATGCAGGGGACACGGGTTCATGCCCCGGTCCAGGAAGATCCCACATGCCGCGGAGCGGCTGCGCCCGTGAGCCATGGCTGCTGAGCCTGCGTGTCCGGAGCCTGTGCTCCGCAACGGGAGAGGCCGCAACGGGAGAGGCCACATCAGTGAAAGGCCCACGTACCGCTAAAAAAATAATAAAAAAAAAAGTAAAAATATAAAGTTATAAGCTTAATTTCAGAGGATATAAAAATATAGAAAACCATATTGATAATCAAAAAGTAAGTGTTAGGTGACTGATGAGAAGAGTGAGAAAGAACACTTGTTACTCTGGAGAAAGGAAATTTATTATATATGTTCAATAGAAAGTGTGTGTTCAGCTAGTTTAGGGGACTATGGACAGGTTGGCAAAATACAGAGCAGAAACAAGGTCTTAGTAGGAGACTACCAACTATTTTTATTCTTGGGAAATAAAAGTCATGTGAACCAAGAGCAAAAGTGAATTTTTCAAAAATGGAGTTGAGGATTTAACTGGGACTGGCATGTATTGAACCAAAATCTTTGTAGTTTTGTAAGTGTTTTGTTCTCTCCTCCATGATAGTGGTATTGTATATACTAAGAAAATCACCTGAAAATGGAGTTAATTATCAAAGTGGAGGGAACTAACTTTGGTTTAGGAGAGGTTGGAGAGAAGTGTTTGAAAGGGAATCATATGGTGAATGAAAGGGAAGTTCATAATTGAATAGCCTTAGATTATAAATAAAAAGAGAATAAACTGAGCCTGAATTTTTGGAAAAGTCTTATGTACTTCAGACATTTCAATCCTTCTGAAGTTGTCATAGTAATTTAAAATAATTAACTAAACATTTGTGGACCAATACTATCTAACTTTTCTTTGTCATCACCATACAGAAGAAAATAGTTGAAGGTTCAATGTGCATGTATATAAATTTGTCAAAGTACAGATTCTGTTGCTGCAACAAAAGTCAGATTAACATGAACAAGAAAAGGGCTCACTCCTTTTTCTCATATAGCAGTTCATGCATAAGTAGCCCAAGGCTGCTGTAATGTCTCCAGCTGTAATGAATCCAGGTTCTTTTCAATCTTTTTGTATTCTAACAGTACCTCACTCATGAGCTTAAAATGCTGCTCCAGCTCTTACCGTTATATCTGACTTGATAACAATATGAGCCTCTAAAAGATCCAATACGATTTCAAAGTTATGTGGGCCAATACATTACCTTTTTGAACTGGGTTATTTTTAGTTGTGTTTCTTTTATTTGCGGTTGAAAGAATTCTAGTTCATTCAGGCTCTGAATCACCTATAACTTCCAAGCTTTTAACCTTGAAACATTAAAGCCCTTCATAATCTGACCACAGCCTAACCCGCTAGTCTGATGTTTATAATCCCTTGCCATGCATGTGATATTACAGTGGTATAGCAAATTATCAGGAATTTCCCGTAAATAGCATGGTCATTCTTTCCTCTGTTTCTGCTCATTTTCCATGCTTGGAATGCCCAATTCTCCACACCTGCATTTAACTTGTTATCTCTCAATCATCATGTGAGATTGATCTGTGGAATCACTTCCTTCATGAGTCCGTCTCTGTGCTTGCAGGCAGACTACCCTTAAACTCTCTTCCCTCAGTGACAACCTACAAGTGTCTCAAACATTGCATTTACTATAGTGTGCTATATTATTTATTTTTTGACTCTAGACTGTGGGCTACAATGAGTTATATTCACTGTTTCATTTCCATCCCAACACAGACTCTGACCCAAAGTAGAAGTTTAATAAAAATTATTGAATAAATGAACTAGATAATAAAAATACAAAAATCGAAACTATCAACTTCATAACCCTCTCTGCTAGGTTTAGTTTTGGAAAAAAATATTGGGCTGGAAACCAAAACACTAGAATTGGGTTTGACTTTATAATTTACTAGTTTTTTTTTAATGAACCTATTTGTTCTGTCATCTGTGCTGATGTTTTCATGAGAGGACACTTTCCTATGGTTAGTAGCACTTTTGGCTTTGCTTCTTGCCCCTTTCGTATTCCTGCTTAGGCATAGAAAGGTGACTAATGTGATGAATTTGGAAGAAGGAACTGGCAGTGGATCTGTTCTGTTTGACCCCTTCCTATATTCACTTTGATACATGCCAACCTGCAGGCATCAGGTGTTCAGATTTGCTTTCTGCTATGCACTGTAAACTCTGCTTTTTTAGAGGAGTTCTGCAATTGATCCAGCTGTTTGAGTGACTATGTGTGTAATTATGTATCTTTTAGCAGTGAAGTACTAACAAGCCTGTTTAGTCACATACTAAGCCTCCAATGGCTCTGTCAGTAACAGATGTAATGTTTTGTTCTCCATCCTGTGTCATATCTGAATGTGTTCTAACATGAGCGAGAGAGACTCTCAACGATCTCTATACTCTCTAAATCAGTAAAATAATTTATGCCCTAACTAAGCTTGTAAAATTTTAACTGCATGTGTCTGGCATTATTTAAATGTTAGGATAATTAAATGAATAATACATATTTCACAACCTCAGGGAACTCTCATCTGGGGAAAATGAGCATCTTTCCAAATATCTGAGTTATATAACATTAGTATTCTATAAGAATATTAGGGATTCACCAACCTAACTGATCACTAGTCATTGGGAAAGGTCTAATAACTGAAGAACACCTCATAAATAATAGAGCTACTCAATAAGACCTTCTGGGGGTGCAGATCAGGAATCCAATCTTCTTGTTTGTTTGCTTGTTTGTTTATAATATATCCAGGTGATTCTATCAATATTTTACTAAATTTCAGGAACTATTAATTGAATCCTTACCATAGTAAAATCCAAAACCTCCAATGATTGATAACACTGCCAGCATGCAATAACTCACAGGACTTTAATGAATTAGTATAATGTTACAAAGTTTTCCATGGAAGTACTAGTGTCCATGGAGATGTTGATTGGTCTCACACATAACACATACGTGTCATGGGCATGAATGCACACACACAGACACACACATATTCGTGGATACCTCAGAGATTCTTGTAGTCAAACACATTTGGAAATACTGGAAGAAAAATAAGTCAGTTTCTTTGGATTTATTGGAGATTTAGTATCTTGAGGTACATTGTGATTCTCCAAGAGCCGGTTAATGTATCTCTAATTTCCAGTTATATTATAGCCTGAAATCCTATTTAACTGGAACACATTTGGGGCATAAGAGTTTATATATACAAAAATGTACTATGAATTATTATATAATATTATACATCCATAAACTATTTTAATATTTGTTGGATTAGGTCAAATAAATATCTTAAGTCCATTAAAGAAAATTGTCAACAAACATTTCAAAACTGAAATTTTTTGTTTTGCGTTACTTAGCATAAGATAGATTTCCATAAACTATAACAAATTATGGAAATAAGGTAATGGCACTCAAAATATCAGAATATTAATACTAAATCATACAAAAACAATTAATAGAATAGCATTAGTTAGGGTCAGGCTTTTTTCAGGAAATGATTTTTTGCCAAACTTATACAAATTATTTGCTTAAGAGATTTTGTAGTCCATCAGCGGTTTTCCAAGTCAGAGCTAAAGTCTCCGGGCTATAAATATTCAGAATCACCATTTTTAAGCACAACGTATTATATACCAAAAAAATCAAATAAGGGCAGACGGGCAAATAGATTCCTGGAGGAATGAAACAAAATATGAATCTGATATTCTGTCTTCTGAAGTGAATTCTTTTAGTCTAACTTTTCTCCTCTTAACTCTTTCCTTTCATTGTTTCTGGGGCTGTTTAAATTGTTTCCAGTTATAGTAAGTGAAGGCAAGTATAAAATCTATAAAAACTTTAACTATATAAATGTAATTTAAACATAAGAATATAAAAAAGGCAACTGTTTCTTCTTAGAGATTCTCTGTTTCTTCTTAGAGATTCAATTCATCAAGACATTTTTAGCCATTAGCACTTTTCCTCAAATTAGCTTATTGGTTTCCTGTCTTGAAATATTGGCACAAGGGAGCAAAACACACACTCATAATGGATTGGCTATTTATTACATTGAGAGAAGGGAAAAATTTAAATTTCTGTGACAATGACCCATTTGGGACTGATACATAGAACTTTTGATCCAGATTCTTTGGGGTCATGAAATATTTATGTAAATAGATACTTAGAGAAATTTTACTAAAACAAACATCTTAGAATGCAATATCACAGACACCTGATTAGAATAAAAAATCAGTTTCTTCCTGAGATGTCAGAAACTGAAAGAGACCATGTAATGGTCTCTACTCAATCTCCATTAAATATATAAAATGGAGCAGGAGGGAAAAGTTATGGCTATTATTTATTAGGGCCATGGAATACCTTAACATTTCTCTAGTGGGAATAGAACCTGAAGAAATACTGCAATAAACTTTCCATCCTAAAAAGCCATTGATTCTACAATATACCAGTTCATAAATTCCTAGTTTTGTGTGGATTAGGGTATATAAATTATACACATTAATTACCTTAATATCCCTGTTTTACAACATTACAATGTGGAAGAAAAAATACATGAATAAAATAAGACTTTCTAAACCCTATAGGTACCCAAATCCATTGCAGATATGTTAACCTATGTTTTATTCTTAATGTTGGAAGAGGCAAAAAGCTAAAAATTTATTAACTAAAACTAACATAGGGTATAAGGCCACGGCAATTTTTATTTGTTTCTTTTGGTTTTTAATAAGTATTTATTGAATGAAGGGAAATGATTACAAGGAAACAATTATTGCGTATTTCTAGGCAAAGTAGTATTAATACAATACAGAAAGTTGATAAGAATATGGACAGTTTAGTGTCAATGGAACTGCAGAAAAAAATATTTTCATGTTTCTGCACAGTTGGAGTTTTTCAAATGAAGGAAACTGAAACCTCAGTTGAAGGACAAACTTTAGAAGTTAAAAGGTGATTGAAAATCTAGAAAAAACTTTGTAGAGTTGTAACAATTTAACTCCCCAGAGCTGTGTTTATATTCAAAGGCAATAAAACTCTGAATCAGAGGATTGTATACTAGAGACCTTCCCCTTCTCTTCCCAGAGAAGATTAGTTTACCTTTGGGAGATTTTATTTCTCACTGTCTCTCAGGAGAGGAGGAAGGGGTTTGATTATTCCAGGGTTCTTCTCTCATAGCACTGCAAAAATAATTGTAATATGAAGGGTCCATCTGGTTCTCATTGCATCACACTAAAGGGAAGATGAGGCAAGGTAAACAGTACAGTTATGTCTGTAGGTAATAATAATTTTTTTTAATTTATTAATTATTTACTTTTGGCTGTGTTGGGTCTTCGTTTCTTTGTGAGGGCTTTCTCTAGTTGTGGCAAGCGGGCGCCACTCTTCATTGCGATGCGCGGGCCTCTCACTATCGCGGCCTCTCTTGTTGTGGAGCACAGGCTCCAGATGTGCAGGCTCAGTAGTTGTGGCTCATAGGCCTTGTCGCTCCACAGCATGCGGGATCTTCCCAGACCAGGGCTCGAACCCGTGTCCCCTGCATTGGCACGCAGATTCTCAACCACTGCGCCACCAGGGAAACCCAATAATAATATTTTAACCCTAAGAAACCTCATGTTTAATCTCAAGCTAAACTAAACAAAGATATTTTAGCAAAATTGCAGTAGCTCCAGATGTTTGTTCATTATATTCTTCTTTATTTTTCCCCAACATTTTATTATAAAAAATAAATATACAGCAACCGTGAAAGATTTTATATTTGAACACCCACAATATGGATTCTACCATTAACATTTATCATACGTCTGTCCACTTATCCATTCCATCCAATTGTTAATCCATCTGATTTTTTTGATTTTGCATTCAAAAGGAAATTGCAGCTATTAGCACACTTCTATCTAAATATTTTAACATGAGTTACCACTAGAGTTTAACAATTTACTGGCATTTAATATTTGTTTGCAACTTATTCTTTTTATCATGAAATTTACATACAGTGCTCTGCACAAATACAGTGTTCATTTCCAAGGTTTGACAGTTGCATACAGTCCTGTAACCCACACCACTATTAAACTAGAGAATATTAACACCTCCCAAAAAGTCCTCTCAGGCCCGTTCCCAGTCAGTTGTTACTCTCACCCCTCAAGGGGTCCCTGTTCTTATTTTTCCATCATTGATAGTCATGCCTATTCCAGAACTTTATATACTACAGTGTATACTCTTTTAAGGCTTCTTTCTCTCAGAGTAAAGTTTTTGAGGATCGTTCATGTTCCTGCAGGTATCAATAGTTTATACCTTTTTATTGTTGGGTACTCTTTCATTATATAGGTATATCATACTTTATCCATTTTCTACTATAAATAAAGCCTCCATGAGGATTCTAGTATAAGCCTTTGTGTGTGTGTGTGTGTGTGTGTGTGTGTGTGTGAACACATGCTTTCAATTCTCTTGAGTAAATACCAAAGAGTAAAATCACTAGGTCAAAAAGTTAAGTGTATACTTAGTTTTATAAGAAATTGCCAAAATTTTTTCCGAAGTGACTATACCATTTTACATCGCTGCCAAGAATAGATGAGAGTTTTATTTGCTTCACATGATCAGAAACATGATGTATCACCAGTCTTTTATTATACATTCATTCTGCTGGGTGTAGAATGGTTCTAATCAACCTCACCCTCATGTTGAAAACTATTTCTTTTGCTTTTTGGTCATTTGTTTAAATTTTTTGTTTTCCCTTTTTTTCGGTACGCAGGCCTCTCACTGTTGTGGCCTCTCCCGTTGCGGAGCACAGGCTCCGGACACGCAAGCTCAGTGGCCATGGCTCACGGGCCTAGCCGCTCTGCGGCATGTGGGATCTTCCCGGACTGAGACACAAACCCGTGTCCCCTGCATCGGCAGGTGGACTCTCAACCACTGCGCCACCAGGGAAGCCCTGTGTTCACATTTTTTGCCCATTATTTTGATTGTTTGTCTTTTATTATTGAGTTTTAAGGGTTCTTTGCGTATTCTAAGATTATTGCTTTCCGGTACCTGTTAGGGAAATATAATTAAAAACAAAATCTCCTCCCAGTTCAGAAAAATCTCTCCACAAAGGTAGAAGAGAAAGAAAACAATTTTATTATTGGATGGGCATTAAACCAGAATGTGATGCATATTATAGACTATCCACTAAGAGATTGCAAATGCAGAAATAAAGCTCACCTTTTATGAGTCAAACAGATGTATCCCATTACATACACATTCTCAAGATAAACAATAAACGGTTCTCAAGTAAGGGGACTTACAACACAATTTGTCACACATAGTTCATTTTAAATTTACCAGGTAATTTGGGTGATCATTAGTTTTTTACAGGTTTATAGCAAGAGGTAGTTTTGCAACTTGACAGTGGGCAACCACCAAAATTATCCTCCTACCCTACTACAGAAACTGAGCGATGATTATTTTTCAGAGTTTGCTCACAGGTCCTTGGGTCATAAATGTGGCAAGTGGCTAGTTTAGCTTATAAAGATTTACATACATTTCAAAGTGGTAGAGAGAACTTAAAATTACAAGTTTTTGAAAGTAAATACTTTAAGAAAAGGGAGAGGTCTCTTTTTCTTACTTTTCAACAGAGGGAACTATGCCTCTTAATTCTTAACTTGTATTTGCCCTTACAAAATCCTCCCTTGTTATTATGAAATACTAACATTACAATTTTCCAATGATCTTTATTGGTTTTTCTACATTTCTATGGGCATATAGCAGCCATCTAAATATCTTCAAGTCCATAATTATGATGTCTTTATTGCTTGTATTTTCAAGTTCTTATCCAAATATTAATTGGTAGTTTTTATGTAGTCTTATCCAATCCAAGCCTGAGGGATACCTCAACTCTAGAGCCTGATAATCTAAATTTTTAATCAAGAATTTTCTTTGCAAGGTCCAACAAAGTTCTCTTGAGTTTCAGTCAATCACATAAATACCATCACATTTATATGACAATTTAGGACCTTAGAAATTGTTCTATCTTAGCAAGTAATTTTCACTAGATGTGAAGTGCAAAGATATCCATGACTATCATCATCTATCATCATGACTAGTATCAAAGTTTTATTATGAGGCATCCATTGAAAGGTACAGATTGAATTTTCAGTGCTTGATATATATGGCTGTGAAGAAAAACAACCCTTATGGGCCTTTTTTTTTTTTTTGCATCCGGTCCAGATCAATAGTTATATTATTATAATAGTCAACTATATCTTCATGAATAACAGACATTCAACTTTGTTTATCTATCTATGATGAGACTGGTGATAACTTACGTTGCAAAGTTAGCTGAGTGACAGGAGACTTGTCTTTTGCAGTCTCTATCTGTAAATGCCAGATTTCTGTTAATCTATTAATTCAATGTTTTTCTTTTCTTTCCTACATCACCCTTCCAATGAAACAATTAAGCACGCATTTTTGTGTCAAATTTAGAGCTTGAATACTTGGATGCATACTAATTACTTTTACTTTGTTTTTATAAAAATTTACTAATGAAGACTGTCCATTTTTTCTCTGTCAATAATCAGATTGTTGGACTTATGAGTCCAGATACTAGTTATACTGGAAGTACAGGTTAGAGCTAATCAGAAATAAGACTGTGGAAACAAGTACTGGGAGTATAGAAAGAAAAAGTAAAGTAACAATAACATGTTTGTGTTTTAGAAAGCTGTGATGCTTAAAGTAATTGAAATAACCTTACTGTGAGCAAGGCCGACTACGAGAATAGTAATAAGTTTGCTAAATATATTTTTTCCAGTTTAGTTCACTACCACCATCAGTTACTTCAAAAAAATTAGAGCTTTAAATCCTTTTAGGGAACACAGTCCAGTCTTCCTGAGATGGTGTTGGCTTCACATGTAAAGCATGAATTGCTGGATTTTGCTTGTTTGTTTGTCTAATTTTTCACTTAGATACTAATCATATGGGTGATCAGCAACACTTGAAAGGGTCTCTCTCAAAACAGTGACAGCCCATCTTTCAGGCTTCTGAACACTGAAGGTGGGACACTTTCAGATGAATGGGATTTCCTGGTTAATGGGGTGGCCAGCTTCTTCCAAGTCTTTTCAAGATGGCGTTATGTCTCAGGGCTTCTAGGGAAAAGAGAAGTCCCTTTAAGTAGTGAATGTGATTAAAGAGGATTCAGTTAAATAAGGAACAGGACACGGTCTCAGACCCAATTTCATAGGCCTGCCAAACAAATTTGAAGAGTGAAATTCCATGCTTGCTTACAGGTGTCATTCTAATTTTCAACCAGGCTAGTGGTAAAGCTCTGGGCCATCTTACTGCATGTAGTAAGTTGCAGAATCTTAGTGAGTTATGTGGTTTGATTCATTAGTTCTACTTGTCCTGAGGACTGAGGTTTATAGAACTTTACAAATATTGGCATAATGCTTGGAAAACAATAGGAATAAACTGACTTCTCCTGTCCTAGCCAATGTGCTCTGGTATCCCAAAAGTGGAAATTACATGTACTAAAGGAGTCTATACCACTGCCTGCCTATTAATTTTTAAAGGGGAAAAGACTTTGGGCCATCCAGACATCGTACACACCATAACTCTTGCCTTTTACAGACATTAGTTCTGTGAAATCCAACTGCTGCCAGGTGCTAGTAAAGTTGGTCATGGAGAACTTCCTGTGACTACCTTGGCAGTGGCCTGCAAACAATTCTGCTGATAAAGAGCACATCATTCTAATATGTTTTGAATCACGTTATCTGTTTCTGGTAGGCATATTAAAAGTCTAGTCTCCTTAAATCCCTCTTTTATTCATATGCATTTGTTGATGGCACAACACCACTAACCAAGCAAATTGAGACTGTGCTATAGGACTGATTTTGTTAAACAAGTTCCATTGTCCTGTGAAACATCTTTGTAGTCCCTTTTATAATCCATTTGTCGATTTTCTTTTGTGAAGCATATTTTTTGAAAAGGAACAAGATATTTTTCCAGCTTTATTGATATATAATTAACAAATAAAATTGTAACATGTTTAAAGTGTGCAGTATGATGATTTGATATACGTATACATTGTGAAAAAATTCCCCCATTAGTTAACACATGCCTCACCTCACATATTTCTTTTCTTTTCTTTTTTTTTTTGGTGAAAACATTTAATTGCTACCCTCTTAGCAAATTTCAATTATATAATACAGTGTTGTCCACTATAGTTACCATGTTACAGATTAGATCCTCAGATCTCATTCTCCCTGTAACTGACAATGTGTACCTTTTTTTTTCTTTTTTTCAAACTTTCCCTATTTCCCCCAACCGCAGTCCCTGGCAAATACTTTTATACTCACTTTTCCTGTGAGTTTGACTTTTTTTTTTTTTAGATTCCACATATAAGTGATACCACACAGTATTTGTCTCTCTCTGCCTGAGTTACACTTAGTGTAATGCTCTGTAGGTTCATCCATTTGTTTATTATAAATGATAGGAGTTCCTTCTTTCTTAAGGCTGAATAATACTCCTATATGTCTCACTTTTCCTGTGAGTTTGACTTTTTTTTTTTTTTAGATTCCACATATAAGTGATACCACACAGTATTTGTCTCTCTCTGCCTGAGTTACACTTAGTGTAATGCTCTGTAGGTTCATCCATTTGTTTATTATAAATGATAGGAGTTCCTTCTTTCTTAAGGCTGAATAATATTCCTATATGTGTGTGTGTGTGTGTGTGCATCACATTTTCTTGATCCATTCATCTGTTTACAGACACTTAGGTTCTTCCCATACCTTGGCTGTTGTGAATAGTGCTGTAATAAACATTTAAGTACAGATATCTCTTGTAGATAATGGTTTTGTTTCCTTTAGATATATATACCCAGAAGTGGGTTAGCTGGATCATATGGTAATTTTATTTTTAATTTTTTGAAAAATCTCCATAATGCTTTTCATAGTGGCTGTACCAATTTACATTACCACTAACAGTGTACAGGTTTCCTTATTCTGTAAATACTCAACAGCATGTATTACCTTTTTGTATAAGCACCATCTTAACAGATATGAGGTGATATCTCAATGTGGTTTTGATTTGCATTTCCCTGATGATTATTGATGTTGAGCACTTTTTCATGCTATTTGTATGACTTCTTTGGAAAAATGTCTATTCAGGTCCTTTGCCCATTTTCAAAATGGGTTACTTGGTGTTTTTGTTTGTTTTTGGTTTATTTTGTTGCTATTGAGTTGTATGAGTTCCCTGTATAGCTTTAATATTAACCCCTTATTAGATATGTGGTTTGCAAATATTTTCTCCCATTCCACAGGTTGTCTTTTCATTTTGTTTATGGTTTCCTTTGCTGAGAAGAAGCTTTCTAGTTTGATGTAGTCCCATTTGTTTATTTTTGCTTTTGTGGCCTTTGCCAAAAGTTTATTATTGTATTAAAAGTAGAACTTCCAGAAGCCATTGCAGCTCTGTCAGCAAGATTATTGTGTTTAGAAACTTCATCCTTCTGCTCTGTGTGAGCTCTGCAATGACTTACTGATACCTGAGCAGGTAGCTGTAAAACCTCTGACAAAACAGCTATCATTATTTTCCATGATATATTTTAGTTCTCACTGAATTAAAAATCCTCTATTTTAAAAATTAGTCTTTGCACAACAGAAAAGAATCATGTGTTTATTAGTATATATCCATATTAAATCCAGAACCAAGAATTGCAGCTCTAGTAAATACTATTCATGTGTCTGCTTGTGCAGACTCACAGACAAATCATGAGCTTCTAAGGAATTATGATGTCATCACAGCATAGGAAGCCTTAAGTGAGCCACTTTTGTCCCAACCTATCAGTGAACATTATCAAATATGCAATAAAAAAGGAATAGCAGATAAATCAGGTCAGGTTTTTTAAAATTTGGAATCTGCAATGCTAAGGGTAGAGGGTACTGCCAAATTCAGTTGTTCAAACGCCTCTTCAGATTCTGGAGTTCAGACCAGAGGATCTGGAGAATTATCATGCAATATCTCCATCAGAGTGTTTGCTCACTCTGCAACAGCTGGAATCCACTCTCTACAATACTGTGCTAGTCCCCAAAATTGTCTGATTTTTGGTAGTAGACTGTTTTATCTTCAAAATGTACTGACTGATAGGTTGTAACACTTGGTGTTGACGACACCTGTAACACTACAGTTGACAACTGTAACACTGCAGTTGACGACAAATGTCCTAAATGTTTTGCCTCAGTTGAGCAATATTGCAATTTTTCCAGTGAGGGTTTATGTCCTTGTGAAGCAAAGAATGTTAACAAATCAAAGTATCACATTTGCATTGCTTTCCAGTTTCAGAGGCTATCAGCAAGTCATCTACATTTTGAATAATTAAAATCCATCTGGTTGGATGAATGCCTTTAAATTTCTCCCTTTCTCTCTCTCTCTCTCGTAGAGGATTAGATGAAAAGGTAAGAGAGCCCTGAAATTTTTGAGGAATTCTTTGCCATAAATACTGGACTCTTTTGTAAAAAAATAAAAAAATAAAAAATAAGCAAACAAAAATATAGACTCATCCAGTAGCGAAGAAGAAAGGAGAGGGGAGAAGAGAGGGAAAGAAAGAAAGAGAAGAAGGAAAGAAAGAAATTGCAAAACATAGATCAATTACAGAGAAAACTTTTGTAGACAATAGTACCAAAATCAGTTGTCAGAATAGGTGTAGGGTTGGGAAAAATAGATTATATAGATCTATATAAAGCATGGCCATCTTTATCAAATTTACAATCCTTTCTTTACTGGAGGTATCACAATGTGAGTGTCCCATTTTCAAATTATTCTTTGTTTTATGAATTCTTTTATAATCATTTTTATTCCTTTTAATTAAGTTCTGGACCAAGGATACAGTTTTACATATGGCCATGGCTTATCCTTTTAGTAAACTGTTTTTGTTGGTTCTGTGTCTCAGATTAAATGCATAATATTATTCCCTATTGTTTCCCAGGTTGTTTCCGATTGAGGTGCTTTTTCTAGCACAGTATAAGACTGGGACTCTCTGCAAAACCACTTTTCTTTCAGAAGGCACATTATAACCAAATTAGGCGTCTTTTCCCAAGATGCTCCACAGGTCCTGCATCCAGAGCACAGAAGCAGCCTTTAAGTTGCACAACAGGTCTCTCTGCATTACAGTTACCAGAGAATCAGGAGAAAAAAGGAACACATGTTCCGCAGTGAAAGAACCTATCTGTATGGAAACCATAAAGGAAAAAGAAGACATAGAAAGCTGAGCTGAGATACTGACAACCTGTAGTGATCTGTCCCCAAACAGAGAAACATTTCCAAGGAAATTTCAGAATAGTAGCACGAGTATCTGTCAGAGAAGGCACGGATAGATTAGCCTGAGGACATATATGGTTTACCAGTTCCTACCTGTAAAATTTTCTCAATCTGTCAATGTTGAGCCTTTTGCTAAATATTTCCTAGCTGAGGGTTTGTCCTAGGATTTCTTGATGCTCTTGTTCTTACAACTCCTGCATACCCCAGAGTCTCTGCAACTCCTCTTTCAATGTCCTGGCTTTTTGAAATAATAACATATAAGCTCCCTTTGTTCTTTCTTCTCTTTATATGTTGGCCAAATTCTAGACTATTCCCTTTATTGAGTTATAACTGAGCAGCCAACACTGTGGTCCTTAATTTCTTTATCTCTAGTCTGTCCAAAAACTTAGAAGCTGCTGCTAAAATTTGAGTAATAGTATGTCCTTGCCATTCTACCACCTCTTCTGTACCTTGGTACAGGTAGTCAACAAGGAAGCTGAGACAAAATTTGCTAAAGACTAGAGTGTGATTTTGATCTACCCCCAGGTTCATGCCAGTGAATTTTGAGAAAGCTTCAATGAACCACTTGACGGAAATCAATGGGGGAACTCACCTGTCTTCTGGGTACACCTGCAACTTCTCCCAGCTCACCTTTAGGGGAAAGTCTTCAAGTACTGCCACTAGCAGTCCCTCTCGATGGTTGTCTAAAGTCCTTAGTTTTTCTGTATTTGAGGGGTGGGGAGCTCCAATGGCAGATAGTTGATTCCTTGGCCACCATACCATTGATGTGGTGATCTCTGGATCCCAATATGTTTGCTCTATCAAAGGAGCAAAGTTTTCTGGTTGCAGAAATCTATGCAGTAGCCAGTCTCTAAGCTGAAAACATGCTTCTGAGTATTTCTGCATACTTCTAGGACACTGGCAAAAGAAGTCTTTAAATGAGTAATATCAGCTGTCAAGGAAGGTATGTGGATAGCAAGGCAGTCCTGGGCAAGTGCATCAGTGGCATCAGGTTTTCTGGCAATCCAAATAGGAGGGCTGGTTTTCCTCATATTGAGACAAGGAAAAGGTAAATTATATGATTTATTGATTCTCTTCCCATGTTGACATTCATGAACTTAACACCTTGTTTGTTTTTTACCAAGTGGTCATTTCAGCAGATCTCCATTTTCACATTGGAGCAAGCTTATTTTAACCTAATTTTTCAATTTTCCCCTGGTCATGTCTTTCATCATGTCTGTTTTCCTACCTACATGGTGTGTGTATGAGAAGGAACTCTTCCAGTTGGAATCTGGGCTAAGAAATGAAGTGACTCAGGGCTAGGCCACAAGGTGCACAAAACTGTGTCCTCAAACAGAGCAGGTAATTCATTACCAGCTAAAGAAGTTGTGCCCTCATCCCACTTTAGAGGAAAATCCACTAATGAACGGAACCACTCATCTGAAATATCATCACCTCCCTCCTCCCCAGAGTCAGTTTGAGGCAAGGAGGGATAAACATGCAGGGGGAGCAGAGGGGCCAGAGAAAACAGAAAAAGGACGAGGAAAAGGTTTCTGTACAACAGAAAATACCTTTAATTCTCACATTTCCTTCTCCATTTTTTTTCTCATTCTTTTCTTCTAGCTATCCAAATCACTCAGTTTTTCTTTTCTTGTAGTGATATTTATCCCATAAATATCAGTACTTCATTTGCTTGGGATGAGGCCCCAACAAATACAATGCAGGGGGAGCAGAGGGGCCAGAGAAAACAGAAAAAGGATGAGGAAAAGGTTTCTGTACAACAGAAAATGCCTTTAATTCTCACATTTCCTTCTCCATTTTTTTCTCATTCTTTTCTTCTAGCTATCCAAATCACTCAGTTTTTCTTTTCTTGTAGTGATATTTATCCCATAAATATCAGTACTTCATTTGCTTGGGATGAGGCCCCAACAAATACATTAATTAATCTAAATTAAAAGAACCAACCCTAGGCTACTGTAAGACTAGATTCTCATATACCCATTCCAGATACGACAGAGAAATATTAACCCCTTAAGGGAAAACTCTGCAAGCAACATTTCTGATTTTCTATATTTTCCAATCATATAATGATCCTGTCAGGATTTAGAGCCTGAATTCCACAGGCTTATTCAAAGTTAAATCTTAAATTTGGGGAAGATGGTTCATCCAGCTAGTATTCCAAAAGAGAGGAGAACTACAAAGGAGACTTTTTATAATTCAAGGTCTCATACCTGACTGTTGTGTGGCCACAGACTTTCAGCCAGTTCACTCAGTTCAGGAACTGCTAGATACCCTACCCTCCTCACCAGAGTTGTTGGAGAAATATAATTAAAAACAAAATCTCCCAACCCAGAAAACCTCTCCAAAAAAGTAGAAGAGAAAAACATTTATTATTGAGCATGTACTAAACTAGAATATGATGTACATCACAGGCAATCTACTAAGTGATAATCAAGATAGAAAAAAAAAAATCACCCTTTTCTATAGCCAAACAGATTCAACCCCTTACATACAAGTTGTTAAGATAAAAAATAACTACTCAAGTAAGAAGAATGGACTGTACCATTTGTCGCTTATAGCTCATCCTGCATTCCCTTGGTAATTGGGATGATCACCATCTGTGTTAGTTAATTGGCTTTATCTAAAGGAACAATTAATTTCTCATATCTTTATGACAAGAGAAAGTTTTACAACTTGGAGCATGGTATCCACCAAACTTAGGCTTCTACCCTCTCACAGAAACTACGAAATGGGGCCTTATCTCCCCTGATGATTACTTTTTCAAAGAGATGTCCCCCATGTCTTTGAGAAAGACTTCTGGGTCTTAAAGCTGACAAAGGGGTCATTTAGCCCTTAAAAAGACTTATGTACATTTCAAAGGACAGCAAAAGACCTTACAAGTTTCTAAAGTAGGTGCTCTAAGAAAAAAGGGGAGGGGTGTCTCTTTTATTTTTAACAGGGAGAATCCAGCTTCTAATATTTAATTTGTATTTGCCCTTTTTTATAGTTAAAAATTATTTTTGCCTACCCTCAAATCATGAAAAGATTCTTCTATGTTTTTCTCTAAAAGCTTAATGGTTTTAACTTTGTAGTTAAATTTACGATGCATCTGAATTTTTTGTGTGTATAATATGAGGTAGGAATAGAGAGCTTTTCCCCACAAAATAACCATTTATTCCAGCATCATCTGATGAAAATATTTGCCTTCCCCCCATTGGATTGTTTTGGTATCTTTCAAAAATCTTAAATAGTAGCATAAGTATGGGTGTATTTTTAAACCTCTCATAAATGTTCATGATCTGTTTGTTGATTTTCATGTGATCTTCTATTTATGGATTATTGCATTTTTAACTTTGACACTGAACACAATTACTTGATGCAGAGAGATAATGATGCTCTCCATTTTTCATATAAGGAGACGAAAGATACACAAATTTAAGAGATTTTCTCAGGGCAACTCAGCTAAAGAATCACAGTGGAAGAACTTCCGACTTCAGATTTACTTTGTGCTGAACTCAATACCTGGTGACAGTATTCTTCCTCCTGATTCCAGTGGTTCTGTGAGTGTCTTTTTCAGAGAGATGCATGTAGAGATGGGGCTTATTATGCAAATGTGAAGAATAGTGTTTTACAAATTTTCTGTAATGTTATCATACCCGGAAGTCATAGGAATTCTTCTATAATTAATGGATAGTCTAGAAGAGATTTTTTTAGGATTATATTGCACTACTGTTTTTCTTGTTTGTTTTTTTTTGCGGTACGCGGGCCTCTCACTGTTGTGGCCTCTCCCGTTGCGGAGCACAGGCTCCGGACGCGCAGGCTCAGCGGCCATGGCTCACGGGCCCAGCCGCTCCGCAGGATGCGGGATCTTCCCGGACCGGGGCACGAACCCGTGTCCCCTGCATCGGCAGGCGGACTCTCAACCACTGCGCCACCAGGGAAGCCCTCCACTACTGTTTTGACACATTTTATCTAGCTTCAGAGAAAATAGGTTTATATCTGCCAGCAGGTAGTCTTATAAAGGCTCTGCTAAAGTCTAGTTTTGCAACCTAAAAGAAAGCATCTTGAAGTAAAAAATATAACAATAATTATAATGCTCTGAATTACCTTTATCCACCAAACATTAAATTCTAGAAATATCTGAGATCCCATAAACATCCTTTCAAATGAGTGCATCTTAATAAAGAGATTAAATTTCTCTTTACTTTGTCTTCTTCAACTATAAATGTTTGATAATGTCTGCTCCTTTAAATCCAGCTCTCATATCCCCTGGCTCTTTATCAAGTAGGCTAGGGCATTTCAAACATGGAGCACAGTGTATTGGTATATTTTATGGAATTAAGTGTTATTCAGTAAACAATACACATTCATGTTTTTCTTGAATTTCTTCCTCACTAACAAAAAGGAATAGAAATGTATGTTGTCCTGGGACTCCCATAACTGGTGTCAATTTAAGCTGGCCTCATGAAACAACCTCAGGGATTTTAGTGTTTCTAGATCGTAATGTTCAAGGGTCCTGTCATTTTCTCCAGTCCCTTTTTCTACTCTTCACTGGAAATATTTCCCTTTTAATAACATGATTGTGCAGACTCAATAGTGGTCGGAAGTTAACTGCAACAAGTACCACTTTCCAAAATACAAGAGATGAAATATACCCACAGGTGCTATTGCTTCATGCCATGCACAATACTAGAATACATTATGTAAAGAAGTCCGTGTTACTTCCTATCAACGTGCTCAGCTACTGAATGCTTTGATTTCAAGGCACTAAATTATTACTGCATCCATTACTTCTGTGTGACCATCAAGACATGATCACAACACACAGTCAAGTGATTCCAGCCTTAAAATCATAGAGCTGTTTTACTGGCAAACTGAATCTATACAGCACAGTCTTGGTCAGTTCTGATTTTTAATAGCTTTGGAGCCTATTATAAAATTACATAAGGAATTGTCACTTGCAATCCTTGATTTTTTACATTGTAAATACCTCAGGTCATCCGGATAATATTTCGTTTGCATATGGCCACATTTCTTACACCTATAATAGCTTAGGAAGTTTTATCATTTGGACTACTTCATTATCTCTTTTTATAGTTTGTGTCCATTTTAGACCTTCTAAGGAATCATCCACATCCATCCCCAATTCTCCCCACAAGAATCTTACAGGATAAGGGGAACTTCCCTTTTAAGAATGGTTCCTCATTTTTATGTATTTTCAGAAGACTTTCTCCCTCTTACTTCCTTATTCTCTGTCATTTTGTCATCCTCTGTCATTGACTCAGAGTGCAGTCTCTTTGGAAATACAAAGCAAATATCCATTGACTGATACTTGGGACATCATTGAAAGTATCTTACTTATAAATCCTTGTCCCTAGCTATTGAAAAGAGGCTCTGTATACATTTTCTGGTCCATTGCTACCTTAGCAACTAACTTCAATTACTCTTCTAAGCCATACTACACAAGCAAGCATCTCTCCGATGAGCAGTACTTTAACTTGCATAACTCTATGGTTCTTAACACTCTCAAATCCCAGACTAAGTCACTAAACTCTTGGACACTTCTCCTGAAGCACTTGTTCATCCACAGAATACAAATGACTTCACATTTCAGAACAAGTTCTTTCTTTTTGCTACTTGGTGACTGTAACACTTCTGGCATCTTAGTAGACTGTTTTAGCTATATATTAAAAGATGTCTTCCCCTGGGATGTGAGGATCACACCTGAGACTCTGCTCTTGTTTCTGAACTGTTACTATACTTTATAAATACCACTTTTCCATTGCTTGCCCTAAGACCTTGACCCTTGTTCAAATGATGAACGTATCAATTTTAGGGACAGAAGTATCTTGTTATACCCTAGGACTCTGATGATATAAGATATTACACATTCTTTTTCTAGTCAGAGGCTTAAAATAAGCTTTAGGTTTTCAGAGTCTAAGCCTGATTCAGCATCTTTAAAATGTATATATTTAGGCAGTTCCCTTTCAATGATCTTCCTGAAAGTTACAAGAAAATCATATTTTTGACAAGTTTTTTTAGGACTCCTAGAGTCTTGGCAGTCTTATCCAAAAGTTTTAGCTCTTTAAGATCTCTTTGGTGAACTCTGGTTGTATGCTTATAAGGTTACAGATTGGGATTAGAAATAAATTAAGGAATCTTTTTTACGCAGGTGTAATGAGATGCTCAATCTGTATAATACATTGTAACAAAAGTGTCAGAATTTGTTGGATAAAAGCTGATGGAATTGAAGTCCATGATCAAGTTTTATGGCATCTCTGTTACCTGACATTTCATGATTATGCTTCCTTCACTAGGGCCACAGTTGAGACCAGATTTTTCCCCACTTGATCACAGATGATAACATAATACCATATCAGAGTTGTCCCATTCAATTATTTTATCAGTAAAGGACTTATAGAAAGTGGTGTGATTGAGACACATAGGCCTTTAGGATTTGTTGAACAAATCACCTCTCTATGGAGAAGTGAGCAAGGATCATCATATACTTGCTAATATTACTAATCATCTAAGTGTGCTGAGCTAAACCTTTGCATATATAACTAAATTAATCATCACAACAAACCTCTTACATTGGTACTATTATTTTTTTCCATATTAAAGATAGGAAACTGAGATGAAGACAGGTTAAGTGACTTCTCTAAGTTCTTGTGGCAAGTGAAAGATGGGGTTAACCCAGGCGGTCTTACTCCAGAGCTTGTCCTCTTATTTACTAAGCAATACAGAAACTCCCAGTCTGACCAAGTGTGGCAAAGCTGAACTGAAATTTCTTCAGAAGATTTTGCCAAACGTTATCACTTTCTAGTTGTTTTCTTTAAATGTTTCATAAAAATTTATAGGTTGCTCTAAAATTAAGAGTGAATTTACACTTATCCCTGGTTATCAATACTCCATCAGGGTCATGAATTTAGGTTGAATTCCATAAGCTGTAGTTGATAGAACCTGCTTTAATAATTTTGGTAGCAAAAACAAAGTTGTATCCCCTTTTAAATGACTATGAGTCCCACCTTGCAAATTATAAGTTGGCCATTATTCTCCTGGGAATTCTCTTCCTTGACATTCCCATGACAGTGGCTCACTCAGTTGGAATAAGTCAATCTTCATTACATTGCCTGAAAGTCTGAATCAGTCATGGAAGCACCCTGTTTTCCTGGATTGTTTCTCTCTGCAGCTATTCTTCAAGCTCAGGTGTGTGATACAAGTTGTACCTACAGGTACCCAACACAAATACTTCTTGCTTACTAAACTCCTAAAATGAGGGATAAAAGCAAAGGATATGATGCAACCACCAAATGTCAACAACAATCTTCTCAAAGTCTTGGATATTCAACCTGAATTAGTTCCACATGGTGGTCCCGGTAGTCAAAAGCTGTTTTCATGAAATGAAATCTTCCTTTCTTAAGGGTAGGTCTATCTAAAGACACTCTGAATTTTTTATTACTAAAGAAAACATAACACTAAGGCTATTTTCAGAATCAAGGACAGTAGAGTTATCTCAATACAAAAGTTGTGAAAATTTGTCATACCATATCTATGCAAACAAAGTATTCATCCTCATGTGTTTCCAAAACAAAGGGAGTTTCACTGGCAATGCTCTCTTTACCTCAATTCTACAAAATTGCCAGTATCCCTAAAATCTTACCATTAAGGGAGAGAGAAAGACAGGTAGGAGATCGAGAGAGAGAGAGAGAATCTAAAAATCTAGTGTCTAATCAGGGCGTATCTACCCTGAAATAAAATTTCTGAATAAAATTACTCTTCAGTCTAATAATTGAAATCTTGTTTCTCTTCTCACATATTGACTTGGGTAATTGAGAACATGCATGGGTGGTGGAGAAATAATTTTTTAAAATTCTACTAAAACAATTCTAGGATATTTCCTCAATTTAAATCTGGACTCATGCAGACTCTATCACCTTGAAAAAGTTTCCCTTGCTCTCCATTGCCCTTTCACCCCCTCTATAATGCACATGCACACGCACACACACACACACACACACACGCACACACACACGGAGAGAAAGAGAGAGAATGCTGAGATTAATTTAATACTTTTATTCTGTTAATTATTCCTTACCTGAAGTTGATATGTCAAATAATAATTATGATCATGATGATGGTGATGACAATGATGACAATGTTAAATGAAAGAATACACAAGGTTGTGCTGTGAAGTGAGCCTTCAGTGATTTTTGTGTGCAAGCAGAGTAATGGACCCCAAAGATGTCCACACCCTAAACTCCAGACCTGTGAAATGTTGTCATGGCAAAAGGGAATTTGTAGATGTGATTCAGGACACAGATTTTGAGATGAGAATAGACTGAGTTATTCCAGTGGAATCAATCTAATCACATGAGTCCCTAAAAGCAGAGACCCTTTCTCCACTACAGAGTGCCATATCAGAAGGGACAGAGAGATGATAGCCTGAGAAGAACGTAATTCCCATTGCTGGTTCTGAGATGCAGCTGGCTATGTGCAAGGGTCGGGGAAAGGCTTCTAGACTCTAAGCGTGGCCCTAGCCAACAGCCACCAAAGAAACTGGGACCTCCATCTTACAAGCATGTCACACCAAACTCTGCTGAACTTTGAATGAGCAGGAAACAGATTCTCCCCTATAGCCTCCAAAAAAAA
>NW_020173929.1:6073021-6229925 GCF_003031525.2 Neophocaena asiaeorientalis asiaeorientalis | reverse complement strand
CTAAAAAAAAAAAAAAAAAAAAATGCAGCCCTGCCAACATCGTGGTCTTAGATTGGTGAGAACTATACAAGGCTTCTGACATACAGAGCTCTAAAATATTAAATGTGTGTGGTTTTAAGCCAGTTTATGGTAATTTTAATGTCAGCAATAGAAAATAAATACAACTTCCTAAATAAATAAATATATATATACATAATTTTTAAAAAATATATATTTTAGGGATTCCCATCCCTCTTGAAATATGACACTGCACCATGTTTGTTAAGAATTGGACTCTGGAGTAAACAAGACTGGAGTCAGTGACTTTGGCATTACTCCTAAGTGATTTAGAGCCGTTTGCTCCAAAGTCTTTGCATCAGTTTCTTCATCTTTATAACAGAAGCAATCATAAAAAGAACTTTAAGATTCAGTGAAGCAATGTAAGTAAAGCAAACAGCACATGGCTTCACAAATAGCAAATATTTATCACCATTGATATTAGTAGAAATACCAGTTATAGCAGTGGTGTATGCTGTTATTGTTGTTGTACAAGTACTTTTTAAGTGTGATTGAATATCAGTTAAGGCCTGATCTTAATCATTTCAATTCTAAGATACAATCGTATCATGAAACTTAGAATCATAATTTTCCTGTTGGATATACAGCATATCAACTTCCTATTTCATCTTTTGTTTCTAAAAAGATAAATGGAAGTATCCACATTTTTTCATTTTTCATCACCTTCATCATCTGCAAATTGTATAAATATATCTTAAATAATTTTGTAAAGGGATGGCCTTGAGCATCGATGTATAAAATATTAATTATGCTATCCACATACAAGGCAACTTTATCTTGTATGTATTATTATCATATTCTCTCCACTTACCCCGTATTGTCACCGACTGTACAACCTATAGGTCCAACCTACATGCTCTTTCATTCAGAGAACTGCTACGTACTTGGACTTATTTTTTCTATGGTGTTCTATAAATTGCTTACATATTTTCCCCCATTTTCAAATGAGAAAACTGAAGCTCAGACAGTTTGGATAATCACAAGTCCCATTTAGATAAATGTCTGTGCTTATGTGTGTATGTAAGACTCTTGGCATTGAAAACATTAATCAGAAAGTTTCAGACTATGTTCTTCTCCTAAAATGTTTATTCATCTTTCTCATCCTCATAAATTGAAAATAATTCATCGTAGTCCTACTTGCAAGTTACTTTCTGTTTGACGCTAACAATTATAATGCAACTCATAAGAATAAAGAATTCCTACATGGAAAAATTTATCATAGCAAGTGGATTTGAAAGTGTAAACTCTACAGTTTTTATTTTTTAACTCTACAGTTTTAATGCATTGTCTAACCCATAGGTTGATACAAAATAGAAAGAGCCAAGTAAATATAACAAGTTAAAAATAAATCATTAAGTGAGAATCAAAGAGTAAAATATAATCTTTCATTTTCTCCTAGCAGAGTGCTTTATACCATAAATCCAATTAGTTTGAATTGAAAAGAGATTAATCAATTTCTAGGAGCTTCAGGTTTTGCAACAGTGACTGAATTGGAAAAAAAAAAAAATAGTGTTCTCAAGAAACTACACTCCATCCTTGGTGATTTTCCAAGCCAATTTTTTATTGTGTTTGGACTGACCAGTGCTCTTTTTCAGCTTCTTTCCAGGTTTCTGACATGTGTGCACATGCATGCCCACTCAGGCACACACACACACACACGCACACACACACACACACACTGTCACCGAGCCATGTTTGTCTGAGGATATTACTCAATTAAATATCTCATAATAAAACAATATGGTCTATAGGGCATTCAACACTTACAAAGAGATGAGGTAAGTAAAACAAATTAGACTTTACACAGGTAGAGAGAAAGGAGGTACAATTAATGTACTTTGGAGAAATGGGTAAAGTTACTAGATAAAGTGCATTAAGTCATAAAAGTGCTTGGACTCAATTTCTAAGTAACACAATGGGAGAAAATGAAATTTTAAAGATGTAGAAATGAAAGTCATATTTTTATTTAAATTGCACAAAATACAAGTAAAACAATTATTTCTTGTGTGATGGGGAGCATGAAATTTGGAATTTGAGAAGCATCAAGAAAATTAGAAAGGAAATATTCACTGATATCTCTAGTAATTCTCTCTTTTGTACACAGAGATTATTCTAGTGACCCACTAATTTCTCTGAATTAGTTTTGTGACCAGGTCCAAGAATTGACTGAAGAATCCCTCTCTCTTAAATATATTTAGTCTTGGGGACATGTAAAGGCCCAGGCCTAAAGCATGCACTATGAACCCAAGGTCAAGAGCAGAACTAAACTGGGATTTCAATTAAAATTTCAATTAAAATTTCAATTTAAATATATTATCATATTCTCTCCACTTACTAAACTGAGTAAGGATGCTGACATACTACGTAATAAGATAGTAAGTGCATACTATTCCTATTTGATTGAATTAATACCTTCTTAAACACTTTCTTACAAAACAAGTCTATATTTCCTTATATTGTCTGTCTCGACATTTTAAATATACAAATGTTTCCTGGAAATTCTGCTTATAAAGATTTGAATATTGAATATATCAAAGCTATGGAAAATGCAATTTGTGATTTTTAATGCACTCACATTTCATGAAGTCTTATCTTTTCATTTTCACAAATGGAAAAAATATGATTTTAACCATTTTAGATCCTAATTTAAAATGTGATAAGGGCTTTTGATTTTCAAAACTGACGAGCTCTATACCATTCCAAATTACATTTTGCCCTTCTAGATGAAGCACAGACTGAAATCCATAAAGATTTTGTTTACTAGTAAAAGTGCTTAGTTTGGAGGAGCCTGGGCCTTGACCCAGAATGACCCTGTGTGGGTGTGTGAAGCTGGCTCTGGAAACAGAGAATCCTTTAACTGAGCCAATTGGTTACTTGGAATCCTCTTTCTCGGCCAAGAATGATATTCCAAGGCAGCCATCCATTTGTAGCTATTCACGGGCTTGTCTGAGGATTAGAAAAAAGCATCTTTAATAATCCTGAACATTCCTTGATGAGCTTAGAACAGATTTCTCATGTTTGGATTTTGTTTGTTTTTCACAAAAATGGTCATTTAAGATGTAAGGCAAAAGTACAGCCTCCTAGGCTGAATGGTGGGAAGACTGGCCTTTGCTCTACAAGGAGCCCACATCATCCCAATGCCATAGGACTGACCCTAGCAAAACTGGGAAAGGTAGAAGCCTTGTGGCTGACAGGGTCTTGGTGCTCCGGCCTGGTGTCAGGCCTGTGCCTATGAGGTGGGAGAGCTGAGTTCAGGATGTTGGTCCACCAGAGACTTCCCAGCTCCACATAATATCAAAGGGTGAAAGCTTTCCAAGAGATCTCCATTTCAATGCTAAGACCGAGCTCCACTCAACAACCAGCCACCTACAGTGCTGGACACGCTATGCCAAACAACTACCAAGACAGGAACACAACCCCACCCGTTAGCAGAGAGGCTACCTAAAATCATAATAAGGGCACAGACATCCAAAAACACACCACTGGGGCAGACACCAAAAACAACAGGAACTACAAACCTGAAGCCTGTGAAAAGGAGATCCTAAACACAGTGAGTTAAGCAAAAGGAGAAGACAGAGAAACACACAGCAGATGAAGGAGCAAGCTTACTCTACCCAGCAAGGATGTCATTCAGATTTGACAGAAATTAAAAGCTTTTTAGACAAGCAAAAGCTAAGAGAATTCAGCACCACCAAACCAGCTTTACAACAAATGCTAAAGGAACTTCTCTAGGCAGGAAACACAAGAGAAGGAAAAGACCTACAATAACAAACCCAAAACAATCAAGAAAATGGTAATAGGAACATACATATCGATAATTACCTTAAATGTAAATGGATTAAATGCTTCCACCAAAAGACATAGACTGGCCGAATGGATACAAAAACAAGACCTGTATATATGCTGTCTACAAGAGACCCACTTCAGACCATGGGACACATAGACTGAAAGTGAGGGGATAGAAAAAGATATTCCATGCAAATGGAAATCAAAAGAAGGTTGGAGTAGCAATTCTCATATCAGACAAAACAGACTTTAAAATAAAAACGAATACAAGAGACAAAGAAGGACACTGCATAATGATCAAGGGAAAAATCCACAAAGAAGATATGACAATTGTAAATATTTATGCACCCAATGTAAGAGCACCTCAATACATAAGGCAAATGCTAACAGGCATAAAAGGGGAAATTGACAGTAACACAATCATAGTAGGGGACTTTAACACCCCACTATCACCAATGGATAGATCCTCCAAGATGAAAATAAATAAGGAATTGCAAGCTTTAAATGATACATTAAACAAGATGGACTTTATATTTATAGGGCATTCCATCCAAAAACAACAGAATACACATTTTACTTCAAGTGCTCATGGAACATTCCCCAGGATAGATCATATCCTGGGTCACAAATCAAGCCTTGGTAAATTTAAGAAAATTGAAATCATATCAAGTATCTTTTCTGACAACAATGCTATGAAACTAGATATCAATGACAGGAAAAAAATCTGTAAAAAACACAAACACCTGGATACTAAACAATACACTACTTAATAACCAAGAGATGACTGAAGACATCAAAGAAGAAATCAAAAAATACCTAGAAATAAATGACAGTGAAAACACAATGACCCAAAACCTATGGGATGCAGCAAAAGCAGTTCTAAAAGGGAAGTTTATACCAATACAATCCTACCTCAAGAAACAAGGAAAATCTCAAATAAACAACCTAACTTTACACTTAAAGCAATTAGAGAAAAAGAACAAAAAAACCCCCAAAATTAGCAGAAGGAAAGAAATCGTAAAAACCAGATCAGAAATAAATGAAATAGAAATGAAGGAAACGATAGCAAAGATCAGTAAAGCTAAAAGCTTGTTCTTTGAGAAGACAAACAAAATTGAAAAACCATTAGCCAGACCCATCAAGAAAAAAAGGGAGAAGACTCAAATCAGTAGAATTAGAAATGAAAAAGGAGAAGTAACAACAGACACTGCAGAAATACAAAGGATCATGAGAGATTACTACAAGCAACTATATGACAATAAAATGGACAACTTGGCAGATATGGACAAATTCTTGGAAAAGTACAACCTTCTGAGACTGAACCATGAAGAAATACAAAATTTAAACAGACAAATCACAAGTAATGAAATTGAAACTGTGATTACAAATCTTCCAACAAACAAAAGCCCAGGACCAGATGGCTTCACAGGTGAATTCTATCAAACATTTAGAGAAGAGCTAACACCTATCCTTCTCAAACTCCTTCAAAATATAGCAGAGGGAGGAACACTCCCAAACTCATTCTATGAGGCCACCATCACCCTAATACCAAAACCAGACAAGGATGTCACAAAGAAAGAAAACTACAGGCCAATATCACTGATGAACATAGATGCAAAAATCCTCAACAAATTACTAGCAAACAGAATCCAACAGCACATTAAAAGGATCATACACCATGATCAAGTTGGGTTTATCCTAGGAATGCAAGGATTCTTCAATATATGCAAATTAAACAATGTGATAAACCATATTAAGAAATTGAAGGAGAAAATACATATGATCATCTCAATAGATGCATAAAAAGCTTTTGACAAAATTCAACACTCATTTATGATAAAAACCTTCCAGGAAGTAGGCATAGAGGGAACACACCTCAACATAATAAAGGCCATGTATGACAAACCCATAGCCAACATCATTCTCAGTGGTGAAAAACTGAAACCATTTCCTCTAAGATCAGGAACAACACAACGTTTTCCACTCTCACCAATATTATTCAACATAGTTTCAGAAGTTTTAGCCACAGCAATCAGAGAAGAAAAAGAAATAAAAGGAATCCAAATCAGAAAAGAAGTAAAGCTGTCACTGTTTGCAGATGACATGATACTATACATAGAGAATCCTAAAGATGCTACCAGAAAACTACTAGAGCTAATCAATGAATCTGGTGAAGTAGCAGGATACAAAATGGATGCACAGAAATCTCTTGCATTCCTATACACTAATACTGAAAAATCTGGAAGAGTTATTAAGGAAACATTCCCATTTATCCTTGCAGCAAAAAGAATAAACTACCTAGGAATGAACCTACCTAAGGAGAAAAAAGACCTGTATGCAGAAAACTATAAGACACTTATGAAAGAAATTAAAGATGATACAAACAGATGGAGAGACATACCATGTTCTTGGATTGGAAGAATCAACATTGTGAAAATGACTATACTACCCAAAGCAATCTACCAATTCAATGCAATCCCTGTCAAACTACCAAAGGCTTTTTTCACAGAACTAGAACAAAAAATGTCATAATTTGTATGGAGACACAAAAGACCCCAAATAGTCAAAGGAATCTTGAGAAAGAAAAATGGAGCTGAGGAAATCAGGCTCCCGGACTTCAGAGTATACTGCAAAGCTACAGTAATCAAGGTAGTATGGTACTGGCACAAAAACAGAAATATAGATCAATGGAACAGGATAGAAAGCCCAGAGGTAAACCCATGCACATATAGTCACCTTATTTTTTATAAAGGAGGCAAGAATATAGACTGGAGAAAAGACAGCCTCTTCAATAAGTGGTGCTGGGAAAACTGGACAGCTACATGTAAAAGAATGAAATTAGAACACTCAAAATGTATTAAAGACCTAAATGTAATGCCAGACAGTATGAAACTCTTAGAGGAAAACATAGGCAGAACACTCTATAACATAAACCACAGAAAGATCCTTTTTGACCCACCTCCTAGAGAAATGGAAATAAAAAGAAAAATAAACAAGTGGGACCTAATGAAACTTAAAAGCTTTTGCACAGTAATGGAAACCATCAACAAGATGAAAAGACAACCCTCAGAATGGTAGAAAATATTTGCAAATGAAGCAACTGACAAAGGATTAATCTCCAAAATTTACAAGCAGCTCATGTAGCTCAATATCAAAAAAACAACCCAATCCAAAAATGGGCAGAAGACCTAAATAGACATTTCTCCAAAGAAGATATACAGATTGCCAACAAACACATGAAAGGATGCTCAACATCAGTAATCGTTACATAAATGCAAATCAAAACTACAGTGAGATATCACCTCCCACTAGTCAGAATGGTCATCATCAAAAAATCCAGAAACAATAAATGTTGGAGAGGGTGTGGAGAAAAGGGCACCATCTTGCACTGTTGGTGGGAATGTAAACTGATAGAGCTACTATGGAGAACAGTATGGAGGTTCCTTAAAAATCTAAAAATAGAACTACCATATGACCCAGCAATCCCACTACTGGGCATATATCCTGAGAAAACCATAATTCGAAAAGAATCATGTACCACAATATTCATTGCAGCTCTATTTACAATAGCCAGGATATGGAAGCAACCTAAGAGTCCATCGACAGAGGAATGGATAAAGAAGATGTGGCACACATATACAATGGAATATTACTCAGCCATAAAAAGAAACAAAATTGAGTTATTTGTAGTGAGGTGGATGGACCTAGAGACTGTCATACATAGTGAAGTAAGTCAGAAAGAGAAAAACAAATACTGTATGCCAACCCATACATATGGAATCTAAAAATAATAATAATAAAAAAAAGCTTCTGAAGAACCTAGGGGCAGTACAGGAATAAAGATGCAAATGTAGAGAATGGACCTGAGGACACGGGGAAGGGGAAGGGTAAGCTGGGACATAGTGAGAGAGTGGCATGTACATATATACACTATCAAATGTAAAACAGATAGCTAGTTGGAAGCTGCTGCATAGCACAGGGAGATCAGCTCAGTGCTTTGTGACCACCTAGAGGGGTGGGACAGGGAGAGTTGGAGAGAAACGCAAGAGGTAGGATATGGGGATATATGTATATGTATAGCTGATTAACTTTGTTATAAAGCAGAAACTAACACACCATTGTAAAACAATTATATGCCAATGAAGATGTTTTAAAAAATAAATATAAAAGCGATTAGTTAGGTAGTTATGCAGAAATTATCGAGACAATTATTGATGTTTACAATGTTTACAATCACCCCCCTCAAAAAAAACCCATTCAGTGAAGGTCCAATTATAGACAGAGTTTGAGACAATATTCCAAGCATAATATTCCTAGTCTCGGTTCCATGGTACAGATTCACATGATATCAAGGCTTTATTTTTTCACATCTTTTTTAAAAAATCTAAGTTTTTTGGAGTACAGTTGCTTTATAATGTTATGTTAGTTTCTACTATGCAGCAAAATGAATCAGTTATACATATACATATGTCCACTCTTTTTTAGATTTCCTTCCCATTTAGGTTACCACAGAGCACTTAGTAGAGTTCCTTGTGCTATACAGTACATATATATACTATCATATATCTATTTTATACATAATAGTATATATATGTCAATCCCAATCTCCCAGTTCTTCCCACCCCCCCTTCCCCCCTTGGTAACCATAAGTTTATTCTCTACATCTGTGACTCTAGAAAAATGGTGCAGATGAACTTATTTGCAAAGCAGAAATGGAGTCACAGATGTGGTTTTTCACAGCTTTAATAAGATTCCTTTTCCATGCCCCTCTGCAGTTGGGATGAACTTTATATAAAGAATAAAACTCAGGTTCTAACTGAAGATCAGGTGAAGTATGGAGGTAAGCAGACCCAAAGGAGGCAATATCCCAGGCTTCAAGTTTATAAACTAGGCCTAGAAATCTAAGAACCAGAGGCTGGACCACAAAGATAACTGACTGATCATATAAAACCTCACAGCAAAGAAGAGCAAATGTGATTACCAACCTGAAGTTAATAGCGAAGACAAGAAATAAGTTGATTCCATAAGCTGTATGGGAAAGTTGAATTGTTGAGAATAGACTAAATTTGAGATCATGCTTCATTTGTTATATTTGTTTTGGTGTAATGTTATATCTGTTTTGTATATAACATTATATACATTATATGTATCATCATTATTTGTTAAGTCATCATTTTGTATCATCATTATTTGTTAAGTCATTTGTAAGTGATACAAAACATTATGATCATTTTTAAATTCAAGCAATGAGTGACATCCTCATAGGATTGTTTGGAGGATTAAGTCAGATAATACATGCAAAAGGCCCAACATAATTTCCTAATTCAAAGCAAGCATTTATAAATGTTAGCAACTGTTATTACTATAGAAAAAAATTTATTTCCAAATGTGAAATGCAGTACTCTTGTGAAAGTATACTTTTCTTTCCAATGCCTCTGACAAAAATCGACAAGATATATTAAATGAAAGTTTCCTGTAGTATTGTAAAACATTTAAATTTGTCTCCCTCCACATCAGAAATCTCTCTCTCTGCTCACTTTCATCTCATGAGATATTGTCAAACCATATGCAATTTCGTCCCATCACTTTGTTCTATTTGACCAGTTCTAATTTTGATTATACAGTATTTCTCTGGATGATTGTCTCAGTTTGCCCCCATTTCTGTTGATATAGACATGAATTGAGTACATTTTCACCATTACCCAATGCTTAAGTGTAGTTTATTCAATCCATCAGGGCTGGGAGTAGTGGTTGCTCCCTCCCTGTGTGTCCAAAGCACTCTGTCTATGTCTGATATCGCCTGTATTATCTTCTCAAGGCTTATTTACCTGAATCTTCTCTCTCCTTCTGAACTTGAGCTTCCGACTCCTATCACACCCCTTTTCCCTTTCTTACATCCTGCAAAAGTTAGTGTTGAAAACATTTTGAGATGAATTTGACCACGGCATTTTCCATGCACTGAATGGGACAGAAAGCAAATATTGAAGATTCCTATTTTCAGTCATCTTCTAGGGCCCTAGGAAACACCCAACCAATGTTTTGACATGGACACAGATTTTTATAAAATTTGAAAAACTAAAATATTTTAAGATCTAATAAGGCCATTGATCTTTCCAATGTCCCCTTTGTCAAATTCCTCTCATATTAAATAGTGGAAGTGGCTCCTTGTGGGTCCACTGCCCATTTCATGGGAAGTCGAGATGCAACTGGACACTCAGTTTAGGTTGAGTGGAGTTTAGGTTTCCATGTACATCTAGTATACTTTTAGTACTAAACATACATGCATATATAAGTATAGGTAGACCTCAGAGATACTGTGGGTTAGGTTCCAGAACACTGCAATAAAGCAAACATTGCAATAAAGCAAGTTACTGTTAACCTTACCACCGGAGGAATAGCTTTCATCTCATTGACTCACAAGGATGATAACAGTTTTAGGACCAGAGTTCATCTCAGAGTATGAAATTTTCCTACAACTTTGAAACCCAGAAATATGTGGGCATGGGATGAGATACAAGGGGTGAGTTGCATAGAGCCAAATTCAAAAAATTCTATACAATATTAGAGCTTATGTATGAAAGACACTTGATAGAGATTTTTCCAATTTTTCAACGATCCTAAACATTTATATGACATTACTAATGAAAGGTTGTGAACCTGAAAAAAATGGAAAATTATTAAAATCAGGCAGGCTAGAAGAATGAAGGATTATTTTTTAATTTTCTCTGTGGAAATAATATCACAAAACTAGTGAGATTGAAAGATGTGTTAAATTACTATGTCACTGAAAAGGGAAGAAAATAGTGTTAATAGAAATATTTCAAGCAGTTTATCAATGAATAATTTTATGAGTTTTGTGTTATTAGTGGTATTAAACATTTTTAAAATTTTAATGGATTGTTTCTTTTATCAAAATCATAAAATATTTAATTTTTAATATTTAATTTTAAACCAGATTTTGTATTTGTATTCTTTCCCCAGTTCCAAGTTGCATAAGCTTCAGGCTTCATAAAGCTTAGACCCTCCTCAGAAAGTGGGGTGTGCTAAACATTGTCCTTGACACCTTGCATCAAGTACTTCAAAAGCATTATATTTTTAAAAGTTAGGTCAATTAGGAACATAGAGAAAGACTCTAAAAACAATATCTAATAGGAAAAGTTTGTTAATAGGCTGTCAGGAAATAAGTAAAAGATTAAAAGAAAAAAATAATTCAACTTAGTTGGTTCCAAAGAAATGTTGTAAACCAAATAGACTTAGTTTCTTATTAATTTGCTCATTTTATAAAACCTAGAGTCCACAAAAATGTTGGATATTGTTTGTTTTCCCATTTTTTCCCTAATTGGGAAATTTCATTTTACCCCTTCAAAATATTTCTTCCTTATTAAAATTATTATTGATTTTTTTCTCTTCTACTAAAGACATCATCTACCGTGAAAGAAGTTGAGTTTTAATTAATTTTGAAAGTTATCTAATCCAAACACTGATAAAGCAACTAAGTTTCTACAGAGTTTTCATCAAATAAATAAATTTGATCATGGGTACGGATTTTGATAACATTAATTCTCCATGTATCCCATTTAATTTTGCATTAGGGATATTGGAAAAGTCTTCCACGGTTTACGTTAAATTTTTCCCTTTAATTTTTTCTTTCTTTTTTTTTTTTTTTGTGGCCACAACATGAGGCTTGTGGGATCTTAGTTCTCTGACCAGGGATTGAACCCGGGCCCTTGTCAGTGAAACTGCAAAGTCCTAACCACCGGACTGTCAGGGAATTCTCCCTTTGATGTTTTCCACCCATTGACTTTATTTTTCTCTTTCTTTTTAAAGCCCTACAGTTAAATTTCAGTCCCTCCTTCATGCAACAGCCTATAAAGAGTTGAGAATATTTGTCATGTTACTTTTGAGTTCTTCCATCCTTTGGGAATCCTGCCAAAGACTTTCCACTATTCCCAACATGAAATCATGTATTCTATAGCTTCCTTACCAACCTGACTCTTTCCAGTTTATTGATATTCCTTAAAAAGTATGGTGCTCATAGCAGAACATATCATGCTTGTGGTCTATTGAAAAATGAGTAGAGAAAGACTATCATGTCTCTTATGGATGTCCTCTTTCTAGTTCTGCAGCCAAATAATACTATTGCATCATCTTAAAGTAACCACTGAAAAAAATCCCTGAATATTTTTCCATGCTCTTCCAAGATCACTTGTGAAATTGTGTAGCTGGTGGAGGGCTTCTAGCAAAAGACCTCTCATGCATTCCTGTTAATTATCATCTATTGGAGAAGACTACTTGGCAATGAACTTAGAGTGACATATGGCCAACAGCCAGAGAACTGAGACTCTCAGTCCAAACACTGTCAGTAATTGAATTCTGCCAACAATCTTCTTCTTCTTCTGAGCTTAGAAGAAGACCTTGAAAGTTGAGCTTTCAAATGAAACCTTATCACTGGCTGACAATTTGGTTGCAGTCATATGACAGAACCTGAAGTCGGGTTGCCAAATTTAGGAAACAAGAAAGAAACAGACAAACAAAAATCAAGATGCCCAGTTCAATTTGAATTTAGATAAACAAGGAATAATAATTTTTTTAGTATAAGTATATCCCACAGGATATTTGAGACAAGCATACATTAAAAAATGTTGTTAACTTCAAATTTAGCTGGTTACTTTATCTGGCAGCCCTAACATAAAACAAAGGATGACACGAAGCCCTGACTAAACTCCTGACTCAAATTATGTGTGAAACAATAAATTTGTGTTGTTTTGAATCACTACCTTGTGGGGCAAATTGTTGCATAGTAATAAAGAGAAAACTAACACATTGTCTTGTTAAATTTATCACATTTTCCAACAAATCAAATTTATTTTGGATTTTGAGTTTACTGTACAACATACTTTTCCCAGTTTCCTGTTCAAAAACCCATTTTCTATGTTTACCTAAGTTAGTTAAAAATAATTTATTAGGAAATAGTTGAAAGTAGACACTATTGTTGGCATGGATTAATTACATGAAAGTCACGTTACTGAGATTTAGACAGATAAATACATATTTAATTTACTTTGTGTTTTCTCCAAATTCTACAATTTTCTAAGTAAATCAAAAGAGCCCTCGCAGTTATATTTTGTCTAGTTGACTTACTTATTGTCAGACTCAAGGATAATTTGTTTGACTTGTTCTTAATAGGTGGTGTTCTTCAGATCCCTGTTTCCTCCTTGAGATGCTCACAAACATAAGGTGAGTACAAAACCAAGTTAGGATTTTGCCTGTTTTAATATTGATTACCAATCTGTAAGTTATAGATTGAAAATAAGAGTAGCAGCCATGTATTTCAATATCTGAGCTATTTTAACACTCCACAAAAATAATTAATAGTGGTTCAGTAATATTATTTTCAGTTTTTTTTCTTACCTAGTACCAACTTTTATTCCTCTTATTAGAGAATGTCTAGTGTGGGAAGAGCTGGTTCAAAAGGAAATATTTCATTGTCTTTGGTTTCATGAACTTACCAGAAATTTGGCCGTATTTACCCAAATAAATTTAGGATTTATTTATCTTTATCTATTGGATTTTAATTCTATCACTGTTCTTCACAATTTCTCTCTCATTTTTTTTTCTTGTGAGAAAGAAAACATTCTCTTAACTATTTCTCCATCAGAAACTTTCTGACAAAAATGTTCTACCCTTTTATGAAAGGTTCAAAGAACAGAGAATGGTTCAACCACAGAGCCAAATATATTAGATTTATGATTCATATGCTATAAATCACTTAATTCATGAATCATTAACTTACTAACTGAACTGCATCATGAAATATATTTTTCTGCAATGAAGTTGGAAATTTTTACTTCTGCATTAATCGGATGTTAAATTAAATGTAAAAGAAAACTAATGTCTGATAATATTTGAGGGATAGACCAAGTGCTGTTAAAATGAGCAAATTACTTCAATATATATTTCTACGAATATTTCTGCAAGTAGTTTATGATTCTCAAGAATTGGGGTGCATAGAAGATTCAAGTGCAAAGGTTAAAATCCAGATGCCAGGCCCCAAACTAGCGATTTTTACTCAGGTGTTCTGAAGAGTGACACAGATATATGGATTTTTAATCAAGAACCAGCAGTGATTCAAATGTTTGTCCTCATTTTGAGAACAACACATATTGTATATCTTTATACTTTTCATAAATTTTCAGGGAAAAAAAACCCCATAGTTTTTATGTGAGATTCAACCTTCATTATTTCCTTGTGTATCCAGTGAAAAGGAAGTCAGAGACATAGTACACCAGGGGTTTCATAGTAGCTTAGTAAGTGATTCATTTGAATGAACCTAGAGCAAGGCTCAGCCTTACAGGCTTTGGGAGTCTGACCCTTTTATTCTTGCATATGCTTTGTGGAGTGGAATACAATAAAAAGTACAATTGTCTTTATTCTTACTTTTACATAACCCATGCCACTTTGGATTTGGAGGAACACTTGCTCTTTGTAAGGTGTACAGAATTGAACAAATTGCTAAGGAATACTAATGATGAAAATGTGGAGTCCTTTCCCATTTGGAAAATGAAAAATATATGTTCTGCATGTGGAGGTCAGTAGAGACAGTCAAAGAGTCAAATAAGTCAAACTTATTTCACTCACAGACCTATATTCTCCAGCATCTTACTGCTCTCTTATTAACTGAGGAGGCCACAACATTTTCTGCACTAGCTTTATCATTTTCCAGTACAATTTTCAAAACATTCTCATTCCACTCTTTTTTGAATGCTTTGCTCCTCTGAAGCTCATGCTGTCACCCATTCTCCACAGGACATCATCTGAGACCATTAACTTTCACTCACCAAGAGTATTGCTAATGAATTCCCAATGTTTCTCTATACTCTTCAATTCTGCCCTCAACGTAGGTGGGTTCATTCTTTAAAATTTTAAGTAAAAGTCCCCTCCTTGGAGAGTTTTCAAGTTTGTTTACAAGCCTACATGACTAGATTGAAAATCAAGAGCTGTTGTTTTCCCAAGACAGTCATGAAAAGTCTAGTAGAGCCTTATTCTTCACAATCAAGGACATAAATAAAACTGAATTATCTTCAAGTCATATAGTTATTATAATTTAATTTTTATTTTATATTAGAGTACAGTTGATTTACAATGTTGTGTTAGTTTCGGATGTACAGCAAAGTAGTTCACTTATACATATACATATATGCATTCTTTTTCAGATTCTTTTCCCATATAGATTATTACAGAATACTGAGTAGAGTTCCCTGTGCTATACAGTAGGTCCTTGTTGATTATCTATTTCATATATAGTACTGTGTATATGTGAATCCCAAATCATATAGTTATTATAGCACTTCATAATTATTAAGGAATTTCTACCCTCTAAGAGCTATACTGATTCTTTTATATGTGTTAACTTATTTTCTCATACCTCCAGCTCCCTACTTAATATTTCCACGTAAACGTCCCACTGATACTCTAAATGTATACACTTGAAGTGTTTCAATTCTGTTACCAAACTTTTCTCCCTCATTCCCCAATTCCTATATCCTTAAGTAATACTAAAATTGACTAATTATTTATGGTATCACTCTAAAAGGTCAAGAGCCCTCTCCCAGCTTTTATTAGAATGAGTAGAGAGATAAAAATTTTCAATAAGAATATAAATGTTTTAAACTTCAGTACCACCAACTGCACTAATTCACAAATTAAACACGTGATTGATGTATGCAACAGGAAGCATATATCTCGTAGACATTTCGCTGAGAAAATGCAGCTCTACATGAAGATTATATTGGATGATTTCTATTTTCAGAAATTTTACAGTAGAACAGGCAAAGTTAATCGGTTGGGTTTGAAATCAAAACAGTGGTTGTTTTCCCACAGGAGTGGTATTGACTGGAAGGGGTAACAGGGAAACATTCTGCACTGAAGGATGGATTTTATATTGGTTGCTTAGTGCATTTCATAGGCATGTATAATTTTTAAAACTCGACTTACTGTACATTTAAGAATAGAACTATGTAAGACAGAAATGCCTTTTCAAAAAGAATTCTTGAGGTCTACTTCTTCTGTACTACTTCTTATGAACTTGTGATGTCATTGGCAAATGGCAGGTTTCTTCTCCTTTGTTAGAATACAGTAGCTCCTTTTATTAATCTGCTATTTTTCTTTTTAATTTATGTTGACCTTCTGATAGAGAAATGCATTTTTCTTCTTTTTATTCATATGAAATCCCCCTTATTTTTCTTAGAAATCTATTATGTCCTACTCACTGTTAGATACCAATAATTCAGACACAAATTAGACAATTTCACTGTTCACAAGGAGTTGATAGTCCAGAAGAAAACAAATATACTACTAGGAAATGGAAATAATCTATGCAACAACAAAAAAATTAACCTTACCTAATCTGTTAGATAGTGCTAATAAGTAAAAATAATGACATATCTGAGGTACAATCATATTCCCAGCAGTGATATCATCTCTTTGCTGGTTTCAGGGTGAACTTTTAGATAAAGACAGACCCCTACAACTAGAAAGACTATCTAACTGGGTTAACTGAATATTCCTGTAAAGTCAGTCATTCTGTGGTTAATTTTGGATAAATAAGTTGTCAATAACTGTGAAGGGTCTTGCCATCTCGTAGTTACCCTGCCACAGTTTCTTGTTTGGTAGAAGAATACATGTAAATCCTAGGTCAGAGACAAAAGAATGTAATTCAAAAAATAGCATTACAGAGAGTATCAGCATTTTATTGTCCTGGTTCCCTGAGCCCCAGTTCCTATAGGACAACACAATGAAATCCAGGTGACAATTGTAGACACAGTGGGTTGAGTTACTGGAGAGGAACCCTGAGCATTGGAAATCTGAATCTTACACAATGGCCAGTAAGCATGCCTACTCCGTGCTCCAGAGAAAGAGAAATTATGTTTAGAATACTGGAGAGTAATTTAGCATGCCTTCTATTTGTTCCAATGGCAGAGGCAGCTCCAAAGCTGATCAGTATACAATCTTTGTAAAGATAGTGTAAAACAAAGTCCATCAATGCCTCTGTTCACAAATTGTGAAGAAACATACAAGACTCCTGGAGAATATTCTTCCAACAAAGGTTAGACTTGTCCCTGGATTGTTTTAAAATACATCCCTATATGTAGCATGGTATTTAACTGTATTTCAGAGTTTCAGAATCACCCTCTCTGACAGGTGTTATTGCTATTTACTCTAAAAGTGTACTTTCTTTCTGAATAGCTTCAAATGGGTATTTCAAACAATGCTCACTATCAGGTAACAGTGTACTCTTGTAAGTATCATCTGAAAAACTTCCTTAGCATTGTGCTCTTCACCATTGGTGACATTCTGGTATATGAAATGCTACATGTATTTTTCACATTTAAGGCAACTCTATTTCTTATCTGATTAGATTTTTCATAAAATGAAAGCATGAAAATAATTAGGAACAGAAAAGTTACTTTGGTGGTACCACAATATTAATCTAGCAAATGCATTTCAGAATTTCTATACTTTGTCAAGTCTTTAGAATACTATTTTTTCTCAAGGCCTTGATATTTACTATTGTTTTGACTGGTCCAAGCATTAGCAGTACTCTTAGGAATCATATCTCATTTGTCTTTCATTCTTGGGCTGAAGAGAACATCAAACTATCTGATTGATGTCCAACATCAGTGGACCACTATGTCCTGTAGATTCAGTTTCAAAGATCACTTCTACCTGAAAGGGCAGCCTCTCAATTTGCCATCCACTGGTGAATTTGTGATCAAAGCATTTTGATAAGGAGGGCTACTTGTGAACGGGGAAGCAGTATAATGTTTCTGGCTTTGCTTAGTCTCAAGAGCAATTAAATTTGGAGAAAGAAATTGAAAGAACACGAGAGAGTCATATTTATAGAATCATTACATATTAAAGCTACTAAATCTCATTTTTACCTCCCAGCAACACTTTTTGATGAATGTCATCATCTCTATTTCATTTGAATGAAACTGAAGGCTAGAAATTTTGAGAGATTTGCCTGGAATCCTGTAAACATCATTGAGAAATCAGCCAATTGATTTTCATTAATGAGGAAAATGAGTCCCAATTTGGGGGCTAAAATCCAAGGCTTATAAAAGCTTAACCAGTCATATTCTTTTGATGAATTGCCCATATAACTCCTTGCTCCATGGATTAACATACCTAATCACTACTACATCATAGGATTCAAGCTAGGGGCACCGTGTTCTGTTATCATAGCTTGGTAGCAGGTATGTCACTGGAAGGAGAGTGACCATCACAACCTGCATACGATGTTAGTTTATGTTTTCACAGTAGAAAAAATTGAGAGAAGACAGTGGCAGTTACCCAGAAATATGAATCTTTACCCAGAAATATCTACCACTAAATATTAATTACAAGGAAGATATGTCATCAGATATCATTAAGATATTATAACATCTATTCTTAATTGCTGGACAGGACCACATGTCTAAAAGCAGATCCAGAGTCTCCTTTCTCTCATTTCCTTAGGAATAGAGGAAATATATATTTAGCTCTATAGTTCCTATTTTTCACTCTTCCAGAGGAGTGAGAGAATTGACCTTGATTCTTTTAGTAACTGGGGTATACCATATGACCATAGGATATTCAGGAGGAAAGGATAGAGGTTCCTGAAAAAATATTTGAAAAGTTTGTCTCTTGAGTTCCGTACATAGGTGAATCTAAAGGATATTGCAAGTACAGTTGTGATTTAGGCAGTAGTGCTTCTCAAGCTTCCTGCTTAGACAAGCAAATCAAATGGTGGTGAAATCGACAGAGTCCAAACACTTGGATGTTAGCATGTCCTTTGTCTTTCAGCCATACAGCCAGGGTTTGGGGGTCAGGCTTCAGTTCTGGAGTGGATTTAGTGTACTAATTAGAAGACCCATTTGGAGTACACATGGTAGTGAAATAGGAGCACAGATTTAGAAATCAAAATGTGTAGGTTTTAGTTCTACCTGTCAAAAATAGCTCTGTCATGTGACTTGTACTCTCTATACTTCAGTTTCCTCTTCTGTAAAAAGGATTTATTTTTGAAATGAACAAGATGGTTTTGAGATAGTTAATATGTGAAAGAGTACATGGTACATAGTAAGCTCTATATGTGTTTGCTATATTAATAATACTAGTTATTTTTAAGAATTATAGCAACACGTAATTATTAACAATTAATAATACCTTGTTGCTAATATTACATTCAATTCTAGCTGGCTAACTGCCTTAAGGACACTTTCTGAATCTCATTTTGCTTACTCATTAAATGAGGTTAATAGCACTCATCTTTCAAGATTGTGGTAAGGATCAGAATTAATATGAAGTACCTGGCATGGAATTCGGGTGCAATGATTTAATGATAATTTCTAAGAGTAGATATCAAGGCAGAGCCTAAGAATATAGACTATTTAGTAGCTACCACTGGGCAATAACTTAGGCACTCAGTTTCCTCAATGGCCCACCAGGTTCCAGAGCTTGAGAAAAAAATTGATTTCATTTTAAGCTACAACCAACTGAGGTTAGAAAGGTTCTGAACACTTAGAATTGCCTTTGCTTCAGGTAATATTGGCTCAGGAATTTTGGTTGGATGCCATCACTACATCCATCTTGAGAAACACACAAAGCTGAGGCTGGTAAATATTTTGAGCTCAGAATTTCACTGCTAATTAATCTAAGGTGGAAAAATGTCTTGCTTTGTAAAGGGTGAGTATGGAGATGATACCACTTACTAGATAGTTCTTGGCAAAATATTACACATTAAATTACTTTAATACCATCAACTATGTACTTTAATATGATTTTGATATGTTAAAATATTACCAGGGTATGTTAAGGTCCATCGCCCTTGATATACCTAACATGTGTTTTTTGGGACATTTAATTTACTTCATGAAAACTTCATATAAAATAAAGATATGTCATACAAAGGATCTTGCTGTTCCTGGACATTATTCAAATTGTTAGAAACATGACTCATTTGCAATATTTGAATGCACACGGGTCCCTAATATTGAGTTCCTGGAGAGTATCCACTGGCACTGATTTCTGGGAGTAGATTTAGAATGTCAAGTTTACCATTCCTTCCATAACAGAAACTACATATCAAAATAGTTGTACCTTTCTATAAAGAGAATAAAAAGATTAAAAACTAAAACAGAGATTTCTGATTTCCTTTTTACATTAAGCGTCATTAAATCTGTTCAAAAAATAAGGAAAATAGATTTCTTTCTGGATTAATCTTATTTTCCCCAAATTATCTGCAACTGATATGACTTTTTCCATAAAAAGACAAAAAAAAAAACTGGCCTTGTTGCCTTCTATTTATTTCAGCTTTTAAAAGATGTACAAAATAGAAAACAGAATTAAAATTGGGCTCCTTAGTCAAAATTTCAGAATGATCTGTATTACCCTGTATGAACTATCAAATAAATAGTTCAGTGAACTACATGCAATTAAGCATTTATCTCTGTTTAGTTAAAATAAAATATCCACAGTAAGCTGCAGTCATGAATCTATTTATTCATTAAAATAAACAAATCTTTATTCATTACCAACCATATGACAGACCTGTTCCAGAAAATGATGAAGAAAACATACTATCTGCAGAGTAATATATAATATAAAAAAATCTGTATTTATTTATTCAGGATTTGCTGAGTATAAATAGTGAGGGAAACAAATACACAAATCTGTGTTTTCATATATGTGTATGTCACAAGAAACATGGTATATTAAAGACAGCATTAGATTTGGGGGCAGAAAACCTGTATTTTAGCTGTATGACTTTGAGCATTGTTACATTCAGGTATATGATGAGATAAATCATATTAAATGGGAGATTTTAAAGGTAGAAGCTGAAGGTGAAAACAGCCAGTCAAATGATGTGAACTTTAAGATTGACCATCAGTATCTAGAGTAGCTCAGTAGATGTTCATTTTTATTAGTTGATAATAGAGTTAGAAAAATATAAAAATAAATTAAAAGGCATTATTATTTCCACCTCTCCTCATTTTTTCCACCTCTCTCCCTTCTTTCTCAACCCCCAGAGTAAGTATTAAACTTATTTTGATGTTCTTCCAGTGCAATCTTTGTTGATTTATTAATCTGATATGTCAGTCTCATCTGGTTTAACAAACTGGTGCTTTCACAACTGTGGTACCGTGGTGCCCAGTTATTTTAGTCTTGATAAAAGGCGATTGTCAAGCTTTAGCTACAGCTAGTTTAAAACTTCCTCTCTGTGCTTGCTATTTCTGAATATATAGGTGTTGATTTTATTTATTTATTTTCCTTTGATGGAACTACTTTCTTGCCTTCTGGGAATTCATGCTACACTCAGAAAATATTTGCAGCTCTGGCTGAAAATAGCCACATGCAAAATTCTAAATTGCTAAACTATTATCTAAACTTTGGTATAATCAAATGTTGGTGTCATTATTTACTGTACAATTCATCCATTTAAAGTGTACAGTTTTATGATCTTTTAGTATATTCACAGATAAGTGCAATTACTTCCACAGTAAATTTTAAAACATTTTTACCACTTCCAAAACATGAGCTGAATTCATATTGTCCCCAATCCCAATAGAGAATTATAGGCCAATAATCCTAGGGATGAGATCAATATAAGAGCATGCAAATTTAATTAAATGATTTTCTCTAAATTTTAATAATAATTAATTCAAATATTTATATGTCCTTATTTTCTTAGATGTTATTTAAAGTTAAGTACAGATCCCTGTATAAAAATGTAATTTTAGTAACTAGAATGTTTCACATAGTCTTATGTCAAGGTGACTCAATAATATCTTTTTAATTAAATGGTTCATTTATTCAGCACATAATTATTGTTTTCTTGCTATCTGTCAGGTAGTCAAGAAGATAATAAAATGCACAGTCATTGACTTAAATTAATTTTCAGTATCTTTTAAAGGCACCTATCACAGAAATCAGAAATTAGAATTAAACATGAGTCCTTTGCTAGAAGTGAGCACAGATGCTAAAAGAAGTTGAAGGAGGCTGACCTAGATTATCACCCTGGTAGATATTATTACTGAGCACAGTTATTTTTTGATGATTGGATGAACAAATGATACAAGAAGAAGGAAGTCCTGGTTGAAGCAACATCAGGTGTAAAAGCATGCAGTTATATAGTAAGTACAGTACCTTTGCATGAATTCAGGTAGTTTCTCCTGTAAGGTAGGATTTACATTAAAATAAAGTATACAGTATATAGAAAGAGACCTTTCTATGTATGCAAGGAGTTTGTAATCTAATTTAAATTTAACTTGAAGATAATAAGAACTCAAGAGGGTTTTATGCAGAGAGTAACATAATGATACTTGGGCAAGACTGAACAAGTCTGAGATTAGATTGGAAGGCTAGGGTGAAGGAGTGATGGTGAAACTGAAGACTGGAGACTTGTTAGTAGAATCCAAGTTAGAAATGAAGAGTGAGGATGTAAAATGATGTATCTACTTTGGAAAACTGTGTGAAGGTTCTTCAAATGGTGAAACAAAGTTGCCATATTATGCAGCAATTCTATTCCTACTTATGCAATCAATAGAAATGAAAACATATATCTACACAAAAAATTTAACACAAATGATTACAGCAGCATTAATTATAATAGCCAAAAGATGGAAACAGCAAAATTGACATTCAACCAGTGACTGGATAAATAAAATATAGGGTATCCATGCAATAGAATATTATCTGGCCATTAAAAAGGAACAAAGTACTATTACATGTGACAGGTTGGATAAACCTTGATAAGTGAAGGGAAATCATCATAAAAATCTAAATATTTTCTGATTAAATTCATATGAAAACCCAGAATAGGGAAATCTATGGAGACAAAAAGTAGATTAGTGCTTGCTTACAGCTGGGGGTAGGGGGTAAGGTGAAGGAATAGGTGGGTGATAAAGTGCATAATGTTTATTTTTGAAGTGGTAAAAATGTTTTAAAATTTACTGTGCAGATAGTTGCACTTATCTGTGAATATACTAATATCGTAAAACTGTACACTTTAAATGGATGGATTGTATGGTAAATGAATTATATCTCAATAGAGCTGTTTAAAAAGGAAGAAAAAGTAGTGATGAGAACCTGAATAAAGACAATAGCATTAACAATGAAGAGGAGAGGATTGAGAAAGTTGACAGATATAAAGGGCTTTAAGGCCAGGTGGATTTCTTGGCTGGCTGGGAAGTGAGGAAAAGGGAAAAGACTAGGGAAATATCTGGTTTATTGTTTTGAGAAGTAACTGAGTGATGGTGATTCCAATTATTGAAAAGGGGTCTTCAGGAATATCATGCATGTTTAGAGGTAATATGGAAATATATAATTAGTTCTGTGGTTTATTCGTTGAGTTTAAGCTGCTTGTGTGACATATGTGAGGATCACCAGTAGGTTGTTTAATATGGGTATATAACTTAAGAGAGCCATCTAGGCTATAATTGCAGATAGAAGGTCACCAGTGACCATGTAGGCAATAAAACTGTAAACATAGATGGTTTCTCCAGAAAGAATATTTTGAGAGATATTAGTAAAGAGAATGAAATTTTGGAGACCACTGTGGCAGGAAGAGGAAGAGAGCCTTTGCCAACATTATTTTGGAGTGAATGGATCCATTTTGAGTAGGACTTTGAATTAAATGAGATATTGCAGATTGTCTAGTACAGTGTTCTTTAAATATGGGATAGGTAGCACAGATCAGTTGATTCTCATGAAATCGTAATAGAAGCCCAAATATAAAACAAATAAAATAGCTGCTCTGTTCCAGGAAGAGCACGCAAGCATGAACTCTGGGCTGTTCCTATTCACTTCATAAGGAGGGTCACTGAGTTGCTTACTACAATTTTTAGGATGAAGAGATTATAGTGTGAAAATACCTGCTATTTTAAATTAGGGGAGCAATGATGCCTCAATCAGAAGTTAATCAGAGAAGAAGAACTACAATGAATAGTATATAATGAAGGATTTACTCTAGGAATGAAACCTACCCAGTTGCGGGAGAAGCTGAGGAAGTGAGAGTCCAAAGTGAAAGCTGGAGAATCAGAGAATCAGTAATCACTTCTCTGGAAGCACTGATGCAGGTGAAAAGATCAGAGCTTGCAAGGGAATGTGGGAAGCCAGATATTTCAATCTGCTAGAATGAGACCAGAAAGAACTGGTGGAGAAGGCTATGGAATCTGCTACTGCATCTGGTAATGAAAGTGGCAGTTGAAAAGAGCTGAACACAGAGTGAGGGAGAATGAGGACATACTAGTAGTCACTGGCACCTCTGTATTTGTCTTTCACCACGGGTAACCAGGCCAGCGTTTAGAGAGTAAGCTGCCGTTTCATGTCCACCTCCTAAAGCCCATGCAAATTTCTCTTTTGTACTATTTCTACTCAGGATTGTGATTTCTGGGAAATATAGATTTAGTTTGGATAAGCTGACACAGGACAAAAATGCCACAGTGACACTGAAAAAACTTGAAGACAATCTTTCACTGAATAATTAATCAACCTAAATACTGTTTATTTTAACCACAGAATTCATTTTTTTAAATTCATAAGAACTATTTTTTAATCTTTGCACTTTTTTCAAAACTAATTTTATTTTTTAAGTCGAAAATTTCCCCTTGGATCTGAAGATAGTAATTAGAATTTATTAAAGCATAGTTTTGGTTTCCTAAATTACCTATTTTTCTACTGTTCTTTTTTCTGTTTTGTTTTGTCTCCTTATTTTGCTTATATGTCATTTTGCATGCTATATTAATTCATTTTTTTCATGCTATCCATTTCCTTCAAATTTCTATAATCTTTTTTTTGAGTGTTCCTATTTATAACACATGAGCTTTATTTTTAGTATAAAAAGTTGATACAGGTTTCTCTTGAAGTTACATGAAACTATTTCTTCAACTAATATTATCCTTAGATGGAAATACTAGTTATTACTTCCATCAAGAGGAAAGAGTTCTTCTGGGACTTTCTAAAGGAAATCCTCACACCATTGTAAAGCAATTATACTCCAATAAAGATGTTAAAAAAATAAAAATTAAAAAATAAAGGGAATCCTCAAATTGGCAACAATTGGAAAAATAAGACAGGTATTTCTCTTAGAATAGGGAAATATTAGTGCCTTCACCTATTCTGTTGTTCTGTCCTGCTCTGGCACCTTTTCTAGGATCTATACCTCTGTGTCCCCTGCATCGGCAGGTGGACTCTCAACCACTGTGCCACCAGGGAAGCCCTCTCTTCCTCTTTTTAGAGACCAATTCTTAAGCTTTATCTTGGAAGCAAAACCCACTCCTGCCAGCTATTTTATTTTTCCCTGAGAAAGGAACAATATTAACCATCTACTTATACAAATACCAATTATAAAAAATCATCTTAGTAATTGTTCCCCAGCTTTGTCAAGTTTTCTGTAGATCACATTTAATCCAGTTACCCTAGGAAAATCTATGCTCATAATATACATGTTCTCCATCTATTGGATTTTACATGCTTGCTACCTCTCATGTAGTCTTAAGATTTTTGGACCATTGATAGCACAAATTACATTTTTCCAACACTTTTAAAATTTAATGTTTCTTTTAAAAGATATTTCTTGTTTATTTATTGCCAGATAAAACAGTTGGTAAATGTAGATGTGTGTGCTGCCATAATTAAACTGAAGAATACTGTTGGACTTCATAGCAATACCACACTTACACTGGGGCAATTTAGAGGACCTGACCCAAGCCCTACACATGAGGTAACCCATGGTTTAGAATACTTTCCCTAAAACTTTCTTAGTCCCCCTCTATTGTCAGAGACTAGCCAGACTGGAAGAACTGAAGACAGGGGTCCTGCAGCCAGGACAAGACCTTTGTCTTGAGTCACCATTTACATCCATTGGGAAGCTTTCCAGCTCTACATCTGCACCTACCACACGGGATCAGTCTGAGGCATGCCAGGTCACTCCAGAGACCTGGTAGTTGGCCACATACTAGGAAGGTAGCCTGGTGAGCGAATCATTCCCACTGAGTTGCCTACTTCTTTTGCGAGACTGATCAGGGTCCAGAGTGATTCCAACATGCTGATTTTAATGACTGTTGCTCACACTGGACATAAGAAGAGCTCAGGGCTCTGGGATATCAGTGGTACATCACTGATTTCCCCACACATGGACCTATATCTGGGTTTTCATCCATCCATGTTCTCACCATCACCTCAGTGATGGCGGCAGTCATCTTTTAGCCCTTGTAAGCTCCACATCACATGTCAGGCAGTCATCCAAGGATGACTTCTCCTTTGTCCTCAATAGGACTTTGGAGACCTTTGCTCTGCAGTGCCAATCGGCCATTCCAATTAATGTTCTCTCTTGCCTCTGATACATGTGAAATGTTTTGCCCTATCGGAAGAATCTTAAGACATGCAAAGGAGGGACAGACAAATAGAACTTTGGCAAACAAAACCACTCCTGTTACTTCATCAATGGATTCTTTGAGTGTCCTCCGCACTGGTAATGATGTGTGGAAGGCAGGTGCGCAATCAACAGTGAAAGAGATCACATTCAATAATGTGGTGATTCTGGCCTAGAGACTTCATGAAGATCTAGGAAGATGTGTTGCTCTACCTTTGCCCTATAAAATTCTGAACAGAAAATTCAACATGAATAGAAAATGAATTATTGCTCACATTTTCCTGCATAACAGGCCACAGGGCTTTCATTCATAGTCATTATCAGCAAAGCACAGCAACCTTTGTGAGAACATTGGAAACCAGTATTTACCAGAAGTGTGAAGAAAGATGCAGCATCGCAAGGAATGATGTAAAAAGCAATAAATAAATGGTATTAGAGAACAGCAGAAGCTGAAGAACTTTATTGTTTTCATAAACATTATCTCTAAAGAGCCATGGTATTGCAGATAATACCACGTGGCTACCTTCTTCTCACGTATATTAGGTTTCTAGGGCTACCATGAAAAAATACCACAAACTAAGTGGCTTACACAACAAAAATGTATTGTCTTACAGTTCTGGAGGCCAGAAGTCTGAGATCAAGGTATTAGCAGAGACATGCTTCCCTTCAAGGTGTTACGGAAGGATCTCTTCCAGGTCTATCTATCTCATAGTTTCTTATAGTTTCATGGCTTGTGGCAGGATAAGTCCAGTCTTTACATGGTGTCCTTCCTGTGTACATTTCTGTGTCCAAAATTCCCCTTTTTATAAGGACGCCAGTAATATTGCATTAGGGATCTACCCTACTCCAGTATGATCTCATCTTAAACTTAACTCATTACATCTGCACCAGCCCTATTTCCAAATAAGGTTATATTCTGAGGTACTAGAGGTTAGGGCCTGAATGTATGAATTTGGATTGATGTTGTTTAACACAACACCTTGAGTGTTGGGAGATATGAAATTACCCAGCAGCAGTTAATTAAAAAATAAAGGAAACAGGGCTTCCCTGGTGGCACAGTGGTTGAGAGTCCGCCTGCTGGTGCAGGGGACACGGGTTCATGCCCCGGTCCAGGAAGATCCCACATGCCGCGGGGCGGCTGGGCCCGTGAGTCATGGCCGTTGAGCCTGCGTGTCTGGAGCCTGTGCTCCGCAACGAGAGAGGCCACAACAGTGCAAGGCCCGCGTACCAAAAATAAATAAATAAATAAAAAATAAAGGACAAAAAAAAAATGGGTTTCTGGACATGAACAGTAGCATGATGGTACCTGGACACTATGGAAAATCTTCATGTGATTGGATAATAAAACACATGAGCTAGCACCTCTTCTCTATCGATTATTATAATTTTTTTTTTTTTTTTTTTTTTTTTTTTTTGTCCCCTGCATCGGCAGGCGGACTCTCAACCACTGCGCCACCAGGGAAGCCCTATTATAATTTTTTATTGGAAAATCAATATATCTCACATGGGCCAATGAATTTTATAATACACTGTCAAATCAAACTGTTTATATAGACAAGGGTCCTACCAAAAAAATGCTTTCCTGACATCCCATACACCCAGAGGACAACCCTGAGGATGTCTCTGATATTTTTTCTTTGCTGTTATGATTTTATTCTTACCTTTTCAAATCAACTAATCTATGTTTGTTCGTTTATTTGTTTGTTTTGTTTTCCTTTGAATAGAACCCTTGGAATGAGTGCATGCAATATGTACTCAGTTTGCCATTTTTTGACTGGGAGACTAAACTAATTTAAATGCATCTAATTATCAGCCTATTTTAGTTCTAAAAATATGTCATAGAATAGGCTATTTTTTGAAAAAATTTAAAATCAGCACTCACATGATATATGTACTTAATTATCCAAAACTACAATAATGTTTTTTACTATTCTCTTTCAGATACATGTAGCTTACAAATATCTTCTTAACTAAATATTGTGCAATGGTACCAATAAAAAAGTGAAAATGTACTGAAGTACATTTATAAGTTATTGATAAGACAGAAATATTAAAATCAGGGTAATTGAGGAATAAGTTAGATTGTAAAATATGTTATGGCATCATTTAATAATCTTTAAAGTTTCCTCAAGAGAGACTTCCCTGGTGATCCTTGAATCCATCCTTCAATGCTGGGGGTGTGGGTTCAATCTCTGGTCAGGGAACTAAGATCCCACGTGTGCGCCACAGCTACTGAGGCCACCATGCCTCAACGAGAGAGCCCACGCACTCTGGAGCCCATGCACCACAACCAGAGAGAGAAAAAACCCGTACTCCATACCTAGAGAGAAGCCCACGCTGCAGTGAAGAGCCCTCACGCTGCTACGAATGATCCTGCATGCCACATCAAAGATCCCACGTGTCACAGCTAAAGACCTGATGCAGCAAAAAAAAAAAAAAAGTTTCCTCAAGAATAATGACTAATGGGAGGAGTAGCCAACATGGCAGAGTAGAAAGACCTTGAGTTCACCTCCTTTCAGGGGCACACCAAAATTACAACCATTTACAGAGCAAGTATGTATAGAAGACCTGAAGACCAGCAGAAAAGATTGTCTACAGCTAAAGATATAAAGAAGGAACCACAAAAAGATGTGTAGGAGGGGTGAAGACACAGTACAGTCAAGACCCATACTCCCAGGTGGGAGACCCATAAATAGGAGGATAATTACAATTATAGAGGTTCTCCCCAAAGAGGGAGGGGTCTGAGCCCCACATTGGTCTCCCCAGCCCTGGGAGGAATGCACGGGGAAGATGAGCCCCCAGAAAATTTGGCTTTGAAGGCCAGTGGGGCATACTTTCAGAAGAGTCAGAGGGCTGTAGGGAATAGAGATTCCACTCTTAGAGGGCACACACAAAATCTCACACACTCCAAGACCCAAGGCAACGCATGGCCTGGAAACCAGTCAGACTGGGGGCCAGCCACATCTACCTTTAAACCCATGGTGGTCAGCCAGTGAAACAGACAACCTATAAGAAATGGACAAATTCCTGGGAATGTACAATCTCCCAAGACCGAAGAAGGAAGAAATAGAAAATATGAACAGACCAATTGACAGTAATGAATTGAATAGGTAATAAAAAAAAAACAAAACCCTCCAAACAAACAAAAGTCCAGGACCAGATGGCTTATCAGGTGAATTGTACCAAACATTTAGAGAGCAGGTAGCATCTAGCCTTCTCAAATTATTCCAAAAAAAAAAAAAAATTGCAGAGGTAGAAATGCTCCCAAACTTATGAGGCCAGCATCAGCCTGATACCAAAACCAGACAAAGGTATCACTAAAAAAAATTACAGGCCAGTATCACTGATGAACATAGATGCAAATATCCTCAACAAAATATTAGCAAATCTATAAATACATCTCTTGTGTAAAACTGGATTTTATTTGGTGAATTTTCTTAAACAAAGAATGACTGTTAATAACCAACTTTAAAAAGTGCCTTTCATTATTTCACAGAAACTTGAAATTAAGATTTATACATTTAACTGAAGGTATACCATTGACAAGATAAAGACCGAAATAAGCAATTAGACATTCACATAGCATCTCTTTGAAAGAGAGAGAGAAATCTTTTTTCTGAAGAGTATACCAAGCTATGAAGAGACCTTAATTATGTGGAATTCCAGTTAAGAAAATGCATAAGAAATTATTACCTACAGTTTAAGTACCCAGTTTGATTTTTTCTATCTAAATTTTCAAGAAGAAATACCATTTCTAAATGAGGAAGATTTCCTCATGTCTTTAGAAAAGTTAAATAATTTATTTTTAATGTAAGTATAATTCCTCTTAAAGTAATGTATGCATAAGATTAGTGTATAATGAAATGGAAATTTTTAAATGCAGAAAAACCTTGCAGGTTTTTTAACAGTTTTAGACCCTCACATAGATCTTTTGACAAACCCCTTTTATAGAGTAATTCTGGCATCTTGCTTGAGGTGAGGACAGTATTTGGAATGTCTGTATGTGTATAAATTTGGAAGGTACAAATTAACAAGTTGCTTGATGATATGTCCAGAAACATTTGCAAATATTTCTGGTCTCAGCACAATTCAGATTCAAATAAGAATTTGTCTGACACAAGACCATCTATATGTAAATTAGTAAATAAGATGGAAGGAGAGGAAAGAAATGAGCTGAGCTTTGTCACCCACCGCTGGATTCCAGAGTAATCAGTAAACGTCCTGTACAAAATAATCACTTGTCGTAAAATAAATGCAGAACATTTTGCCTATCTGTCCAGGCTGAAAGAAGCACAATGGTTATACAATTAAAAAATTATAAACTATCATCTAAAATATATTATCCAGAAGTTCTTTCTAGTAAGTTTATTATGTGTGATTCCTATACCCATTTTGGGTTTAAGAGTGTCATTTGTTCAAATTTGATTAAATTTGCTCCAGTCTGGTCTTTGACACCAATAGAACTCTTCTTGCTTTCCTTCTTTGTTTCTTAATTAAATTAATTGGAATGGGACTTCACAAAAGTCCTTGAGGCCTTGAGGAAAGAAAAATATGTATAAATTTTCTTGTAATAGAGGACATTCGGTAGTTTTACTCAAGCATATCAGAGTAAAATTCCAGAGGAATAATGTATATACATTTACACGTATTAAATTTTTAGTAGACAAAATTACATTAAAAAATGCTTTTGTTTACCTAATGCCCCCCAAAACTTATAAATTATTTATTAAATACATTCTGTGTGTCAAAGCACCATTTTCTGCTGTTGGAATCCAGTAAGCAAAATAGTTGAAATGCTGATCTCTGGCTTAAATTATAGATGGGGAAGGAATGTTATAAAATATGAATAAATTTATTAAATGAATTAAAATGGTAATATATGATAAGAGAAAAATGAAACTATGTGACAGGAACAGAGTGATTGTGACAAAACCCTTCTTGAGATTGAATGATCATGTAAGGCTTCTCAGAGAAGTGACATATAAAATGTTAATTTAATGAAAATGAACAGCCATGTAAGTGAAGAGTTAGGATCAGAAATCCCAGGCAGAAAAAAAGCAAGAAAAAAGATTTTCTGAGAGGAACTAGCTTATAATGTTTATGGTTAAACTTACTGGTGTAGTCGGTAAGTTTTGAGCAAATGGAAAAATGAAAGAAAATGTGGTATAGGGGTTAAATAGGAGCCAGATTTTGGTAGTCAAACGTCATTGAAAGGAATCTGGGTTTTAACTGAACTGCAGTGGTTGAGAGTGCAACATTCTATTGTAAAATAAGTTCATCTTGGATTGACCCTCTTGTAGAACAACTCTCAACTCTGCACAAAATATTAAAAAGCACAAATATCTGAAGGCATTCAGTGTGCAGAAATGCAGGCAGATTCTGGAAGGATGTCAAGACTTAGAAGAGGGAACGGGATAAGGTGGGCTTTCCATTTTACTGTTTCTGGCCTGAGGGCAGGACATATTCAGCACATACAGAGTGTCTAAAAATTTGCCATCTTCCTGGCTTTAGAAAATCAGAAGACAGAGTCTGAGAGAGCTACAGCAGCTGAAAATTTATGGTAGTACTTCAGACACTAGAGAACCATGAAGCAAGGAAGATGGGTTATCATGAATTTTGAGTGTAAACTATGCCTAAATAGCTGACTGACACCTAAATTACACATGCACAGGTTAGAATCAAGGCATCCCAGTAAAGGATAAAAGAACTGAGTGGAAATTTGAACTGCTACCCAAGAGACAGACCTTGCAGTTTGAGTCCAACCAACTTAAAGCCTGAAAACAAAGAAACAAAAAACAACATTCTTCAGAGGAAGAAAATAGAATCTAGACATTCAGAATATAATATACAAAATATCTGAGATACAATCCAAAATTATTCAGTAAAAGAAGAATAAGGACAATATGACCCATTCTCAAAAGAAAATCCATATAGACCAACCCTGATTTGAGACAAATATTTAATTGAGAAAAAAAGAATATCAAACATCTATTAAAACTATATTCAATGATGGAATGAAAAATATGGTAATAATGAATGATTATACATGAAATATCAACAGAGAAATGAGATCTATTAAAAAAGAAGAGCCAAGTATAAATTTTAGAACTGAAAACTACAATATCTGAAATTTTAAGTTCCCTAAACTTAACAACAGAATGGAGATGAGAAAGGAAACAGTAAAGTTGAAAATAGATAAAGGGAAATTATCTATTCTGTAAAAAAAAGAAAGAAAAAGACTGAAAATAAAATATACAGATCTTTAGGGAAATTTGAGATAAAGTCGAGTTTTAACATCACCTATAAGGAAAAGAGGGAGGAACTGGGGTGAAAAAATATTTAAAGAAATAACCATCAAAATTTTACCAATTTTTTGAAATATGTAATTCTAAAGATTTAAAAACTTCAATTAACCTAAATAAGAATAGATAAGAAAAGAAACATTTCTAGGGACATCGTGGTGAAACAGCTGAAAGCGCAACTACAGTAATGGAAAATCATGGAAGCAGTGAAGGTAAAAATAACAAATTACATGGGTGGGGAAACATGGCAATAATTAGAATGATTGCTGATTTCTCATTACAAAATATGGGCTCCATAATATAGTGAATTAATATCTTTATAGTGCATGTTAAAAAATAATCAACACAGAATTCTCATTCTATATCTACTAAAAATTTTGTTTATGAATGAATGTGAAGCAAATATATTTTTAGATAAATCAAAACTGAGAGAATTCATCACAGCCATTCCTAACTAAAAGAAATGCTGAAGAAAATTCCTCAGCCTGAAGGAAAATTATTCCAGTAGGACATTCAGATCTATAAGAAAGAATTAAGAACTTTGGAAATGGGCTGTTAAGAAAAAAAGTAAAAGCAATGGAAGATTTTAAGCAGAAGACTAACACAATCTGATTCATATGAAAGAAAAATTCTGATTTTAGAAAAATGGATTTTATGGGGATAAAAGCAGTGGCAGAAAACACTTGTTAGGAGTCAAGTCAGAAATCTCAGAGTAATCATAGTGCCGTAAGTAACAGTGGTCTTGATGTCAGTGTCGGCTTGCACTCTGAGTTCAATAGTCCTTGAAATGTTTCTTTTTCTTCCACACCTTAATAAATGGTAATATGTCCTTCTGCTGTAGGATTGTAGGGATTATGATTTTGTATACTTACTGATGTGTTATAGTGACCTTTTTCCAGGGCACCCACCTCTACTTGGTTTGTGGGTTTCTAGATCTAAAAATTATTTCCTTTTCAGAAATTTGGCATGGAAACATGGCTTTTTTATTTTAATTGGGGTAACTTATCAAACTCTTGATTATCCATTCTTGATTTCTTTTCATGGTATAAGTTAAGTATCTTTGCTGGTTGCTCATCTCTTCTGCCTGGAAGGACATTATGTTCTCTTAAACATCAACATATTTTCTGTAGGTCAGACTTGCCTGACTGCCCTCTTACCACTCATTATACTAATTGTATACAGCTACTTGCTACCAAGTACAGTATTTACCACCATGACTTGATTGTTTTAAGATCCTTTCATTGCCATTGCTATCTGTGAGTTTCCTAACAGCCTCTAGCACTGTTAGCCCTGGCATACGTTGAAGCATCACTCACTTGAGTGATCTGGTGCCTCTAGCAACTGTGTATTCTTTATGGCCTTGGAAAACAGTTCATATTCTTTTCCTTCCTATAGAAAACAATCATGTTTCATTTTCTGGCCTTACATAACGTTCACTTTTCTGAGCCTTTTAATCACTTCTTCCTCCATTTGTTCCTCCAGATTAATATGGACCATATCTTATTTTCACACTTTTAGAAGCCATCCTACTAGTAAGCTCACACCATCACCTAGGCTCCTTGCCAGGATATTAATTCCTGTAACCAAGAAGAGTGCTTACAAATCAGTAAGCTCTTCCATATACAACTTTATTTCCACCTCACTTTATCAAGCACTCTCAGAACCCAATTACACACATACTTCCCTAGCTCTGCCTAGTATATGCCAGCTGGGTCTTGTTCCTCTTTTGTGGTATAATAATTCTCTCTTTTATTAGGTTCAGCATATCTTCAACTAGGGTATGTTTTGACTTAGCCCTCATTACAAACCTTTTTTCCAGGAGGCATGCTGAGGAAATAACCTGAGATGGAGGGAACCTGTTTTGTGTGCATTATCTCTATGCAAGGAGGACATGTCAGCTTTTTATAGGGATAAGCGGGAAATTTCTGCAGCACAGGGAATCCAGGGTGCATCAATGCAGATACCTTCATCCTGTTTGTCAGGTTCCTCTTCTTCTCTAATCTGAATTTTGACCTTGGTAGATCACATCTTCTTTGCTTCAAGGTTTAACATTCTTTGGAGCTTGACTGCTCTGATAATTAAGTCTTGGAACATCAACTTTGAAGATTTTAGAAAAACACATTACTTTCATATTAAAATAAGCAAAGATATATTATGGAGCAGAATGCAAAAATATGTGAATTTTTTTAATATGAAAAAAGTGACTTCAAAGAATGTTTGTTCTTATATCTGGTTTGCTTCAGGCTAAGGCACTTGATCTCAGGGAGGTTATACATTCACTGTCCTATGCTGATATGAGTATTTCAGTGAAAAACATGAAAATTATTACATTATACAAAGTTTCTCCCTGCTGTGTGTTGCATCTGTTAATATTTATAACTTTCTTATAGGCATGTGGTTAGAACAAACTCTTCAAAACTTAAAAATATATTGAAGGAATACAGACAAACATAAACACAGTGGCACTGGAAGACTTTGCCTTATCTAAGTTGGTGATTTCACTGTTTTCACCAGAATCTCTGTAATTTCACAGTCATCATGGGACTTAAATCTACCATTTAGATTTTCTAGATTTATATTTTCTAGATTTATATGTTACAGTAATCAAACTAATAATTTCACAAATCGTTGTTTTGAAGGTTGTGGGTAACATTTTGGCAAGTTGAGATTGAATTCAGATAGAAAACAGTGAGCCTGGGGGATGACTTAAATATTCTAGCTGACCATCTTAATAGTGAGTTTAATATTGATGATAATAAGAATGAGTTCTATGGAAACTCTTTATAACCTAGAAAATATACTCATATAAACTATCTCACTTACTCTTTATAACTCTTCTCTGAGGCAGGCCGGAAAAGCTTACCATTCTTGCTTTAAAGATGAAGAAGCTGAGATGGTGACTATAGCTAATAATATTGTACTGCATACTTGGAAGGTGCTAAGAGAGATCTTAAAAGGCCTCATCACAAGAAAAAAAATTTTTGTTACTATTGATGGTGATGGATTTTAACTAGACATATTATGAGGATCATTTCAAAATATATACAAATATTGAATCATTATGCTGTACACCTGAGACTAATATAATGTTATATGGCAATTATACCTCAATAAAAACAAAAAATTACTTTGTCAATAAAGTTTGCTGAATATACTTTAAATAAAAGATGACAAAGCTGAGGCTTACAATAATGAAGTAATGTGCCTATGGGATTATCATGGGATCTTGAAGTAAAGCTTGTCTTCAAACCCATCCTTTAGCTTTATCCATCACATTGTAAAAGAGTGAATAAAGGATTAAGATCCACACAAGATTTAAATTCTGGTTCAAACAATAAATATGCAAATATGGGGTTTACATCACAGGACTATTACATCTTAAGCCATTTCAACTATTTGTTGTTTGTATATTTGAGAAGAAAGAAACCTCAGTGATACTTTTATAAAGGAGTGGCTATCTGAGTTACTCAAGTTAGATCTGGGTAGAAATATGCAGAGATGTACTAAATGACCTTACTATCAGTTGAATATCATATAACTTTTGTAACAGAAATGACTGATTATAAGAAAATATTATTCTTCAAGCCAAGGCTTCCCAGCTTTGCCTTTGTAACTCCCCAGGTTTCCTTCGGATGTTTCAAGGATGAAAAAATGCTTCAAAGTAAATATGTATTGAAATTTAAAATTTTCATATGTGTTATAATTATTTTCTGTGTGTGGAGCAAGAGAGTAAATGGATATTCTAGCATTTAATTTCAGTGTGAAAAGTTTTGCAGATAGAGTTTTCCTGGCATCATGGAGTTATGGCATATATTTGCAAATCTTCTAAAATGCAGAGTGAGGCTGGGGGTGGAAGAGGGTGCTACATGAAGTTTCTAATCAAATAATCATTGTGCACTGTGAGAAATGAGACTAGTACCTTTAGAGCTCTCTCTAAAACTAGTGGAAACAAATTTCATCAGTTATCCCAACTGTGAGTGAGGAAGCTGAGGTATTTACATACCACCTCTTACTACATCATTGGCTGAGGGCTGCTTCCAGCATTAAATCTCCAGTAGTTCCATTTTGCTGGTGTCAGTATGCAGAGCTCTGTGAGGGATTATTTGTGGAGTCCTGCAGTATCTGCTACAATCTTCCCCAGACTATTCATCATTCCTTAGTTCTGCACTTTCAATCCTTCCAGGCTTCGTTCATATTTGGAATGCCTTTCCACACAGGATACTCACAGTAAAGGACAGATCTTCACACGATGCCCTTTTTCACCAAGACTTAAAACTGATCCTTAACTCCCTGTTCTAATATAAGAGAGTAGCCCCTTTCCTCCCAGGTCCTCCCAGTTACAAATAAAAACCTTGAACCTAATCAAACAAACATAGGAAGACTCTGAAAAGTGGCTAAAAAAAAGAAAAAAGGTGGCCCACCTAGGAACCTCATCACTTGTAAAACAAAATCCAATTAGTTCTCTGGGTCTTCTTACTGCCTCCTATATAATCTGGACAGAGTGCAGCAGAAAGCTACAACCTGGAACCATCAACAGGTATGCACAAAAAATAGCTCCAAGAAGAGCCTGATACCTCTAGCTAAAGGACCAGGAAAAGAGTAGCCTGAAAACAACAACAACAAAATATTTTGGCAATATCTACCTCACTTCAGCCAAAACCCAAAGGAAAAACCACACTTATTCATGCAATTTCATCAATCCATGAAGGAAGTAGATCTTCCACCCAACACTCACCCTTTCCTCACCCCATGGATGCTGGTGTTGTACTACAATTCCCCTGCCAGGTGATATCAGTAGGCCACGTGGGATCTGCTCTTCTGTGTTCTGCCTAGTATAACCATATGGAGGTCTGCTTTCTCTTCCAGGATATTGTGTTTTGGAGCGTGGGCTCTAGGCACGTGGGCTTCAGTAGTTGTGGCACATGGGCTCAGTAGTTGTGGCTCATGGGCTGTAGAGTGCAGGCTCGGTAGTTGTGGCACACAGGCTTAGTTGCCCCATGGCATGTGGGATCTTCAGGGACCTGGGCTCGAACCCGTGTCCCCTGCATTGGCAGGTGGACTTTTAACCGCTGCACCACCAGGGAAGCCCCTGCTGTTTTTCTCTTGGTTCACATGTACGTCTGAGATTTTGGCTGGGAAAATTGGGCTGACTCATCTTTGGTCCATATTTTTTTATTTTAATCCTCCATCAGATTACCCAGTACTTGTTAATGTAATGATTTCAGGGTTAAAATATTTAATTGCAAGCTATCCAGTTCTCTCTTTTTTCTCAGCCATGTCGACTTATAAATTTTGAGGTAATGGGTATTCCATCAGCCTGACTCCAAAGGGAGGTCAATGTATTTGTATTATTTTGCTATTCAACCATACCTTAGCCTAGCCTGACTCATTTTTGCATATAATAGGTTCCATATAAATGTTCATTGAAGGAATGAATATTTATTTTTCTTATTAACTATATCAGAGGAAATAAGCATGTAAATGAAACCTTCTTAAAAAAATATACCTTGACAATTTGAGGGTAATGAAGGTTATATATTCTAAATAATATTTCTCAAACCAGAGCTTCTGAGGATATATGACTAATATTTGGATAAAAGAAAACAAAATATTACCAAACTAATTCATATTAGCTATATAATTTCAAAGTCTCTATTCATTCAATAAATATTTAATCACTAAGAAGTAAATGCCAGTCCTTTTTCCAGGTACTAGAAATACAGAAATAAATAAAACAGAGAAAAGTCACACTCAAGGGAATTATTTTCCAGTACTTCCAATCCAAATCCCCAAACCAGCCCCAATCCAAAAAACTGAAAGTTAAATTATATCCCATTGAGTTTAATTCTATCTAGAGGTTAGTAACCCAAATGTATTTCTCCATTTATAGTTACTCGCCATTCAAATTTTTATATCAAATAGCCATTTCAATCTAACATAGGTAAAACATAATACTTCATTTCCTCATACCCATCACTTCTTCCCCACATCACCTTAACTTCTACCCCTCAAATGTGTCTTTCTTCTGACCTTCTTTACTTTATATCAGTGTTGTGGATACTGTGATGTTCTACTCAGACGCCTCTACAAAGAATTTATCATCATCAATGTTATCAATGCTATTAGCAAGCAACCTTCAGGGGTCATGTACCAAAATCCAGAGATACTCAAGTCCATTATATAAATGGCACAGTACAATGAATACCATCAGCCCTCTGTATCCATATAAGGTAAGTCCCCTACATACAAAACTTCAAGTTGCGAACTTTCAAAGACGCAAGCGTGCATGCCAGCCCCTGTATGCCAGCAGTTGTACTCTACTACTCTACTTTTCAAGGTACTGTACTGTAAGTTTAAAATGTTTTCTTTATTTTTTGTGTTTGTTTTTTATGTACATATTATTTGTGTGAAAAGTATTATAAACCTATTGTAGTACAGTACTATACAGCCAATTGTGTTAGTTGGGTACATAGGCTAATTTAGTTAGACTTACGAACAAATTGGAATTACGAACATGCTGTTGGAATGGAACTTGTTCCTATGTTGGGGACCCACTGGAGAGAAAGAGAGAGAGAGAGAGAGAGAGAGAGAGAGAGACAGTCTGTTTCTGTGGTAGATGGTAGAACCCTGATGGATACATGGGCTATGATATGGGATCAATTGCTAAATTGAAGTACATAGTATTTTTTTTATTGGAGTATAGTTGCTTTACAATGTCATGTTAATTTCTACCATACAGCAAAGTCAATCAGCTATACATATACATATATCCCCTCTTTTTTGGATTTCCTTCCCATTTAGGTCACCACAAAGCACTGAATAGAGTTCCCTGTGTTATACAGTAGATTCTCATTAGTTATCTATTTTATACATAGTATCAGTAGTGTATATAAGTCAATCCCCATCTCCCAATTCATCCCATCCCCCCTTCCCCCTTGATATCCATATGTTTGTTCTCTATGTCTGTGTCTCTATTTCTGCTTTGCAAATAAGATCATCTATCCATTTTTTAAGATTCCACATATATGAGTTAGTATACAATATTTGTTTTTCTCTTTCTGACTTCACTCTGTATGACAGTCTCTAGGTCCATCCACATCTCTACAAATGACCCAATTTCGTTCCTTTTAATGGCTGAGTAATATTTCATCGTATATATTTACCACATCTTCTTTTTTTATTATTTTTATTTTTTTTTAAACATCTTTATTGGGGTATAATTGCTTTACAATGGTGTGTTAGTTTCTGCTTTATAACAAAGTGAATCAGCTATACATATACATATGTTCCCATATGTCTTCCCTCTTGTGTCTCCCTCCCTCCCACTCTCCCCATCCCACCCCTCCAGGCTGTCACAAAGCACCGAGCTAATATCCCTGTGCCTTGCGGCTGCTTCCCCCTAGCTATCTACCTTACTACGTTTACCACATCTTCTTTATCCATTCCTCTTTTGATGGACATTTAGGTTGCTTCCATGTCCTGGCTATTGTAAATAGTGCGGCAATGAACATTGTGGTACATGACTCTTTGAATTATGGCTTTCTCAGGGTATATGCCCAGTAGTGGGATTGCTGGGTTATATGGCAATTCTATTTTTAGATTTTTAAGGAACCTCCATACTGTTCTCCATAATGGTTATATCAATTTACATTCCCACCAACAGTGCAAGAGGGTTCCCTTTTCTCCACACCCTCTCCAGCATTTATTGTTTGTAGATTTTTTGATGATGGCCATTCTGACCGGTGTGAGGTGATACCTCATTGTAGTTTTGACTTGCATTTCTCTAATAATTAGTGACGTTGAGCATCTTTTCATGTGCCTCTTGGCCATCTGTATGTCTTCTTTGGAGAAATGTCTATTTAGATTTTACACCCATTTTTTGTTTGGGTTGTTTGTTTTTCTGATACTGAGCTGCATGAGCTGTTTGTATATTTTAGAGAGTAATCCTTTGTCAGTTGGTTCATTTGCACATATTTTCTCCCATTCTGAGGGCTGTATTTTTGTCTAGTTTATTGTTTCCTTTGCTGTGCAAAAGCTTCTATACTACAAAGCTACAGCAATCAAGACAGTATGGTACTGGCACAAAAACAGAAATATAGATCAATGGAACAAGGTAGAAAGCCCAAGATAAACCCGTGCACCTATGGTGACCTAATCTATGACAAAGGAGGCAAGAATATACAATGGAAAAAAGACAGCCTCTTCAGTAAGTGGTGCTGGGAAAACTGGACAGCTCCATGTAAAAGAATGAAACTAGAACACTCCCTAACACCATACATAAAAATCAACTCAAAATGGTTAAAAGACCTAAATGTAAGAACAGACACTATTAAACTCTTTAGAAGAAAACATAGGCAGAAGACTCTTTTTTTTTCTTTCTTTCTTTCTTTTTTTTTTTTTTTTCGGTACGCGGGCGTCTCACTGTTGTGGCCTCTCGTGTTGCGGAGCACAGGCTCCGGACGCACAGGCTCAGCGGCCATAGCTCACTGGCCCAGCCACTCCGCGGCATGTGGGATCCTCCCAGACCGGGGCATGAACCCGTGTCCCCTGCATCGGCAGGTGGACTCTCAACCACTGCGCCACCAGGGAAGCCCGGCAGAACACTCTTTGATATAAATCGCAGCATATCTTTTTGGACCCACCTCCTAGAGTAAGGAAAATAAAAAATAAATAAGCAAATGGGACCTAATGAAATGCATAGTTTTTGATGATCAATTAGTTGTACTGTTTTTTATTTCCCTGTATTTTCAACCCAAACTCTTCTCTTTTGAAAGAATTTTAGTGGGTATGAGATATGACCCAGTTTGTATCAGTGCCCTCTCTTTTAAGTTGATCTCACTGAGACCAAGCCCTGAATGCCTTGTTTGAACACAGTTCCCACTTGGACAAAACCACTTGGACTCAGCTTTCTAACGAGTAAAATGAAGAATTCAGGTAAAATAATGTCCAAGATCTCTTGCCATTCTAACCCTGTTATAATCAAAAACTCATTCTCACTGGCATACAGGACTACTTACTGAGCATTAGATTGCTCTATGTAAGAGTCAAATAATCACCATATTATATGATGGAGAATATGTAAATTATGTTAAATATCTCAAATACGATATGATATATAAACATAGAATTTGCCTTCTGTCTCATTTTATTAAATAAATGTGGATTGCAATTTTTCCTTTCTGAAAATTATTGTGTTTGAGCTCCAAGTGTTATCAACTAGTACAATTATTTTTGATACTTTAATAATGTAGGAAAGGATCATATTAGAGAGAAATGTTTAACTTTTTTGCCTTATTTTGCCAAACTCAGTTTGGATTTAGCAAAAGAGATTTTACAGTGATGGATCCACTCTCATTTCCTACCCCCTAAATTCATATTCATTGTATCTCATCAGCTTTTTAAAGATCTTAGGAACATGTCAGTTGATCTTCTCATTTTATGAATATATATAATATTCTTAGCTTTTAGAGTTAGCTTAGTGCTAAATCATAAGTTTACTTTGTTCATAAATTATGAATAGTGACAACATACTTGGAAATGCAAATATACCTCAATAAAAGACCCTATGTTGTCATCAGAGTAAAAGCTTGATGTTTAAGGCCTAATTAATTACAGTGTTCCGTCAACAGGAGTTTTTGCTGTTTTCTTAAATTATATAATCATCAGTAATGCAGTGCTTCCGTGAAAAGATAAAAATTCTGCTAGGAATGCAGGAAAATAGAAGATAGGTTGGACGTAATTGTCTGGGTTAATAATGGTTCCTGTAACTTTAAAGCTGTTCAAGCAGCAGGGGCAGAGAAAATATTTCATCCCCATGTTCTCCCTTTATATATATGTGTGTGTGTGTGTGTGTGTGTGTGTGTGTGTGTGTGTGTGTGTGTGTAACCTGAGTTATATTCGGGATCATAGGAGTATTCAGACTGAGTATCATGAGACAGATTTACCATACTGTAAGGAAAAAAAGAAGGAAAATGTTTACACTGACAACATTTTTGAAGTTATCTTTGTGGGAAAAAATGGGCATGATTTCTTGTTTGCTTCTATAGACAGTTCATTATGTTCTGAGCCAAGGGGTGCCCTCCTATTGATCACACAGAGGAAATGCTTAAGTGGTTTGGAGGATAGGCCTTTTGATGATAGAGAAATGGAGTAACCCCAGACTCACTACTTAATTTGTCTGAGCCTTACTTTCCTCAATCATAAAATACCTACTGTGCAGGCTTGTTGTAAAATAATAGACACAAAGGATTTAGAATAGTTACTGCCATGTTGCAAAGTCCAGTTTGTGGCCACTGCCTAACATGCTTGTTGTCAGAGAACAAAAGAGGATAAAGATTTTTTAAAAGGGTTTGAGACACGGAACACTGTCTAGTTTTTAATTCTGTGACATTAAATAATCCATGTACTATTTTGCTCTTATAATTGAAAGAAATAATTATGAAATCACTGTTATATACTTTAAGGCAAACTAAGGTTTGTTATGTAGTATACAGTGTGTATTTAAGAAATTCACCATGTTTTTCTAGGAGACAATATTTCCGGAACAATTAAGCAATTTCCATGATAAATGTGCTGTTTTCTTTTCTTTTGCATTAGAGTTTTATTTCTCCTCAGAATGAAGCATGTATATTTCACTTATGAGGATTTTCCTCCTAAAGGTATTTCTAAAACTTTTAAAACTTGTAATACTAAATAACCAACTAATTAATCAAGTGGTTGAAAGGACGCTTGTCTGGGAAGATATTTTTGTCTATTATTTTCTAATATCTAAGAACAATTTAAATGTATAAAACATATGATTTAAAAATAGATAGACTGTGTTTTGCTTTTTGAACCCCAAATAAAAAGTTGTTTCAGTTCATTTAATTCCTCCAGAGCAGTGGATGTTTACAGTGACTTTCATATAAATCTTGTGTTCAGGTTCTATGAGGTCATCTTTCCTAATACAGCTTATAGTGTTAAAACTTTCAGAGAAAAAAAAAGTATGTCTACTATAGATTAGCCAACATGTATATGAGTCAAAATAATATATCTATCATTTAAAAAAAATAAAACAACCACAACCTAAAGCCATATCATGTAAGTGTTAGAGCTCAAATACTGGTGCCATGTAGGACTGAATACACATTGTGGCTAAGCCTTTTGTTAGATGTCTGTCCTTGCACAGTTACTTAACTAAGTTTCAGTTTTCACATCTGTAAAATGAGCATAATAGTAATCCCTTCCTCATTTAAATCTTAATGAGTGTTTCATATTTGCCTTGTAATTTCTTAATGAATGTTAGAAGTGATGATGACGACGATGATGATGATGATGATGATGGAAATATGTAAGTGATTCTTGGATTTGGTTTTCTCTCAAATTGCATGATGAACAATGTATAGCTCAACAGCTACGAGATGACTTAAGAGAGGCATGAGTTTTGGGACTCTTTCAATGAAATGAGAGATGTGGCTTAGTTGGAGAGTTAAGACTTCTAAAGAGTCTAGAAGTAACAAAAAGAGTTACAGACCTCAGTGTAGAAAATTAGAGAGAAATATTGACCAACTGGAACTGAAAATAAATTCCATTATATTTGATTGAAATCAGAAAGTGGGTATTCTCCATAATATAAAACCAATGAATTTGGGTGGATTTAGATATCTCAGAAGACAATTGGTTTCTGTAAGGCTAATGTAGAGCAGGATATGAAAACTATGGAGAAGGAGTAGAATTCAGGGATGAGAGAGAGTCAGAGAATGAGAAACGGAGAGAAATTGAGAAAATGAAGCAATTAGTAGGAATTTTGTCTTTCTGTTTTTGCTTTGTCACCTTATTTATCAAGTGCAGTGTGTAAGCACTGAGGGAGAAATGAACAGTAAATGCCATTAAAAATACCCCATGTTAGGTTTGGTAGAAGGCCTGGCCAGAAAATTCTGGGGGTCTGGGATAGCTGGAATGTTACTGACCTTACATGAAGAAGGAGCTCTCTCCATAATGTCAAATGTTATGGAAAATCATCCCAGGAATGCTCAAAGTACGATCTCTCATTTGGATATACGAGTTATATAATATATGTTTATTCAAATTCATGCTGTAAGCCTGCACTTGTCCTGTTTTCAGATATTCCCAGATGGTAAAGAGGGAATATGCCCCTTGGCAATAACCCGTAAAACTAATGGTCTGGGGAAATTCCTGTAAAAAGATGCTGACAACAGATTAGGATAAAAAATTAAAAAAAAACCTCACAAGCTCAGTTTCTTAGGAATCTGATTTAAGTTTCTTTAACCAACTTTGCAGCATATGGTCAGACTGCCCTTTAACCTATATTAATGTAACTGGAAGATATGTAAATTTGTGTATGACATGAAGCTCAGAAGAAAATAGTGACATTCTTTTCTGTAGACTGTAGTAATGTAGGAAATTCAAAGGCATCCCTAGGAGAGTATTGGTCATACCTTTTCCATCTTTATTAGGGTCATCTTCCCTAGTCTTTTTTTTTTTTTTTTTTTTTTGAGGTATGCCAGCCTCTCACTGTAGTGGCCTCTCCCGTGGCGGAGCACAGGTCCCAGTCGCGCAGGCTCAGCGGCCATGGCTCACGGGCCTAGCCGCTCCGCGGCATGTGGGATCCTCCCGGGCCGGGGCACGAACCCGTGTCCCCTGCATGGGCAGGCGGACTCCCAACCACTGCGCCACCAGGGAAGCCCTTCCATAGTCTTTTTAATTGAATACTTAATTTCTGTTCTCACTGCCCTTCTGCATGTGGCATTCAAAAAGGATTTTTGTTTTGAAACTGATCCAATAGCCACTGCTAGATGATATTCAAATGGCTTATTCAGTTTTAACACACTTAAAACTGAAATGTTATAACATTATATGGAATATATGCAGCAGAAACTTAAATAAATGGGAAGATTTTTCAAATTTTCATGAAGAAATGCTGTATTCAGTGCTTTAGAAAAATAGGAAAAGACAATGTGAATTAGTTATGTTAAAAGTTGAATAGTTTTTTAATCATTTTGATTATTCTTCAAGATTATGAACCAAAAAATAGAAGTTTATTACTCATAAGAGTAGTAACACTAATAATGATAGCAATGAGGGCTTCCCTGGTGGTGCAGTGGTTGAGAGTCCGCCTGCTGATGCAGGGGACACGGGTTCGTGCCCCGGTCCGGGAAGATCCCACATGCCGCGGAGCGGCTGGGCCCGTGAGCCATGGCCACTGAGCCTGCACGTCCGGAGCCTGTGCTCCGCAACGGGAGAGGCCACAACAGTGAGAGGCCCGTGTACCGCAAAAAAAAAAAAAAAAAAGGAAGGAAGCAATAATAATGATAGCAATGATATTTATATAACACTGGGTGCTAGGCACTGCTCTAAGAACATTCATATGTTAATGAATTTAATGTTCACATACATTAAGTCAAGTACAATGCAAGAAATGTAATGAAATAATAATATTAAATACTCTTCATTTCATTGTGCCTACTGAATTTCATCCTTTAAATCTATTCTGAAACCCCATGTACCTTTTTCTAAACATAGCAAAAGATTTCCTACTTAAATGATTTTCCCACTATATTCATCCCTCTTTCATTTCCTGGTGAATTTCTATGAATATTTCAAGAATACAGCCCAAACGGCAACTTGATGAAAGGTTCTTATCTAGCCTATCCTTTTATTTCTACTTTGAAAAATAAACTATATACTGTTAATTTCCATACTACTTTTTATGCCTAACTAGGTCATAATGCATTGTATTTATTTGATTGATTATCATTTTGCTCTTGGTAATCATAACCTCCATAGATTAGATAATGTCTTTGACATGCTTAGAACAATGTTTAAGCTTGATTTCTGGGACAACATAATATCAAATGTGAAGTGTCTGTAGTGATTGGAAAATGAGGCAGCAGTTTCTTGGTAAAGTGCAGAAGATTCTACTCCTTTTAAAGTTGAATTCTTTGTACTACTTTTAGGCATTGTTCTGCACCTTGAGTATTTTTTTGCATGGAAGCTACCTGAGCTGCCATGCCAGTTTATCTCCTTATTAAATATGCATTAATAAATCAATTTTTTCTGTAGACAGGAGTTTGTTTGTTTCTCCTAGCTATAGCATTTAATATAAAACATGTAGTAGCAAATCTTAGAATAGATGGATGCAAAGAGAATAAGAGACCTAAAAAGGAGTTAGGTTGAGGAGGTTGAATGTTATACAGATGGTCAATTTAAAAATCAGTGGTACTTGGTGGCTATTTTAAGTACTGAGAGCACAAGAGTTTTTGTTGTCTGGACTATACTTCAACTTTCAAACAAAGATAAGGGTGGAGGAGCAGGGAAGTAAAGAGAGAAAAAAAAATGAGCAAAAGTGATGGCTCTGACTGGATTGATTCAGATGTACAATACTAAGTCAAGAAATACCTTAATAGTATAGTGTGTTTACCTTATCTCCTAGAGTCAATGACTTTCTTTTCTAACCAGATTCTGAATCTACATTTTTTTGGACTAAAACATATATGGCCTTGAAAACATTTTCCAGACTCCAGAAATTGCCTTCATTGAGATACTACTGAGGAATTAATCCTAATTAAAAGTTGGTTCTGAAATCAATATGCTCCCACGCACGAATCTCTCTAAGTCTTTTCAGAGTAGTACTGGGAATAATAGAATTTTAAGTGTGTATATGATCTTTTGATGAACAGACTATAAAAGAAGAAATAAAGAAATATATAGTGAACAAATAAACTGTAAACCAAGTAGAAGTTAAAACTTAGGGACTCAGACCACATACGTGCTCTATGATTCTACTTTTTCAGGAACAATGACCTGATTCTATGAATAGTATTAGAGTCTTTGATGACAGTATAAAAACAATTAAATGAGTTAGAATGTAATAAGTTATCACAGAAACATGAATCTGGCACCGCCAACTCAAAATTGGCACTTACCGTCTACCTCTACAAGAATTAAGTCACTAGCCACTGCAGTCGCTGACCTTCAACACATCCTGAAAGGAGTTCAGGGTGGCGATCAGGAATGAGGCACTCTGTGCTCTGGGAAAAACTGGCAGAACAGACCTTCAGATAGTTAGATATTTTCAGGAAAAGACATTTTGAGGCCAAATTCTTGCTTCTTCTTATATCTAGAAAAGCACTAAAATCATTAACGGAGACGTCTGTTCCTCGTGACTAGCAGTAACCGTCACAAGACTAGCAGCAATCTTCTGCAAAAATGTGTGCTTGATTCCATGTATCCCCCTTCACCAAAGTCACGTATATACGAACCTCCCCCTACCTCTTCCAAGCAATTCCTCAGAGCTATGAGACACTGTCTCCATGGGCTATAGTCTTCATTTTGCTCCTAATAAAACTTAACTAACAGCTGTCACTTTGTGCATTTTTTTTTCAGTTGACTGCACTTATGGTCCCAAAGATTTGAAAACCCTATGATGAGTATGAGCCCTTTTTCTGAAGAAAAGGGTAAAAGAAAACAGCTATATGTTTTATCCTCTTATTGCATGTTACAAATATGATGATATAGAGGTGACTTTTGGGATTACTTACCATAACATTTTTCTTAAAATGGAATTTACAGATTATTCAGTATCTCCTACTACAGGTTTCATGGAAAGATGGAAGGAAAGAAGAGCGTTCCGTGATTATAAATATTTTCTGTGATAAAATATTCTTGAAAAATATTGGATGAGGCAAAGTTTAAAAGGCACTTAATTTTGTTGTATTTTGTTTTATGCTTTGGTATTTCTCAACCTTTTATAAAAGCAATCTAAATGACAGTGCCAAGCAAATAGCACACAAATATTTACTGAATGAAATACAAGCTGCATAAAATAATGAAAACGTGCATTGTGAGTCTCCAAAAGAATAAGTGATAAACATACCTTTAAAAACTAATTTTACCAGGGAATCTTTTTTTTTATCAGCGTTCCCCATGACTAGTATGCACAAACTATATTGGGAAATGCTGGTCAGATCAAACCATGTTATTTTAACATGAGAAGCTGAGGTCTAGGGAGAGGAAGCAACCTGTTCAAGGTCACACTTGTATTTAATTTTTAAGATGATTTCTAGTTAACTGAAGGAAAAATGTATATTTTACAATTAAGATGCCCATGTTTTAAAATATTTTTCATAGTCTAATCAACACTAATATAGATGTTTGAAAAATATGACAAAAAACATTCACAACTTCCATTTTCTTAGAAGGATGTCAATTTTCTAATTGTTGCTAAATAGCTTGATAGCAACAAGCTATTATGTTATCCAATTTGACACACACAAAAAATGAGCACGTAATAGTTTAGTTAGCTTGAGCAGGTACAGATAGCTACTTTGTCATATCAAACCAGTTATTAAGATGGACTACTCATACGTTTTACCCATACTCTTAAAATCAAGTAAAATAACACTGACCTGACATATTGGGTTGTTACTAATTGTAAAACACTTTGTAAATATTAAATTCTGATTTATCACTGTTCCAAAATTAGTATATAAAATTCAAGGCAGCAGATGAAATAGAAAATCTTGAGAGCTTAGGAAGCTTAGTGAAATATGTCATGATGAAATACTAATTCCAGTTCAATCTTTTCTGTTCCACTTTCACTGGAAGTGCAATTTAACAAACCCATTAATAAACTATAAAATTGATTTTTCACCAATTTATTATGCTCCCTGAATTTTAAGTGTTTTTTCCCTGTTCATTGTTGAAGAAAATATTTAAAAATCGAACACTGAATTATTTATGTTGCTTTAATTTCTTATCTATTCAATGGTTTAGTATTGTAAATGGTGTCTCTGGTATATATATACATACACACACACACACACACATATATATATAATGTTTTCCCCATATCTGGTTTATGAAATATCTAGTTTGGTTAAATGACCTAGAAGAGCAAAGGAACTCAACCAAGGTTTGTAAACTGTGTAAAGTCACATAGAATGTATCGAAATCTCTGTCTATTGTATGTAGTTTTGCAGGAAATACATTCTTTTTCTCAATGTCATATGTAGCATATCCATCAAAATTCAATAATTTTAGAAGTTAAAAGAATTAAATTTGAGTATAGACTAATATAATATAAAGATCATGGCCTTCATGATTAAATGTGTTTTGATTTATATCTTAAATTCAAGCTAGTGGGATATATATTTGAGAATGTTAATATTTCTGGAGCCAAATTTCCCATTATGAATTAAAGAATTAATTCTATATGTTAATACTGTACATTAGAGTATTATATAGTCTATAATACTCCATATTAATATATATCCAAAAATGTTTCTATGAGGAATAATGAAGCTAGGTTATGTATGGAGTCTTGAACAATTACACAGGATGGATTTAATAAATGTTAGTTCTTCTCTATGAATTTCCTTCTTTGTATCAGGACTCATATTCATTCCATCTAATATAATAAACATGACTGAGTGATGAACATTGCACACAAAGAATGACAAGAGCAAGGATATGTAGACCACATTTTCTTTAGTATTTAGATGGATTTAACCATGATATTTTCTCCCTAAATCTAAGCCATTTAAGGATAAGATTAACTCATTTCCTACATGAAGTATTAAATTTGTCTAGAAACCATAAGCTCTTTATGAGTTTCTACTGTTTGGATTCTTATCATACTAAAACTTATAAACTCAAACATGTTGAGCATCACATGCCATTCATCGTATTTGATGCAATCATATAATATTTAGCATAGAGCTAGAGGAAGTAATACTTAAATTGCAACTTTAAGGAAAGAAGAGGATTACCCAGCTACAAGAATGAAAAGAGAATTATTTTACAGTAACGGGGATGAATTTGAGTGAGAAGTAAAGAAGAGCAACTAGTTAAAGTTGTCTCCCATATGTCTAGTTTTAGTAGCTGGATACACAGCTGTTTACTGCAATACATACTGTAGGGGGCTTAACGTTTTAAATATAATGAAATTTTAGACATGCTAAATTTGAGAGATCTCAGAAGTCCTAACTAAATTGTGTTAAGCTAGTACTAGAAGCCTAGGGAGAATATACTGCTTGAATGGAACAATTATGGCATAAGGTATGTGCTGGGAAACCTGATATTTAATAGAAAGGTACAGGCAAAGAGTAAAAAGAGTAGCCAGAGAGGTAAACTGTAAATCAAAGGAGGCTGTGATGCCACAGATACCAAAGAACTATACTGTGTTAAGATGAAAGAAGTGGCTCGCCATCACTTAGGCTGCAGAGAGCTCAAGTATCATTGTGGTTGAAGTGTCTGTTGAATTTTTCAACATGGAAGTCACTTGCCTAAAGACAGTAATTTTGATAGAGTGTGTGACACAACATCCGTATTGGAATAGATTTAACTGTATTCATAAAAACAAAAGAGATAAACATCGAGGGCTTTATGTTATGTGAAATAAGTCAGACAGAGGAAGACAAATAGTCTATGATATCTCTTATATGTGGAATCTACAAAAGCTGAACTCATAGAAATACAGACTAAATTGGTAGTTAGGAAGGGTTGGAGGTAGGAGAAAAGCAGAGATGTTGGTTAAAGGGTATAAACTTTCAGCTATAAGATGAATAAGTTCTGAGAATCTAATGTACAGCATGTTAATTATAGTTAATAATACTGTATTATATACTTGAAAGTTACTAAGAAAGTAGATCTTAAATCTTCTCACCACAGAAAAGAAACAGTAATTATGTGATGTGATGCAGTTGTTAGCTAACAGTATGGTGGTAATCATTTTGCAATATATTGTGTATATTTAAAAATACACTGTATTTTTAAACGTGCACAATGTTTTTTTCTTCCCATTTTACTGAGATATAATTAACATGGAACACTGTATAAGTTTAAGTTATACAGCATAATGGTTTGACTTACTACATCATGAAATGATAACCACAATAGGTTTAGTGCACATCTGTCATTTCATATAGATACAAAATAAATGAAATAGAAAAAAAATTTTTTCTTGTGATGAGAGCTCTTAGGATTTACTCTCTTAACAACTTTCATATATATCATACAACAATGTTAATTATATTAATCATGTTGTTCATCACATCCGTAGTACTTATTTATCTTCTAACTGGAAGTTTGTACTTTCAACTGCCTTCATCCAATTCCCCGTGCCCCCAACCCACACCTCTGATAACCACAAACTTCTGATCTCTTTTGCTATGAGTTTGTTTTTTGAAATATAATTAACCCACAACACTATGTTAGTTCCTTGTGCACGATATAGTGATTCAATATTTCTATATGTTAAAAAATGATTACAATAAGTCTACTTACCATCTGTCACCATAGAAAAATATTACATTGACTTTATTATTATTGACTATATTCCCCACGCTGTACATTTCATCCCCATGACTCACTATTTTGCAGCTGGAAATTTATACCTCTTAATTTCCCTCACCTTTTTCACTCATCTCCCATTCTCCTCCCCTCTGGCAACCACCAGTTTGTCCTCTGTATCTATGAGTCAGCTTCTGTTTTGTTACGTTTGTTCATTTGTTTTGTCTTTTAAATTCCACATATGAGTGAAACCATATGGTATTTGTCTTTCTCTGTCTGACTTATTTCATTTAGCAAAGAACTCTCTAGGTCCATCCATGTTGTCAAAAATGGAAAGACTTCATTCTTTTTATGGCTGAGTAATATTCCATATATATATATGGCACAATGTTACATATCAATTATATCTCAATAAAGCTGGGGTAAAAGATGGGATTAACTTCTCTTTTAAAAAAAAGTTGAGGTTGGTTCTCAGATGTTTCACTGAAAAATCTAGAGAACACAGAAAATAAATGATCACACGTAGACTCTATGATGCATTTTAGAAAGTAACACCATGTTTCCAATGTATTGTGTGAAGGCATGGGTTCTAGAAAATGAAGGAAGAAAAACTGAGATGGAAAAGAATTTAAAGGCAGAAATAAATAAAGAATGAGATGAGACAAAACTATTTAAAATATTTTATGAAATTCAAACCAATGCATAATTATTACTGAACTCATAGTTAAAAAAAAGAATAAAGCTTCGTCAAACATATTTGGGGATTAGGAGGAACCAGTTTAAACATCTTTCCTTTAAGAGGCTGACAAAATAAAGATATGAGACGGAGGATGACATATGGAGAGGTCAGAAAATAGAAATCTAACATATATATCACTAAGAGCCTCAAGTAAGGGAAAAAACTTGTGAAAAAGAACAAAATTAAAGGAAAATTTGAAGAAATCTTTCTGAATCTAATTAAAAGTCAGATTTTGGTTATTAGAGTTCCCTCAATACCAAGTCAAGATACCTAAAAGAATGACTATAGGGCTTCCCTGGTGGCGCAGTGGTTGGGAGTCTGCCTGCAGATGCAGGGGATGTGGGTTCGTGCCCCAGTCCGGGAGGATCCCACATGCTGTGGAGCGGCTGGGCCCGTGAGCCATGGCCGCTGGGCCTGCGCGTCCGGAGCCTGTGCTCCGTGGCGGGAGAGGCCACAAAAGTGAGAGGCTCGCTTAACGCAAAAAAAAAAAAAAAAAAAGAATGACTATAATCTATGAGTTACTCTTTGCTGAATTGTGCTTACAGAACAATTTCAAAGTCTCAATGAATTAAAACCATATATATTTATAATTTTTTCTCAAATTTAATATTTTTGTTTGCAGATCAGCTGCTACAACTTCTCTAGGAAATAGGGGAGGTTCATATTAGGTCTCTGCGGCTTCCTGTTTCTAGATACGGGCTAAAGCACAGTCCTTTCTCATGCCAGTGGGCATAGCACACAGAAACAGGAGGCTGAACAAATGAAACTAATATAATATTGTAGATCAACTACACTTCAATAAAAAAAAAGAAGCCAAATCAAATCTCTTAAACACACTGAAAGTTTTTGCTCATCTGTGTCATACTCATGTTCATTGCATTATATTGATCAAAGCAAGTCTGATGGCCAAGCTCAGTATCAGTTGGTCATAGGAGTATTACTTCTCAGAGGTAACAAAAGGGAGTGAATATTTGTAAATAACGATAAGGTATACCATATTAGATATGACATAGTAATATGTTTGAATTTTAAATATATATAGTGTGTATATATATATATCTATATATATATATACACACACACACACACATATAGAGAGAGAGAGGGAGAGAGAATAGAAGATATATAAGAAGAAAACAGAAAGAATGTAAGTGAATCTACACAAAATAAATTCAATTTATGTACGTGAATAAATACTTGGCCATCCTATGCTGTTGTCAACGGGCATAAAGCGATCATATTAAGCTTTGAAAAAAGAACAATATGGAATTTAATTTAGTGGGATTGTAAACATAGCTATAGAACCGAATGTTGGTGAAAAATTATGAGAAATAAAATATATTACATGAAATAAATTTAATTGTAGTAATCAGAGTTCAAATTGCATACCAAGTATATCCAAACTAGTAATTAAGGGGACAAGTGTTTAAAGGAAATAATGATATATCAAGTTTTCATATTAAATTAAAGCCAGAAAAGAGTTAAACTGGTGATTTGAAAAACATGAATTTATACATACAAATCATAGTCTTTGACAGAAGTAAACAATAATACAGATTATAATATTCAATTAAGATGTCATTTTAAAAAATCAAGTCAGTATTACACACTCTTAGGAATTATCCAAGTCAATAATTGAGTAGACATTATTGATTAGATTTCCTGGGCCATATGCTAATGTGAGTGCTAAGGACACAGAATGAATATAAGACCTTGCTGTTCTAGTACGAGTTCATAGTTTTGTGGGCTCTCATGATCTAGTAGCCACAAAGAAAAAATAAAAGATGGAAATACCACCATTTTGGACACAAAGTCAAATTTTAAAAAAAAAGAACAGGCGAAACGAAGTATATAAAGTTAAGAAATACACAAAAATACTGAAAGTGGTTTTCTTTTCGTCGTGGGCCTTCATAGAAATTTAAAATCCTGTGTTTTTCTGAATCTTCCACTCTCTTTATTCACTGAGATTATTTTATAGACACATGTGATTATTACAAACAACAATAGCAAAATTATAAAACTAAAAGTCCACCAAGACAACAAGAGGACCAAAGTCCAGTTAAAAAACCTCATCTTATTATTATTTGTTAGGACCTACCATTAGTTGGAACCTGGCTGGATTTGGATATACCATCTAGTGGAAAGGACCCTGCTCCAAACACACTGAATTACTTTGCTATGCAACATGCAAAATAGTTATTATATATAGAAGTGATATCTTATATATACATATATGTATATATAAAGGTAGCTCCTTCATTTAAAAATAATATCAATATATTATAGTGCTTTCCTCCTTCAGGAAGGTGACTTTCTTAGCCATTAAAAATATTGACTGATGTACTGATGAAGAAATGAAGTAGTTCATAAGATTGTCTTCTGGAAATGTAGACTTAGAACTTACACCAGCTCAAAGGTACGTCCCCTGATCAGTCAGTGGTTTTTACTTCCATCTTATCTCTCTCCTGACTCTTTTTTTCTCTTCTTTTTTTAAATGTAAATAACCTCCAAATTAACATAATAATCTACATAACACATGCATTAAAGTCCACTTAATTCCTGAAGGCACAATTCTTTCCACAGTCTGTGCAGACTGAATTTCTCATGACATGTTTCTGTGGAGATTTTACATTCTATAATTAATCTATAATAGATGTTTTGGTTGGCACTCTAAATGAGCGATAAAATTTTGAATAAATGTTAGATACTGAGGGTAATTGAATTTAGCTTTTGCTTAAGGAGAAATAAAAAAAAGAAACAAAAAAAGCATCATTATATATAAAAACAATGAAATTGGACAAGTGATAAGGAATCAAAGAGAAAATTCGTTGGGAATTTTCCATCGTCCTTTTTTTTTTTTCTGTGGTACGTGGGCCTCTCACTGTTGTGGCCTCTCCCGTCGCGGAGCACAGGCTCCGGACGCGCAGGCTTAGCTGTCATGGCTCACAGGCCCAGCCGCTCCGCGGCATGTGGGATCCTCCCGGATCGGGGCACGAACCCGTGTCCCCTGCATCGGGAAGCCCTGCGCCACCAGGGAAGCCCTCCAGCGTCATTTTTTTCTCCATGATTGATATGCTTGTTTTGTCTTTCCAAGCATACTCATTTGTTTATATTTTTCTTTCTGATTCTTATCAGAATTTTGATAACAAATATCTTTAAATTTTCAGTAAAAGCAAACTTAAGTCTTCTATTTTCTCAGCCAAAATAGTTGGAGGTATTCTTTACTTTTCTGCTGTTCATATTCCACCTGCTATCTCTAAACAAATCTCATCAGTTCTATCTTCTAAATATATCCAGAATCTGGCCACTTCACATTATATTCACTGGTCTCCACCTGGTCCAAGTCACCATTATCACTTATGTGGATTATCACTAAACGCTCCACATCAGGGTGGCCCTGACATTCCCCTCAGCTTGCCTAAGCTCTAGACAGTATTCTTCCTGACTACAGTCCCTCACCTCTCTGTTTTTAGAGGATTCACTTTAGAAAACCTTTTTATTTATGTAGAAAGTAGAATGGAGTTTTCCAGGGCCTGTGGGGAGCTGTTGCTTGATGAGTGCAAAGTTTCAGTTTGGGAAGATGAAAAGCATTCTGGAGATTGATTATACAGTATGAATGTACTTTACTAAACTTTACACTTAAAACTGGCAAAGACAGTACATTTTGTGTTATGGGTATTTTACCATAATTTTAAAAGATAGATAAACTGTCAGCTGGTGATAAGGACTATGGATAAAACAAGATACATGTGGGAGCACACAGGATGTGGGGTGATGTGGATTGCTATTTTATATTTGGTGGTCAGAGAAGATGCCCTTGATGAGTGACATTGAAGCTGAGGTATAAAGTATATGAAGGAGGGATTGCACACCTGGAAAAAGAGCATTTTAGACAGATGTTAAAGAAGTGATAATGATCAAAGGCAGGAATAGTTTGGTGTGTTCCAGAAATAGGGAGATTGCCAGTGTAGCCCAAGCAGAGTAGGCAAGGAGGAGAGTGTAGAATGAGATCTCAGAGAAGCGGGGGGTGGCAGATCATGTTTCAGATGATGACACTGAAAAGATACCCTGATATGAATAAAATATGGTATTATATTTCTGTGGAAAAAAGAAAACCTTTCATTTTCAAATTCTTTCTCTGCCCCTTTGAGATATAAATCTTCTCCCAGCCTCTTGCCTCTTGCTGGTCTATAACTGAGGAATGTCTTCCTCAAGAACCTGAGAGCCACTATCCATCCATTGGAATAGAATCATCTAGAAAGATAGGAGGCCTATCTCTCAGTTTCTGTGAGAGGGTAGGAGCCTAACTTCATGGGTACCAAAGAACAAGTGCAAATGGTCTAATCAAATTACCAATATCTCCTTTAATTCCCTCTATCACTTTTCCACTAGCTCACTCCAGTACTTAAAAACTCCCCTGCCTTTTGTTTCAGTGCAACTGAATTCAGAATTTCTCCTCTACTGCAATAGTATTGGTCCCTGTTGGAATAGTCTTGAATAAAGCTTTTCTTTTCCTGTTCAGCCCCATCAGTGGAATTTCTTAAAAATATTCCTTATAAAATAGCCCTAACCCACTTAACAGCAATTCCTCTCCCATCATCCTGCACAATTTTTCTCTGCAGCACTTATCACCATTTGACGTATGATATATGTACTTTTAGTTTAATGTCTACTCCTCACAACATGTAACAGCCTTTATCATTTTTGTATACTATAATTTCCACAATTCCTTGAAGAGTACATAGAACACAGTAATCACTCAATAAGTAAAAATAAATGAAAATGTTATTAGGTGGCCTATTTTTACACTTACTCTGAAACTTAAGGAAAGGACTTTTGGACTTGTTGCTATATAAGTTTCTACAGAAAGGATAATTTATGTTTTCACTTAGTTTCCCTTTATTACTGATCAGAACTATATATCTATGGCATGAACTAACAAATGGAATGATTCCTGTGCTTAGGCTTTTGGAATAATATATAAAACACTCTAGTGAACCTGCAGGTAGTGCATATATCTTTTTTTAAGAGCTTAAACTACATTGCAGAGAAAAAGCATAAGCAATTGTTGTAACCATAAAATCTTTCTCCATGTTACATTACTCATTCTTAACAAATCCAGGTATAAAATATGTGAAGAAATTGAGTGTTCAAGTACAACTTGTTTGTTTTAATTTTATGGATATGTTGATTTCAACAGCTGATTGTGTTTCCCCCTTTAATTTGGCTACTAGAAAACAAGAGCAAACAATGAGCCAATCTCTAGCAGTTACAAAGGAGACATTTCTCTGAAGTAACTTTATTCCAGTTTTTTTTTCCAATTCTTTCAATCTCATGTCTCTTTGAAAAAGGAGTGCTTCATAGATAAACATGAAGCACTGTTTTTTCCATATAAAACATAGTTGCTCTCAAAATTATTAAATAACATTTAATTAGTTATCTATGTAATATTTTTGTGATTTAAATCTACTAAGTAGGAAGTTTTGTCTATCCTTTTCAGTGTGACATTTTGCTATGCTTTTCAAACTAAGGAATGCAGTAGTGTGCCGGCAGTACATCAAACCAAAGGCGAAAAATATCCATCTGCCCAGAATAAGAATGTTAATATATCATCTGAAAAAGAAAATTAAGTAATCTGGCCAGAAATTTGATTAAAATAAGTATAACATCTTGTGGAATAGAATTCAAAAGTTACAAATGTTATTAGTCTAACACCTAATAAAAGAAAATTTACTCTCTTAAATGGATGGGCTTATCCTTTCCTCTTCATAGAATGAATGATAGAATTGTTCTCTATCACTGCCAGGTATGTTATCATGTAGGAGATCCTAATTACCCACATTCTCTATTACCTCTAGCTAATCAGAAATATAAGGCATAGGCTACTCCCTGCACTAGGGAATACTTCAGCAGTTAACACTTAAGGATGCAGTGGTAGTTACCTTACGAATTTCATGTGGTCATGGAAGCTCAATATTAAAATACCGAGTTTCTGGTAAGTGGAGAATCTGCGATAATGTAGCTTTGGTATTCTTGAGAAAAGTACACAAGTTTTAGTCTCATTTAGCTCCAAAAGACACTATCAACATTCTCTTTTCAACTACTCCCTTACAATGAATATGTGAAAATGGAAACTTGTATAGAAATAGCTACAGTCCCTTTTAAAGGAAAACTCACAAATACAGAGGATCATAATAACCCACGCAAGCAGTATGATCTAAGTTTATCCAAGCTCTTGAACTTGAAAATTATCTGTAGGAAATATTAAAATGTCATTAGTTTGAGTTTAACGTCTGGCAAATATCAGAATTGTACAGGAATTCAGGAATCACTTTGGTCTTTTTTGTATATATTACAAAACAAGTTCTTTTATTCTAAACGCTCCACCTATGTTAGATTGAAGAGACAGGTATCACAGTCAGCCTTTTGTACAGAGGTGTTTATGAGGACAATAATATTCAACCTTTACAAATGTTACTAAATGTATTTTTATGTCACATCTGTGGCAAAATAATTATTCTAGGAGCTAGTTTTGTCATATTTCATATATTGTCAGTACAGCTTTATTCAGGAGTATTGCCTTCTGCTCTAATTTTCAAGTTACCATCCATGTATTATAAATACTGCAACATGGTGCTGTTCAGAAGTCTTGCTCAGCTAGAGAATCCTCTTCCTTTCCATGAATAGTACCTTGGGATAACCTCTAAAAATCATTATCTATCTACAGAGTTTCTCATCTACTATATGTGATACCATTTGAATTATTGACTGGCACATGAAAGATTGCTGTAAACATAGCTTCTTTAAGGTAATTTTATCTGTATGTGATGTAGTGCATATCATGCTATGAAACAGTACAGACAGACCTTGTTTAATTTTGCTTTGCTTTATCGTGCTTTGCAGATATCGAGTTTTTCACAAATTGAAGGTCTGTGGCAACTCTGCCCTCTAGCAAGTCTGTCAGTGTCATCTTTTTTCCAACAGCATTTGCTCACTTTATGTCTCCTTGTCACATTTTGGTAATTCTCACAGTGTTTCAGACATTTTCATTATTATTATATTTGTTATGGTGATCACTGATTTTCCATGTTAACTACTGAAATTGTTTTGGGGTGCCACAAACCACACCTATATAAGACTGAGAACTTAATCGATAAATGTTGTATGTGTTCTGACTGCTCTACCAACCAGCTATTCTCCCATCTCTCTCACCCTCCTTGGGTCTCTCTATCCCCTGAGAAACAACAATATTGAAATTAGACCAATGAATAACCCTATAATGGCTTCTAAGTGTTCAAGTGAAAGGAAAAATGGTATGTTTCCCACTTTAAGTCAGAAGCTAGAAATGATTAAGCTTAGTGAGGAAGACATGTCAAAAGGCAAGGCAGGCCAAAAGCTAAGTCTCTTGAGTCAAACATTTAGCCAAGTTGAATGCAAAGGAAAAGTTCTTGAAGGAAATTAAAAGTGTTTCTCCAGTGAACATATGAATTATAAGAAAGCAAAACAGGCTTATTGCTGATGCAGAGAAAGTTGTAGTGGTCTGGATAGAAGATCTAATCAGCCACCACAACATTGCCTTAAGCCAAACCCTAATACAGAGCAAGGCTCTAACTCTCTTCAGTTCTATGAAGGCTGAGAGAGGTGAGGAAGCTGCAGAAGAAAAGTATGAAGCCAGCAGAGGTTGGTTCATGAAGTTTAAGGAAAGAAGCCATCTCCATAACAAAAGTGCAAGGAAGGCAGCAAGTTCTGATGTAGAAGCTGCAGCAAGTCATCCAGACAATTAATGGACAATTAATGGATAATCTAGCTTAGAAAATTAATGAAGGTGACTACCAATTTTCAATGTAGACAGAACAGCCTTCTATTGGAAAATGATGCTATCTAGGACTTTCATAGCTAGAGAGGAGAAGTCAATGTCTGGCTTCAAAGCTTCAATGGACAGGCAGACTCTCTCCTTAGGGGCTAATGCAGCTGGTGACTTGACGTTGAAGCCAGTGCACATTTACAATTCCAAAAATCCCAGGGCCTTTGAGAATGATGCTAAATCTATACTGCCTGTGCTCTGTAACTGGAACAACAAATGTGCTGGATGATAGCATATCTATTTACAACATGGTTTACTGAATATTTTAAGCCCACTGTTGATACCTACTGGTCAGAAAAAAAAGATTCCTTTCTAAATATGACTGCTGATTGACACTGCACCTGGTCAGTCAAGAGCTCTGTGAAAATGTACAATGAGATTAATATTTTCATGCCTCCTAACACAACTTGATCCATTCTGCAGCCCATGTATCGAGGAGTAATTTTGACTTTCAAGTCTCATTATTTAAGAAATACATTTCATAAGAATGTAGCTTCCATAGGTAGTGATTGTTCTGGTGGATCTGGGCAAAGTCAATAAAAAACCTTCTGGAAAGATTTGCCATCCTAAATGCTATTAAGGACACTTGTGATTCATGGGAAGAAGTCAAAATATCAACATGAACAGGAGTTTGGAAGAAATTGTTTCCACCTTTGAAAGGTTCAAGATTTCAGTGGAGAAAGTGACTGTAGATGTGGTAGATATAGCAAGAGAACAAGAATTAGAAATGGAGCCCGAAGGTGTAACTGAATTGCTGTAATCTCACATTCAACTTTTGATGACTGAGGAGTTGCTTCTTATGGATGAGCAAAGAACATAGTTTCTTGAGATGGAATCTACTCCTGGTGAAGATGCTGTGAAGATTGTTGAAATAACAACAAAGGATTTAGAATATTACCTAAACTTAGTTGATAAAGCATTGGCAGGGTTTGAGAGGATTGACTCCAATTTTGAAAGAAGTTCTTCTGTCGGTAAAATGCTATCGAACAGCATTGCCTGCTACAGAAATATTGCTTGTGAAAAAAAAAAAGAGAGAGTCAATAGATGCAGCAAACTTCATTGTTGTCTCATTTTAAGAAGTTGACACAGGCATCCCAATCTTCAGTAACAACAGCCCTAATCTGTCAACAGTCATCAAACTGAGGCAAAAAGATTATGGCTCACTGAAGACTCAGTTGATGGTTACCACTTTTTATCAGTAAAATGTTTTTAAATTAAGATATGTACATTGTTTTTGTAGACATAATGGTATTACACACTTAATAAACTGTAGTATAGTGTAAACATAACTGTATATGCAAGAAGTTGATGTGTCTTGCTTTACATTTGCTTTATTGCAGTCATCTAAAAGCAAACCCACAATATCTCTGAGGTTTGTCTGTATTGACACTGTGAATTGATTTAAATATGTTTAGTATCATGGTAAGTGATAGCTACATTATGCATTATCAAGTGTTTATAAAAATGTTCTTAGGTTGATATCAAAATTAAGAAGTTAAATGAAAGAAAAACAAGCATGCCTGAACTCAAAGAGAGATATAAAATCATTTGTTACCAAGATACTAAAACTCTTGTGTCACATTGAAATACTAAAATACTGGGTGGCGGGGTGGGGGAAGACAATAAATGCTGGAGAGGGTGTGGAGAAAAGGGAACCCTCCTACACTGTTGGTAGGAATGTAAAAATTGGTACAGCCACTATGGAGAACAGTATGGAGGTTCCTTAAAAAACTAAAAATAGATACCATATGCCCACTCCTGGGCATATACCCAGAGAAAACCGTAATTCAAACAGATACATGCACCCCAACGTTCATTGCAGTACTATTTACAATAGCAGAACATGGAAGCAACCTAAATGTCCATCAACAGAAGAATGGATAAAGAAGATGTGGTACATATATAGAATGAAATATTACCCAGCCATAAAAAGCAACGAAGTTGGGTCATTTGTAGAGATGTGGATGGACCTAGAAATTGTCATACTGAGTGAAGTAAGTCAGACACAGAAAGACAGATATCATATGATATTGCTTATATGTGGAATCTAAAAAAAGGGTACAAATGAACTTATTTACAAAACAGAAATAGAGTCACAGATGTAGAAAACAAACTTATGGTTTGCAGGGTATAAGGGGGGTGGGGGAGGCATAAACTGAGAGATTGGGATTGACATATAGACACTACTATATATAAAATAGATAAAAATAAAAGCCTTCTGTATAGCACAGGGAACTCTACTCAGTACTCTGTAATGGCTTATATAGGAAAAGAATCAAAAAAAAAGTGGATATATGTATATGTATAACTGGTTCATTTTGCTGTATAGCTTAAACTAACACAATATTGTAAATCAACTATACTCCAGTAAAAATTTAAAAATAAAATAAAATATTGGAGAAGACATCCATTTAATAAACACAAATGGAATTTTTAGCTGTAGCCTTTAGAGTTAGGTAGTACTATTTCTTATTGTACTTTCAGTATTATCTTTAGTATATAGTTATATATATATATACACACATATATATGTGTGTATATATATATATATAATATACAACATTGAGAACTTATGGAAACAGGGTATTTTCAGTGTTTCACAGTTAGTTGATTTCCATTCTGTCTGGCCCACCCACATGGCTCAACTCAAATATGCAATCTTTCTGAGTTTTAAGAAGAGAAAAAGAGATGGAATATTAAAAACAAATAAAAAGCCCAAAATAATAGAATGTGACAACTGTGTACCAGTTTCCCATGTGCCTAATTTGCTCTATGCTACAGCCAGAGTAGAAAACTCTGGAGTCCTACCATTCTCTCCTTCTTATAAGGGGGTGACTTACGTGGGATATGGTATTAAGAATCTCAGTAGACCATTGCTCCATTTTCTAGGCCCCCATTTATATGCTCCAAGAGTAATGTTAACTCGAATGTATACTCAGTTTTCATTTGAGAAGTGACGTGAATTAATGTTCAATATAGAAAATAGGTTAAGTTTTTAAAAGACCTAAAGAATGTAAAGGGGACCCACTATAAGGAATTAGGGTTTTTATAACCCTAGTTCCTCAGGAGGCTTGCCTTATTTTATATACTCCATGGTACTTATTTTAGGTATCTTCTGTACATTCCAATAGACTTTAATTGCCCTGGAAGGGCAGTTATTCCCCCTTGACTGCATGTATTCCCTTTGCATGAAAGCAGGGCTCTCCAGAGTCTATCTTAAGAAAGAATATTCTTGTCACTTGTTAAAGTCCCAGGCACGGAACAATCTTGGTCTACTTCTAAGTCGACCTCCAACAATTGTCATCCCTGGCTTTGCCAGGGCCACGGTCCGCAATAATGGCAACTTCTCCAAATACTACAGCCTCCTACACAAACATCTTAATTCTTTTAAGTCAAAGTTAGCTCTTTATTCATTATGCTTCTATAACACTCTGTGGTCACCTCTGTCATAGCACTTATAACAGATATATTCATCTATAAAAATCTATTCTGATGTCCAAAGGGGAACAGGGAAGGTGTTTTATTTTAATTTTGCTTTGTTTTGTTTTTAATGTCTGTATCACCAGAACTTAATGCAATATGTATATAACCATATGTTTGATAAATCTTCATTAAATAAAGATTTTTTTTAAAAAAACATCATAACAACTTTTCCAATAAACCTGGAAAATAAATTCCACACATATAAACTGCAAAGTAGTAAATTATCATTCCATTTTTTTTTTTTTAATAAATTTATTTATTTATTTTTGGCTGTGTTGGGTCTTCGTTTCTGTGCGAGGGCTTTCTCTAGTTGCGGCGAGTGGGGGCCACTCTTCATCGCGGTGCGCGGGCCTCTCACTCCCTCGGCCTCTCTTGTTGCAGAGCACAGGCTCCAGACGCGCAGGCTCAGTAGTTGTGGCTCACGGGCCCAGTTGCTCCGCGGCATGTGGGATCTTCCCAGACCAGGGCTCCAACCCGTGTCCCCTGCATTGGAAGGCAGACTCTCAACCACTGCACCACCAGGGAAGCCCTATCATTCCATTTTTGAAGAAATAACCTTCCCCTACTTTTCATCAAGCTGAGATGAAATTACTTATTGTTCAAAAATGACCTCTCCTAGTTTAAAATTAGAGCATTATTGTCTTACTGAAATTGATATTCATTATAATCAAAAAGGATATTTAGGTACCATCTAAGAACTCTGAGAACAGGTCCCATGAGCTCTATAGACAAAAGCATAATTGAATTAGTTTGTGATAATTAGAATTTTATTTCATGGATTCATAAAATGAAATACATACAAGGATGGAAAAAGAAAAAGAGATATGGAGGAAGGGTGGAAGAAAAGACAGGAAGAAAGGGAAGGGAGGGAGGAAGGAAGGAAGGATAGAAGGAAGGGAGGAAGGAAAAATGGAAAGAAAGAAGGGAGGGAGAGAAGAAGGGATAAAAATGTTTGAAGGCAAGAAAGAAAAACTGTACTAAGTAAATTCAGGAAAACACTTGGTAATGTATGTGAAGAACAGATGCGCCATATCTTCCCTGAATGAGGCTTTCAGGGATAAATTTGTTGTTGTTGTTTTTCCCTCTTTTATTTTGTCATCAGTGTCATGCCCATAACAATAAGCAGTTGGACAAATTGACAAATTGATCATTTTGACATGCAATTTTCTGGATCCCTTTTGCAAAGCCATGCTTAAGTTGTGAAGATGTTTCAGTGTAAGAATAAATTGATTATGATGTTCTACAGATATTTATGTTGGATTATGTCTTTTCATGTATAAATCTAGTCCTGTGGTCCTGACTTTTCTGTGTGATTTGGGTACACTTTAGATCGTGGTAATTATAATGATTAAAATAATTGGAGACTATAGAAGATTATACACTTACAATACTAAGTTAAAGTACAAAGCCACTATCCATCTTTGTGAGTGTGCTAGATGTTTTAACAAAGTATTAAAGTGTATTGTATTAATTTAGTAAATTATGTTTTGTATTTGTTGTGTTTTAACTTTTACTTGGTATCAAAGTTACAGAAACATAAGAAGAATATAAACAATTCCTAACATCTTTTACCTGGATTGATAATTGTTTACTGTGCCAGTGTGGCTCTTTTTGGAGATGGGGCCTCTAAGGAAGTAATTGAGATTAACTGAGATCCTAAGGGTGGGGCCCTGATCTCATAGAATTTGTGTCTTTATAAGAAGAAACACTAAGGAATAAGCCTGACCCTTCTCTCTCACTCTTGTTCTCTGTCTCTGTCTTTCTCTCTCTCTCCTTTGTTCATGCACAGGTGGGCATCCCCACTCTACCTGTGGATGCACAAGGAAGACGTATGAGCACACAGTGAGATGGTGGTCACCTACAAGCCAAGAGAAGAGACCTCAGAACGAAATTTGATCTTGGATTCCCTAGCTTCCAGAACTGTGATAAATAGATTTCTGTTATTTAAGCCACCCAGGCTATAGTATATGGTTATAGAAGCCCAAGCAGATTAATACAGTGAGTATGTAACATCATCAATCTTGACATCCAAACAAAATTTTGGGTGGAACATCTGCCCTATCTTCATCAGGTGATGAAAACAATTGACAAGGTGAGCAGGTTATCTAGATAATGATCACCACAACAGAGGGTTCTCTTCTCTTTCTTGTCTTGCTAGCTGACTGCAGCATGCTGGGGAACATGGACTCTGAGGTTCTGTCTGCTGACTCATGTTCTTTGAGCTGTACTGTTGCCTGCTGGAGTTTATAATTTGTGTTGCTATTACTTATATGTTAAGTATTACCAAGCCTCTATTACAGATTTAACTGACCAAATGGAAGCTTCTGTAATTGGTATTTTGGGGGAGGAGAATGGAATTTTGGCCCTCCTGAATGTGCCTCAGATTGAATTGTATGTCTTGATTCCAGCCTAAGATATGACTGATGCTAGGCTCAAAGGGAACAACTCTTGCCCTGTGACCATTGGTTATGGTCTCAATCAGGCATTGGCCCCTATTCTATAGGGTGCTCAAGAGAAAGACTGATAACCTACACCATAGATAGGCCGTTCAGGTGGTTACTAGTCTGGAGGAAATATAGTCACCATATGGCATGCTAAGGTTCACACCTCTAAAACTAGATGGCTCCCTAGAACACTACAAATGTCTTTGATGATCCTAACGCTCACACTCATAAGGAAAATGCCCATGGCACCCTCATGGCACAGCAAAGGGATTAAGGGATTAATTCAAACTTGATTTAAGCCCAGGATCCATAAACTCAATAAAGCCACTATTGCCATAGAGAAGGCTCCTAACCATGAAACACTAATTTGAGTCTTCAGAGGAAGAAACAAATATTAGCAAGCTAGAGTAGAATTATCCTCAGAAGTTTATCCAGTAACCACAATATAAAATCAATCTATAAGCAGATTAATAAACAAATAAATACCTGGGTATATACTAGGAGAAAAAAATACCTCTTTAAAAATGGTCAACAATTTGACTCAATTAGAAATCCAAAAATATACTAAAATCATTTACACAGCAAAAAGATAAATGGGCACTGATTGGCTTCTGCATCCCAAAACATAGGTTCTGAATTTTACTTTAACATCTGCTGAAATGTACCATTGACAAATCTTCATTGCCTTCATGGACACTGAGTCTCAGATTACAGTTTTACCTGGGAATTTCACTACATTTAAACAAGATGTCTCCTATACTCTTAGGGAAGTTACCAAACATAAAATAGAGAACAAACAGGAATGCCTCACATTAACCTTTGCCTAAATTCTTCATATTTATGGAGCCCATTGCCTTAAAAATGAGCATGGGCCCTCTGACTCAATGAGTAATACATTAAAATAAAATTTTGGGCATTTAAAATTGGTTCCATAAAGTAGGATTCCATAACCTTCCCTCCTGCTTAATATAGTTAATATGGCCTGTGGTAAGCAGAATAATAATCCCCCAAAGATGTCTATGTCTTAACCCAGACCCTGTGAATATATTGCGTTATATAGCCAGAGAGAATTAAGGTAGCTACAATCAGTTGATGTTTGCATAGGGAGATGATCCTGGATTATCTGTGTAGGTCAATATAATCACAGGTGTCCTTAAATGTGGAAGAGGGTTTAGAAGGGGAGGTCAGGTCAATGTGATGTAAGAACTTGATCCACATTTGCTGGCTTTGAAGACTGAGGAGAAAGGCCATGAGCTAAGGAATGTGGAAAGCTTCTGGAAACTGGAAAGAGCAAGAAAAAGATTCTTCCCTAGAGTCTTCAGAAAGGGTTAGAGTTCTCTTAGCACCCTGGTTTTAGTCTACTGATGCCCATTTTGGATTTCAGAACTGTAAAACTATAAGAAATTTGTGTTGTTTTAAGCTGCTAAATTTGTGGTCCTTTGTTTCAGCAGCCATAGAATACCAATACATAGCTCAAAATAAATCAAAACAGGGCTTTCAAGAATTCAATTAAGACCTATTTAGAAAAGGGATGAACCTCACTGCTTCTCCATTTAACAGCCTCTTTTGGCTTTCTCTTAAACCTGGAAAGAATGAGGGGAGCCTCATAATGGATTACCATAACTTTAGTGCCATGGCCCCATCCACCAAGTTTCCCATATCCACTATTATTGAAATTAATGATTCTATCCAATCATTAATTGGTAATTATTTTGCTATTATAGATTTGGCTTATATGTTGTTTCCGTGCTTATTTCAGTGATTCTCAGGTATAGTTTGCCTTCACTAAGCTACTCATGAGGAATCTCAGTACCTTTGCCATTGTACTCAGTCATCGCAGGCAGGATCTTAACCTCATTCAACATTCTCCAGGAAAACATGTATGGCATTATATTCATGCCATCCTCCCCAAGAAGATTCATTTGACACGCTCACTCAAGACAGACAAATGATCTCACAAAAACAGATGGTATTTTGTTCCACCCAGTATATAAGGTGTTATGATCTCAACTAAATGTATGGACATCATTTGATCAGTCAAAGGCCACTACATCTTTGAAAATGTCAGGAAACTGTTATTGACCCTTTACAGCATCCACAACATTAAAATAAACCCAATATTTGGGAGGGGAGCTTTTTGGGTTCTGGAGGTAACATATTCCTCATTTCCAAATTTTATTTATGTTTATTCTGTTGCTCACAAATCAGCCCACTTTGAATAGAGCTCCCTTAAAAAAACAAAAGAAAGCAAAAGGATCTAGATACTGTCCAGATTACAATACAGTAGGCACTCAATTGCAATACAGTAAGTACTTCTATTAGTAGTCACCAGAGACTTCTTCACTATAAAAGTTGTAGTAAACTCCTTTATTTACTGTAGTCTCCAGACTTCCTATGATGGCTGGAAGTTATCCATGGTTCTGATGAATAAAACTACCCTCCTTGACCCCACACTACACATCAGAGAGTTAAAATTGCTGGCCACTATTGAGATCTTCTGAAGATTGAGACTCTCAGACCCTGAGCTCATGACCATCAGTTCCCAGGTGACCATTATGGATGCCTCGAACCATGGAAGCAGCATTCTACAAGCTTGGCATGGCCACCAAAACATTCCTGCTAAAATATAAATGTTACCTATAGTATAGAACCAAATCTGGGTTTTCTGGTGTATCCCACCTTCAGGAGGAGATGACTTCCCCTGACCTCAGTCCTTTGCCAGATACCATGCTGTTGAATAATATTATCCCTGCCAAGAAACCTTGGCCAACTGAGGGGCCCCTTGAAATCAACTGAGTGAATAGCAAAGGGAGTTCATACACTATAGAGATGACAGTGTCCCTAATGAAGCTCACTGGAAGGCTCCTGATTTTCATCCCTTAAAAAAGATGTCCTTAATAAAGGATGCTAACCAAGGGTTAGCACAAGTGACCAAACTTCTGGAAGTCATCTTAGAACTAGATACTCTGCACATTTGCACATTTTTACAGACTCTTGAACAGTTGAAAATGATTTGTCAATCTGTTCTGGACAATACCAGTGACAAAACAATTCCTTATCCAAATTTGCTCCCTGTGAAATGAAGAACTGTGGGGATTTCCTGTCTTACAGACAAACAAAATATAAGTTAATGTCGCACATCTCCCTGCATACACTAAAACCCAAATACAAGACCTCATCAGGACACTTAGGTCCTTTAAAATTCAAATATTAAGGTCTTGTTAGCCTTCCTGGGTACCAAATGCAATGGAAATTTGAAATAAATTCCCCTTAAATTCACACTTCGTTCCTCCAAAGTTGACAGGTTCCAGGAATTTCCCATCTTCAAGGAAATTCAAGGCATGATTTTAATGTGGCAGTCTCCTAGCAGCAATAATTTTAATGTAAAGCAGACAATCAAGCTTGAGTGATTGTGTGCACTGATCACCTTTCTGATAGCCTGCCTTGAGAGCCAGCAGGCATTTTACCTGCAAAGTAGTCATTCTAATTTCCTGCTTTCATTTTGGAAACCATACTTTATAGGATAAGACTCTTCTTTAGTGATTGAACATGATAAAATAGGCTAGTGCTAATAGATCTAGATATAAAATTTTAGTATCTTTTAAAGAATTTTAGGTAATGAATTCTATTAAGTAATATGGTATCACTACAGGATTGACTTTTCTTGTATGACCTTTAAATACAACTTAGACGAGCAAGGCAGTCTGGAATTTGTGTTGTTTATTAACTTAAGTTTCTCTTATATATATAGGCATCTATGTAGAAAAGAGAAAATATAATCATCATTGTTGTATTGTGTCTGTAATAAAAAATAAATATATTAAAATTATAATGCTGATTTATTATTAAGCCCATATTAAATCATCCTTGATTTCTTTAGTCTAAACTGAATTAACTTCCAGAGTTTCATATTTCTTTTATGCTTGCAATCAAGGTATGTATACGATGTACTAGCCTATTTTTCTTTAAATTTACTATTATATTATAAAATATTTATCACTTATTAGTTTTCAAAATTGCATATGAATTGCTGTGTAATGTATTATTTCTAGAGCTGGTTACTATTGTTTTAATAATATGGCTCATAGAAATGACAGATGTGACATACTACTAGCATCATAGGGGTTCATTATGGCTGCAATTTTTAGGGCAGGAGATAAGTTATAGAGGTAAACATGGTATGAATCTTGGTGAAAATAACCTCACAATTTGTACTGATACAGTTTCATAATTAGAGTATTTTTCTAACCACTTCCCTGCCTGTGAATATGAGAATGTACCATAATTCCTCTCATGGAGCTTGACTTCCAAAATGTTACTATTTTAAAGTCTGCTGTTTAAATAGATAAAATCTGCATAGTTTAGTACCATTTTTGGGGTTTAACTTAGAGTAGATTCCTATGTGTTAAAATGATGGGTCAAAAATGGACAGCTTTGTTTGCCTTTTTTCTTTATATTTTTGAGCTATATTGTTGTCTAGAAATACTACACCAACTACACTGCTTTGCTCTGGTTTACTGCATGAATCAACATCACATAGCTGTCTGGAAGGATAGGTATTAGCATTTGTTTTACTTTTCTAACTCAGTAGGCAAAACTGGCACCCTGAGGGAGTTTATATTTCTTTAATCACTGTTGCTTTCAGGAGCAGAGCACATGATTTAGGCCTAAGCCCAATAAATCATCATATACCTCATATTCAGAGGTTGGTTAAGAGATCAGCATCAACTGGATCTAACATCATACGTTCCTGTACTATTATCTGGGAATGTTAGAATACAGGTACTTGTTATTTGTCATGAGTGACTTTGGCTAAATGTAGCCTGTGGAGCTGCTATCAGTCATCTGAAGACGAAAAAGAGGGAGCCAGTCTGGGACTGAGGTCAACATGAAGTGAGAAGTGATAAAAAAAATTGACAAGATCTTCTGTGTCCATTCGGGCCTAAACAAAACAAACAAATGATATCACTTAACGTGAAATTAATTCCTTTGTGTGTTTGCACCATTTTTATTCATTTATATATTTGCTCTGTATCTAAATTTACAAACAATATGAACAGAATCATTACTATACTTTTTGTTGTGAACTTGGCTAATTTGGGGTTTTATTTTATAATTTTTAACATTTTAAACCTTAGAGCTGAGTAGAGTTGAGTGTGAATTAAATAGCAGAATTGAAGTATTTGGGATACAGGCTTTTAAAGGCAAGAATCTAAGGAGCTGCCTTGGCTAAATAATTGCTTTCTTTTTTCCCCAGCTTTAGCACTTTTGTAATCATATAATATCTGATTTCCCTATAAAAGGGGTTGAACCTGGTAGCAGTTCTATTTCTCTTTAGTTGGGGCTGATTAAACTTTCCCATCCATGAATAAAGAGGCTTACATATGTTGCTACCTTAGCCCTGTTTTCTTATGTAAGGTTTATTTATGTTGATGCTGAAGTGTATAGAACAAACTTCTCTGATTCTTTCCTTGTGCTAATTGTGATACTGTCAATCAAAATACCCAAAAATTATGACATAGAATATATAATCAATAGGGATTCTGAAAGTGGTATATTAAAAATGTCCTCTTCCCCACTCTTAAAAATGATTGTACTTGTTTTATAGTCATTAAGGCTGTCATTAGAAGAAAATAAAACTGATGTAGGGATGTGGGGGGAATTGGAAAAGATACTGAGATTTAAAAAGTGCCTCCTCTCTATAAATTGGGTAAATTTTTATTTCTTTTTTTTTATTTATAACTTTTTTCACACTGTGCCAACAGAAATCATGATAACTCCAAAATTTTCTGTTTCAGATTGAGGTTAGTAACCAGACTCCCACTTCAGCTTTCTGACTTTATGTGGCATTTATTCCACTTCGCTTGAAGCGTGACAGGCCTTTCCCTTAAAAACTGGAATTACTATATCTTTTTTATTTTGTTGATTATGTACCAAAAGCCTTTATTTGGTCTCCAGGACTTACAGTCCATCTAGGCTAGTGATTTTTAACTTTTCTCTCCTCAGTAATCCTTTTGAAAATCAGTTAAAAGCAGTAGCATTGCAAAGGCACTTCAAGTGGAAGGCTTTAGTCACTGAATACTTGCTGTCCACATGCTCCCATAGCCATCGCAGTTAAATATTCAATCTAATTAAATACAGTTTCCCCCATTTATATAGGAATTTTGGAGCTGTCATTGAATGTAAGTATAGAGACTTTCCTGTAAAATATATGTTCTCATTGATTTAATTACATGATTTTCATAAACCCTCTGCCACTTATCCACTAATCGCAAGACTAAGAAGGTCAGATCTTTACATAGATAAGAAAACTGAAGACCAGAGGTGTGAAGTGACTTAACTAAAATCACACAGAGGCATAGAGGCTAATGGAAAATCTAGAATTATTCCTGCAACTCTTCAATCTCATTCCATTTTTCCTTCAGAGACTTAGTTATGATTTAACCTTTGGATATGCTTATAGATTGCATAAACATAATCCAATCTCTAAATACCTATTAACATACTATAAAAAGTTGCTATAATCTATTATAGGATATGAAAATAAAATAAGTATACATTCTCCAAAGAATTATTTGTCATGCTATAAGTAGAAAATTTCTGAATATTTCTTTAGTGTTGTGCTCTGCTTAAATTATTTTTTGTGTGTGTGCGGTACGTGGGCCTCTCACTGTTGTGGCCTCTCCCGTTGTGGAGCACAGGCTCCGGATGCGCAGGCTCAGCAGCCACGGCTCACGGGCCCAGCCGCTCAGCGGCACATGGGATCTTCCCGGAACGGGGCACGAACCCGTGTCCCCTGCATCGGCAGGCGGACTCTCAACCACTGCGCCACCAGGGAAGTCCTGCTTAAATTATTTTTAATAAAATAATGTGTATTTTTAGTTCACCTAGCTTTTTTTCTTAACTTGAGATAAATCTTTGTAAATGCTAATAGATGTAGTTCACAAAATGTCATAGTGCGATGTTATTTTCTCGGTGGGTAAAATTTGTAGTTAATTTATAAGACATTATTCCCAATTTTCCCCAGCATTAATTAATACAAGTGCCTTACATATGTTTTCCTATACTTTTAAAATTAATAAACTTCATATTTCAGAGCAGTTTTAGGTTCACAGCAAAATTGAGCAGAAATTACAGAGAATTCCATATACCCCCATCCCTACACTATCAGCATCCTGCACCACAGTATGTTTCCTACATTTTTTTTTTTTTTTTTGTGGTATGCGGGCCTCTCACTCTTGTGGCTTCTCCCGTTGTGGAGCACAGGCTCCAGACGTGCAGGCTCAGTGGCCATGGCTCACAGGCCCAGCTGCTCCACGGCATGTGGGATCCTCCCGGACCAGGGCACGAACCCATGTCCCCTGCATTGGCAGGTGGACTCTCAACCACTGCACCACCAGGGAAGCCCCTGTTTCCTACATTTTTGAAATGGAAAAATACAGTATTAAAAAATTCGGGGAAATATAGATTTTTATTCATAAATTTGTGAAAGGAAATTCCTACTCAGAACAGTAGTTCAGGGCCTTCCCTGGAGGCGCAGTGGTTAAGAATCCACCTGCCAATGCAAGGGACATGGGTTCGAGCCATGGTCTGGGAAGATCCCACATGCCGCAGAGCAACTAAGCCCATGCACCACAACTACTGAGCCTGTGCTCTAGAGCCCATGAGCCACAACTACTGAGCCTGCATGCCACAACTACCAAAGCCCGCACACCTAGAGCTCGTGCTCCACAACAAGAGAAGCCATCACAATGAGAAGCCCGTGCACCACAGCAAAGAGTAGTCCCTGCTCGCCGCAACTAGAGAAATCCTGTTAGCAGCAACGAAGACCCAATGCAGTCAATAATTAATTTTTTTAAAAAAAGAAAACTAGTTCACACTTTCAAAGAAAATTTTACCAAGAAATTATCACACAGCACTAAGCAGTTTCAACAAATTTATAAAGCATTTGAAAGAGATAGTCATGGGGAAAGGAGATGAATAATTTTTAGAGGAAACAATTTTGAGTCTTTAGGGACACAATCAAGGCATTTGTTTGTCTTGTGTTGAGAACGTCCATAAATTTACTAATTATACTACATTCCTATGTACTGACATTGTGCCTTTGCTTTGTCTTTTTTTTTTAAGCTACAGAAAGGATATTTTAAATTGCAGTTATATTGCCATGTTTATCATGGTGTTTATCATGGTGTTAAAGTGGTGTTTTATGGTTAAATATAAAAAGAACCTTGTGCCTTTCTGACTTGTCACCTTCAGTAGGGACAAAAATCATGGACAGTGAATGTCACCAACACTACCTTAACAAACTAAGATGGTTCTACAATATTGCATGTTCATTTCTTCAATTCTCTGCCTCCTTGGAGCCAAGCTATGTCCTAGCTTTGTGGCCACAGGATATATACCCAACATTGCATAGTCTTTCTTTAGCAATAACCACAACTGATGTTAATGTATCATCTGAAAATGGGTGGATTTCAAATGGAAGAATTGAGGTAGAGTGTTTCCTTCAGTCCTCCAAAGAAACTTTCATCTAGTGTCTTCCTAAACATCTTCTCACATATGAAATTTGATTCCAGTCTAGAAGAATGAAGAAACTGTTGTGTCCCAGATTACTCCCAAATTCTCATCATTTCATTGAATTGCAGAGTGTTTCAAATAAGCAACTAATATTGAGAACTGGTAAAAATGGAAAATCAGGAGTCGGGAATATAAATTCTGTTGCAGTTTTAGGGGCTAATGAGTGATGCTTCAGTTGCCCTTTCAAGTTTGAAATCCATTGAAAATTTCTAAATTGGATACATAAGTAGCAATATATTATCTTTATTCTGATAGGGTTGATACTGGAGAATATGACTTAAAGGTGAACTAAGTTTTGTAAAGTAGTCAAAGGCAGATATGGAAATACAGTGCTGGAAATTTTGTTCTAAAAGAATTCCATAACCAATAAAAGACTAGAGACTGTTTGCTGAGAAAGAAAGACAATCCCACTAGAAAAACTGAGGAAGTCCGAAATTACCAGTTCCTTCCGTCAAACACAAAAGTCCTTCCCTAAAATGATTCACCACATATATCTGATGGTCATTATTGTGTAATTTCAATCTCAGTGGTAAAGGAGGGTTTGCAATGGGCTTAAGAAGAAAAAATACTTGGAATTTACACTGCTTTTATAGCTATAAGGAAAAAAGTTGAGAAAGAGGAGATAACATCAATGTCTGATATCTATGTGAATAACTCTCAAGTGTTTTCTACAGCACAGAACTCTCCCAGAATCACAGACCCATAAATCTCTCTAGTTGAAAACTTCAGTCGTACTGCCAATAGTTACATACAACAGACTGTCAAAAATAAAGTTTTTAATTTTTTAATTTATTGAAGTATAGTTGATTTACAGTGTTGTGTTAATTTCTGCTGTACAGCAAAGTGATGCAGTTATATATATATATTATATGTATAATGATGTAGTTATATAATCCTATAGTTATATATATGTATATATATTATTTTTCATATTCTTTTCCATTATGGTTTATCACAGGATGTTGAATATAGTTCCCTGTGCTATACAGTAAGACCTTGTTGTTTATCCTTTCTATACATACTAGTTTGCATCTGCTGATCCCAAACTCCCAATCTGTCCCTTCCCCACCACTCCTACTCCTTGGCAACCACAAGTGCGTTCTCTATATCTGTGAGTCTGTTTCTGTTTCATAGATAAATTCATTTGTGTCGTATTTTAGATTTCACAAATAAGTGACGTCATATGATATTTGTCTTTCTCTGACTTATTCACTTAGTATAATAATCTCTAGATCTAACCGTGTTGCTGCAAATGACATTATTTCATTCTTTTTTTTTTATGGCTGAGTAGTATTCCATTATATATATGTAGGATATCTTCTTTATCCATTCATCTGTCGATGTACATTTAGGACATTTAATTTTTTATTGAAGTATAATTTACATTCATAAATGCAAATATCTTAAGAGTAGTTTGATGAGTTTTGACAAATATGTATACCCATGTAACCAACACACTAGTCAAGATTTAGAATAGTTTTCTATCTTAAGACCCTTTCCAGAAACTGCCTAACCCAATAGAGGCATCTGATTCCTGTCAATTGTTTAGATTAATTACCTGTTCTAGAACTTCATATCAATGAAACCACACAGTATGTGATCTTTTATTTCTGTCTTCTTTCACACAACAAAATGTTTGGAGATTTACCCATGTTATTGGATATAACAGTGGTTAGTGCTTACTTGTTGCTTATTAATATGCCATCACATAAATAACTTTTTTCCTCTGGAGATAAGCACTTAGGTTTTTCCAGTGTTTGTCTATTACAAATAAAGCTGCTATGGATGTTGCTGTAAAAATATTTTTTGTGGATAGATGTTTTCATTTATGTTTGGTAAATAGCAATAAGTAGAATGACTTGGTCATAGGAAAGATATACTTCAATTTAGAAGAAATTTCCAAAATCTTTTTCAAAGTGGTTGTAACATTTTAAATTCCCACCAGCAATATATATGACAGTTTCAGTTGCTCCACATCATTACCAACACTTAATATCAGCCTTATTTAATTGTAATCAGTCTAATGAGTGTGCTGGTATTGTACTATGGCTTAAATTGCATTTCTCTAATGTTTAAGGATGTTGAGCATCATTTCATGTGCCATTTGTATATCTGTTTTTGTGTGTGTGTGAAGTTCTGCACAAATTTTTTGCCCACTTTGTACTGGGTAATTTTGTGTTTCTAATGTTGTGTTGCAGGAAAGGTTATTGAATATAATTAAAAATTGAAGAAAAGTAACATCTTAAAATGATTGAGTTTTGAGTTCATGTACATGGTTTATCTCTCCATTTAGATAAGATTCTTTGATCTCTTATCAAATAATATCAAATAATATCAAATAATATATAGTGTTAGTGTAGCTGTCTTGTATCTTTGTGTTGAATTTATTCCTAAATATAACTTTTTAAATTTTCTTGTAAGTGGCATTTTAAACATTTTATTTTGAAATAATTATAGATTTGCAGGAAGTTGCCAAATTGGAACAGAGAGGACCCCAGTATTCTTTACCCAGTTACCCCCATTGTTTACAACTTATATAAATATAGTGCAATATGAAAATCAGAAAATTGACATTGGTAAATGTGCGTGTATTGTTCTGTGCTACTTTATCACGTGTGGATTTATGTGACCACCATCACAAACCAAATACACAATTATATCATCACAACAATCTCCATCTTGTCAACCCTTCATATGCACATCCATTCCATTTTCCCACCACCTCCTCAGGCTTCTACTTTCTCCACACTTTCAGGTTTCGTCCATTTAAATCTTAGACAGACTCCAGTAGGATAAATAGGCATGAGAGAAAAAAAAAAAAGAATTTCTCCAAAGTTTTTTTCAGGTTTCCAAGTTATCTCATAAATTCATCTTATGATCATTTCTAAGTGTCTGAAGTTTCATTTGCATATTTGATTATTTTTTCCATTTGTTATTAAATTATTTTTACAGAGTTTGAAATCAGTTGGTAGGGATCAAATCCAGGTTCTTTCCTAGCTATGAGGTCTGGAGCAAATAGCTTAAACTCTCCTTACATCAGTTCCCTCATGTAAAATGTTTATCAAAATATTACTTCTCTCATGTTTATGAAGATTAAGGGGGTTTATCCATGTTAAGCACTTATAAAATATGTCTATCACATAATTATCATTCAATCAGAATAACCATTTTCACTAATACTTTTATTATTTTAGCTATTATTTCATTGTAGAGGTGTGACTAACATAGAGGTTTAACAATTTAAATATGACATAAAATAATATGTTTATTGTACATTGCATGATATATATTGCATGTTTATTATATATTGCATGACATAAAATAATGTTTATTATATACTGCACGATTTTAAATGAATAAATATGAATCTATTCATAATGTTTTTAATCATTAAATATTTAGCTAGGGTCTACTATGTAAAATGCACTGGAAATTCTATAGTAATGCCTACAAATGGTTGAGCATAACCTATAAACTTCCTGAATATCGATATCCTCCTATACTTCTAAATAGAAGGTAATAAATTCTGTAACTGTGAGACACAAGATCTCTCTCATTTATAAAGAAGACCATTTCAGCTTTGCAGGTATTGTAAAGATTGGAAATGAGAATTAGAAAACTTGGCATAGAATCCATGCCTCAGGCTATACTCCTCAAGTCATTTCAATTCTTTGGACTTTCCTCAACTGAAATAAGGCTTCTGTCCACATACATCCCTTTCTTCAAGTCTAAGACCTCACAACTAAGTTGTTTCCATGCTGGGTAAAGTTGTTTTTACTCTATGTCCCAGCAGTTCTTGATCAGAGCCGAATATCACTAAGGAGAGTTAATCTAAGTGGAATAAAAACTACCCATGTTAAAGTTAATGAATACATTAGTATTCTTGATGCCTCTATTTTTGTCTCACTCATGAAGGGCAAACAATGCCTTGATCAATTGTGTTTCTTAAATGACATCTTTCATCTGCATAATAATTATTTGCTTCCCTAAGCTTCTTCTCATCAACCAAAAGTTTACTTTGGAAATGGAATTTTCTCAAAGAGTGGAATTTGTTAAAAGGGCTAAATCCTTAACAGAGAGGCAGAAAATCCTGTGTAAATTAACCAAGGCCCAAGAGAAAGGCCATGTTCATGCAGGCGTGTAATTGATTTTGGTTAATGATGATGTACACTTCATGAGTACAAGCACCAGTTAGGGAGAAAAGCAACTTGCCTATGCTTAAAATAAGCAGAATGGTCAAGAAAGCAAGGAATTCCAGGAAAGATACCTTAATAGTGCAAACCACCCATTTTATGTTACAGGAGAGATGTGAATCAGCTTTTCCATTTTACTCACTTGAAATTAGCCTTGAAAATCCCAGGATTTTAAGAGTGCTTAAAATCTGGAAATGCTGGAAACACCTGACTAAAAATCCACAGCCAGGTGAATCACAAGTGCAAGGTGATTTTTTTTCATAATCTGAGTTATATATAGGTAGAGATGTCCATGTCCTACTACGTAGCTGCACAAAGCTATTAGTTCCTCTGCCAAATGGCATTTATTCCAGATGGTATGTAAACCACATGTTAGATTTGGAAGTCGATTAAAATGATTACATTGACTAGAATTTCTGCTCCTGGTTCCATCAAAAATGGCTTCCAATACAAACTGGCATTCAGTTTGGATGACTTTTTCTAAGGGCTATTGACAAAGAGCAGAGAAAAGAATTAAAGGCTAAAGGTGATTAATATAAAGTAGATTGAGAAATCCAACGGGCTTCTTGGCCGCATATAAATAAGTAGAGGACAGAAAGAGAATGAGAATCTGAACTAGAATTTATTACAAGTGAAGAGATCTCTAGAAAAAGTTGCATTGTCAACCCTGGCAGTTCTTCTGTTTCAAGATAAGGAACCGGCTTAAAAAAGGATGGATACTTGAAACCTAGAATAAGGCGTCTGAATGGATGAGCTTGAAAATTATATCTATTTCCTGTGGATCTTCTGAAATTATAAAAGTTGCCTGCTCCTCCTTATTAAAGCTAAAGCATCCTGCTTACTTGAAGATAAAGCAAAAGCTTAAGAGTCACAGAACAGCACCTTTCATTCAGGATTTACCTCTGTCTTTCCTCTAGATCAACAGACTTACAGCTAGTGTCAAGGCATATTGTAACCCAGCAGAGGAAGTATTGGGCCTGCTAAGCAAAGAAAAGCATTATATATCAAAATGCTACAGAAGGTAGCCAATATGAATTGGCAGGTCATGGGATGTCTGGACAATCTACAGAATATCACATCGATCTTGTCTGGCAATAACCTCATGTTAATGAGACTGCATGAGCAACAAGTAGGAGATATATCTAAGGCCACGGTAAGACAGCCTGCTCAGAAGGTATGGACAAATGCTGCAAAGTTTAAAGAACCACCTCATCTCCTCAATGGATTTCAGGTTTCCAGTGGTCTGAAGCATGCTGAAATAGTCCTTGCAAAGTAAAAGACAAATTATTCTACTGCAATTTGCATCTCACCACTAAGAAGGAAGCACTGTGCCTGGTCGGCCTGTCTGGGTTCTGGAAGTAGCATATTCCAAAGTGGTAATGTGCTCTACCCATTTACCAAGTTACAAGGAAGCCTATCAGCTTTGATTTGGACCAAATCAGAAAAATGCTCTTCAGTAGATCCAGCCTTACATAAGTAAATCCTTGCATCATCACACAATTATTAAGACAGTTGTTATTATATCTCTGTTACATGTGAGAAATTGAAATACAGTGATGTGTAGGAACCAGTCTATGACACATGAATATATATTAGAATCAGAATTTAAACCTGTGGCCTTTCTAATGGGAAATAACAAGAGTCGTGTAAACTCTACATTGCCAGAGGTGTAAGGTATAATTGTACCAAGTCCATGGAGAAACAGAATTTCAGTTGGGACTTGAATAAGCTAAGTAATGAGGAGGATACCACAGAATATGCTAGAACACAGGTCAATCCAACCCGCTGCCTATTTTTGCAAATAAAATTTTATTGAAACACAGTGACATTCATTTATTTACATGATGTATATGGCTGCTTTCATGCTGCAATGACAGAGTTGAATAGTTGTGATCAATACTTACTGGCCAACAAAGACAAAACCTTTGCTATCTGTCTTTTTACAGTAAAAGTTTGCTGACCTCTGTTTTAGATACAGTCTTGGGATGGTGATGAAAGAGTAGATTAAGAGAAAATTCTGAATATTGTTAGCTCTTTTTGTTCACAGTTATTTTCACATACCTAGCACAATGCTTAGCACTTAGTACATATTAAAAATACTTGTTGAAACAATGCTGAGTAAAAGATAATAGAGCTCTGTAGAGGATTTTGGATATAGTAAGAGTTTAATGAAAATTATTGAAGGATAATTATTCTGACAGTATTTTCCCACATAAATTAGAGGGAAGTGATTTTAAAAATGTGAAATATTTGAAAAATCTTACAATAGTTCAGGTAAAGAGTCACACTAGTTAGTTTGGTATCAGCATGAAATTTTTAAAAAAGGGAATTGATGAAAACAATATTCTGGGAAAGAAAAAAGAAAGGTCACTTCTAGTTGATTGAAAGTGGATAATATATTTCTGCACTCTACCTCTAAAGATTTTTAATAAATACTGTGTTTTTTAGATGTTATGACTCTTGTTAGGATTTTATAGAAACTGGCTGCTAGTGGAGATTCCTGTTGTCTTTCTGTCTATGGGGTGTTGCCTTAAGAAGCCATTTAGTTCAGAAACCCGTACTAGCAACAATGCAAATTTTTCTTTCATTGATGACATATAAGTTGTATTTCCTTCTAGCTGGTTTAGTCAGAGACTTCACTGATTCAGTTGTCTTTTTGTTTTCAACCCTCCAAATACTCTTTTTCTTTCTGTTTGTTCAACAACTTCTATTATTTTTCTAAGATGATCCCCCTGAACTTAGACTTGATTGAAATCCTCTGTGTCTGAAACCAGGTCTCGCTGAGGATTCATACACAGTTCATTTTGCTTAAAGAGAAAGTAAAAATAACAGTCAAATAGCAGACAAAAAATCTTAGTATTGAATGTTTGAGTTGCTGTCTATCTTTCTTTCTAAATCATCTCTCTCCAGGAAAGATAGCAACCCCTAAACAAAATAATAAAAAGCCTCCAATTCTTTGGAGGATTACATAGACAGTTAAAATTTTCCTTAACATGTGCTTCTCTGTAGATGGATTGCACATAGATATTTGCCATGGCAAATAATTTTTATGATTATTTGAATGTTTTTTAAGGGAAAAATAGTCTTATTTTTTCACATTATTGATAGGATATTTAATCTCCAACCTATACATCCCATCTGAATGATTTTATTCCAAGGTTATCAATTCATTTGTTCATCAAATATTTATTGAGTGTAAAAGTCATGCAATACATGAGCTGTAACATGTGATCTCTTTTTAAGTTTTAAATCCAAGAAGAAATATTAAGGAACAACTGAACAATTTTTAGGTTTGCTAGGTAGATAAACTGGCCAAGAACAAGGATCTTGATGAATTGTGAAGCACTGTGAGAAAAGCTGAACAAGGATCACAAAGGAACCAGGGGAGAGATAATCATGGTCCTAAAGGTCTCACTGGGGTTGATCGATGGAGAACTTGGGCACAAGAACTGGAATGATAGGAAAGCCATGTTCAAAAATAACAATTTAAACTGAAATATCAGAATTGTCTGATGATAACAAAATTAAGGCTGTGGCTAGCATAGTCAGTGTCCAAGGTGATGTGGGTATAATAGTCAATGGAGGATCCTCCAGGACCTATCCTCCCATGAAATATTAAGTAAACAACTACAGACTGATGAAAATAACTACGTGGGAGCTCTGGAAACCAGTCAAGGATCTGCAGCAACCAAGCAAATGTCCAATAAAGAAAAATTCACACTTAAAACGATAGAAAATTTTGTGGGTTTTTGGTCACTCTTGTCCCACTCCCTCCTTGGCACGGTGCAGTGAGGTCAGGAGGAAACAGCCAATTTTCCTAAGTTCTGACCATCCCTCGGAGAAAGAATGGAACTTATTTGCAGTGTTCCGACCAGTCTGTGCACTACCCAAGGGAATGGTTCCTATGTAGCCTAACTCTGAGCTCACACTGTAATGGCAGTGTGGTTTGAATCTGAGGTGGGGAGCTGCAGAAGACAGGGACATTCAAGGCTCATGAAAACTTAGACTCACCCTGGTGCCTGGGGGTAAGTGATCACAGGAAGAGAAATACAATAGAACATCTAAGACCTGAGAAGAAACTGAGGGGAGATACTTAGGGAAATTAAGACATTTAAATGTAGCCACATACAAAAAAAGAATTGGAAACACACACACACACACACACACACACACTTGCTATCACAAGACTGAACCTTGAAACATTATGCTAAATGAAATGTCAGTTATAAAAGGACAAATACTGTATCATTCCACTTCTATGAGGTACATAGGATAGTCAAATTCATAAAGACATAGTAGAATGGTGGGTGCTAGGGACTTTGGACTGGGGGACATAGAGAGTTATTGTTTAATGAGAACAGTTTCAGTTTAGGTATATGAAACCGTTCTGGAGATGAATGGTGATAATGGTTGCACGATTATCACGGTTAACGATGTGAATGTACTTAATGACACTTAAAAATGATTAGCATAGTAAATTTTGTATTATGTAATTTTTTACCACAATTTAAAAAACATTGCATCAAAACAAGTTGATGGAAAAGAGCATATTATGTAACAGAGTTTAGACTCTTGGTGTTTTACCTCTGTGGATGTGCGGGTCACTGGGAATGAAGACAAATGGGAAAAAAGAAGAATATAAGTGGGTCAAATGGTCTTGAGTAAAAAAAGACACTGTGACCAGGAGGCTGGTAACTGTCAACAGTGAGGAGAAGATGCTGTGATTCTCAAATGAGCAACATGGAAGAATAGTAATGGTCTGGAATTGGCAGCGGGGCTGAAAGAGGGTACCAGTTCTAACTCCTGAACCTAAGATTACACAACATGGAAAAAAAAGAGAAGTTGCTTTGGGGGGGACTGTAGGGTATATCACTTGGGAATTGTGTTCATTTAATAGGCAGAAATTCCAAGTTACAGTGACATAAACAAAATAAAGATGCTGACTTCCTCTTTCACCTAACATAAAAAGGAGTAGGCATTCGAGTGCAGGAATGATTATCACAGAATCAGCCTCTCTAATTTTCTCACCTGCCTTCCTTAGAGTTGGATTTCATCTCCAGTATGCCCAGACATTAATAAAAAGGCACTACAGCCATGACAATCATATTCTCAGCAAGATGAAGAAGGAAAAGCAGAAACACTCAGACATGCTTCCCAGATGAGCCACTATTCTTCACAAGTTTCAGGGAAGTCCAGCCAATTAATCACTGCTAGTTTCCTTTCATGGGTAATCTCTAAGCACAAGGAACCATTGGAAATACAGTCTTTAGCTGAGCACATTGCTGGCCCAGATAACATATGGCTTCTGTTAGTAAAGATGACAAAGATAGTGGACACTGAGTAAGCTAGAGAATTCTCTGTCACCTGTGGAAAATTAATATACTTGGGGGCAATTCCATTTCAGTTCAAGGCAGAAAGATAAAGGCAAATCAAAAGGTGTAGAACCAGATTTGGATCATATTTGGCAAAGTTCATCCAAACATGTGACAAGCTAGTAATAATAAATAACGTTCATGCTGCCTATTTGAGCATTTCTCTCTGTCAGTTTATAACTAATTTAAAATTCAAAACTTAATGTCCTTATTGAACAAAGAATAGTGTGTTTATTGTGTACTAACTATTATGGATATACTATGCATATAATAGTGAACAAAATGAACATGGTCAAGGTCCTTAATGGCAGTAATGTTTTAGTGGTGACAAAGACATTGAACTAACACTTAAATATTTAATTCAAACAGTAACAAGTATTATGCACAGAAAATCCATGTTGCTATTAAAAAAGGGTCAACAATTCCCCCCCCCTGCTCAGGAGGAGTAGAGAGTATATATATATTAGGCTTTGGGTCAAAACAATCTCTATCACAACTATTCAACTTTACTGTTGTAGTGAAAACAGCCAAGACAGTATATAAAAAATGAGTATAGTTGCGTGCCAATACAACTCTACTTACTAAAACAGGTACTGGGCTAGATGTGGCCTATAGTCTATAGTGTGCTGATCCCTGCCATGAGAGAAATATTTTAAATTTGTAATTAGAAAAAGAGGATTAGGTGAAAACAATTGAATTTAAATAGAATCAACCATCTATATCTACTGTCTGCTAAAATGTATAACAATGTGCATGGTAAATTACAATAAATGCCCAACTACTGTGTGGTTTTAATGCTTATTATAAATCCTCTTCTCTATATTATTGTTAAAATTTTAGCCTTCAGTTTTAGCCTCTTCGTGCTTTTTTATTCTGAATTATTTTCTTTTCCTTTCTCAATTTTTAGCACTCTTTAAATTGTTGATTTTCAATAATCAACAAAATTATATATCAGATTGATCACATCTTTTTGCCAGAGCTAAAAAATTCATTTCCAAAATTTATAACCTAAACCTGAAATCACTCCAGTATATAATAGGAAAAATGAATAACTTCTAATCTTAGTTTTGCGTGGAAAACCACCTCCTCATTCCTCCCACTTACTCAAAAATTTCATTTTATCTTTAGCTATTTCTTCTATTTCATTTTATTGTTATTTTATTTTTGCCCCTACTGGATTTAATAATTGGTGGTTGTATTACTTTGCTAGTGACAAAATACCACAGACTGGCTTAAACAACTGAAATTTACTTTCTCACCGTTCTGGAGGCTATAAGTCCAAGATCAAGGTATCAGAAGTTTTGGTATGTCCTGAGGTCTCTCTCTTTGGTTTGCAGGTTGGCCACCATCTCACTGTGTCCTCACGTGGTCATCTCTCTGTGTGCACACATTTCTGATGTCTCTTTGTCTTCTTATAAGGACACCAGTCCTATTGGATTAGGACCCTGCTCTTAGGGCATCATTTAACCTTCAAATACAGGTTAACATTTAACCTCTTTAAAGGTCTCATGTCCAAATACAGTCACATTGGGAGTTAGAGATTCAGCTTGGAAATTTGGGAGAATACAGTTGAGGTCACAACAGTGGTTAAAATATGTTTCCATGAAATAAATCATTGCTGAATTTATCTACTTATTATTTCATATCCCATATATAAAGTCTATATCTGCCATGTGTGATGTTTACTTTGAAGACCAAATGCTTCCTTTCCAGCTCCCGGCTCTTACCTACAGGTTATCCCTCACAAAAATAAGTCATCTTAAGCAAAGGGGAAGGTAAAACTATTGACAGTCCTAGTAAAAAGAACTGAATTAATTTCTTTCGCTCATGGAGTATTGCACTGCTTTATTTGCTCTTATTGTAAAATACATATTTTAAGGTGATACATTAATTTAAAAAATAGGAAGCTAATTTTATATCTTGCCTTATATAAAAGTGGAAATGATTTGTTACTAAAATTTTTTTTATTTAAATTATGGCAGGTTACCTCAATACATAATATTAAATCCCATTAAATAGCAATAAGAATGTCAACAATTTGCATATCTGCTAAAGTAACCCAGAGTAAATAAAATGCCAGTATTACATATATGGAGTTTGTTTGGAAATTAACTTTACTCCCTGCCCTGAAACTGGAAGGTAATTAATGTAATTTATATGATGACTAAAACACCTTAAATAAAATAAACTTATTGTTTGGGGCCAAAAACATCAACAACAAAAAAAAAAAACCTCAAAAAATTTTGAGAGGAGGGCTTATGTGATAACATAATCTTCTGGAAATTGTTATGCTTTCAAAGAAGTAAAATGCTTAGGCTCATATCTCTTATAGGCTTATAGGCTTATAAATATTTCTCCATCACCATATGCTTTGATCTTTCATTTCTAAGCATTTGTTTGGAGAGATGTTAAGTTAAGGAATCCAGTAGAGAAGCATATTCAGTACAATTGAAAATGAGAATAAATGTGTGGAAGCTGTGAAAGAAATTGCTTCTATCTAAGAATCTAGTCTTTGCCTTAAAATTACAAAACTATTACATGTGGAATATAAAATGGGAGCCAACCCTCTGTTTACCTCGCCTACACCCAGTCACTTTTGCTACTATTTATTTAGCAATTAAGGATGGTTTTCTTAATTATAGTATTATCTTGGGCTAGAAACACATCAAAGGACGACGGTTCAGGAGGTAATGAGAGACATGTGTAACTGAGTTTTCTATTTCAGGGGAGAAAGCCAAGACAGGTTATAGAATACAGGAGGAGATGCCTATGTCTTCATGATGAGTAAGAGCTTTTAGGTTCAGAGAATTATTTCAAAGGACATGCTACAAATGTAAACACATTTCGAGTTTTCCTCAAACTAAATATCCAAAAATAACCAAAATATTAGATTGCTTAGAAGATTAATTCAGAAGGAGTAATTTTATACCTGCCATTGCAAATTGCATATGACTAAATTCTTAATGTTTTAAAATTGACCTGGGCATTTTTCTTTCCTGAGGCATCCGTTCACTCTGGATTTGATCAGAATGCAAATATAAAATGAGTGTTTTGAACTACTATGACACAAATGTATCTTGTTCTCCCACAGATATTTTTATGACTTCCTTCTATGATTTTCTTTTCCATCAGATTAAATTGGTCTCAAAGCCACTGTGAAGAAAAGATGGGAAGTGACATATAGTGGGTACAACAGCCACTCAGGAAACAACAGCATTCTTCTATATTGGCAGACCTCTAAGGAGCTATAAATGTCATCTCTAGCAGAGACAGTGTTTATTACAATATAAAACGAGAGCAAAGACTCCTCAAAAGAAGTATTATTTTTTAAATTGACACATACTGGAGCCTCTTTTCTGTGCACACACAATTCTGTCATTCCCTTCCCCACAATATCTTCTCCAGAATCACAGCAGAGAAGAATCTCCACTAATCTCCACTACTTCTTCCAAAATCCAAAATATTGTCAAGATCTTTGAACTGGAACTGATCTATCTGAAAGTCATGTTGACATTTATACACCCTTGTCAGTCAAATAGAAACTCAAATTTTTATTGTTTCAAAGTTCCGTTTCTCTTTTATTCTCTGATGTTTCAATTCTTTGAGTCCTTTGCAGGCAAGAACAATTCTCATTCATAGTAAAACAAAAGCATTGCATAATTATAAAGAAACAGAGTATCCTTAATACTGTTCATCTAATGTATATTAGGAAAATAACCTGCAGAAATTTCAACTCATATGGCATTTCTATTTTATGGAACTGTATAATGTAGTTATTACACAGTTATTAAGTGTGAAATTATAAATAGGTATATGTGTGTGTCTATATAAAAAAAGAGAAGTTAATACAAATAGATAACTGGTGGATAGACAGATCAATATTCCCTTTAATTTCTCAGGCTTTCTGAACGCCACATCTATTCCTGAAGACTTTGCAGTGGGATTATAGTAATCATTAAAAACAAAATCAAGGACTCGCCAAAAAAATGTTTGTTAGTTTGTTTTTATTCTTTTGTTTTAGGCTAGGGAATTTTTTTAATTGTCAAGGGCTTAGGTCCTATTTTATGTATTCTATGTGATTGAAAACATTCTGTTAAACTTGGTTGAATAGAAAAAAGTCTAGTTATCTTGCATCTATAATTCCAAATTTCCGTAAGAACTAGTTGCACAAAATGAAGAGATACAGTCTTAGATCTTACTCCCAGGAAGAGTGACAGCACACACATGGTGCAATGGAAACGCAGAACATGACAATAACGTATTTCTCAGTTTCAAAGGACTAAGTTGTGTGAAGGAAAATATTAAGAGGTAATTTGGGGATGAGTGGAAATGTGGAAGAGTAATAAAGGACTTTTTTAAAAAATTGACTTATTTCAGGAGAAAAGTTTTAATTTCTATGGAGTCTTCACTTTAAGGAGGTAGATGACTTTAGGATTTAAGATTTAAAAGTTAACCCAATGATGATTTACATATGTATATTTTGTGTATTAAATGGTAAGCTTCAGTTTATTGATAAATTAAGCCATAGTGAAATGTGCTTCTTTCAACTTTAACAGAGCAATACTTAAGTTGATTTTAAGTGGCCAGCGTAGATTTGAATCAGTAAGATATATTAATTACTAATTGCTTAGGTTCAGTCTTAGTAAGAATTAATGCTGCTTACAAAACTCAGGCAGTTTTCATTGTTCATTCTAATGCAGTCATGATAATGTTAAAGCTTTATTTTTCCTTAGTAGAAAATTGGTAATTTCAATCAAAATATGAGAAAAAATGTCTTTTTAAAAACCAGATCTCTCTTAATTTAAAATTTAGGCTTCAGACAACCTAAATTTTGAACGTAGGTGAAAATATTTACTTTAAAACTGGATCTAGATATGGGAACATATGTATATGTATAACTGATTCACTTTGTTATAAAGCAGAAACTAACACACCATTGTAAAGCAATTATAGTCCAATAAAGATGTTAAAAAAATTTTAACAACAAAAAAATTCAAATTAAACCTGGATCTATCAAAACCCCCTTGAAAATATTATTACATGTTAAAAAATGTGAAGATGACTTGCAGTGAATATTATTCTAATTCATAAACAATAATATTATAAGAAAGAACTTTCAAATAGACAGAGCTTTTACATATTGGTGCAGGCTTTTGAAATATTTCCCACTGAAAATGTTTTTGGCAGAAACCTTTGGCTTATATCCAATAGCATTCCCCCCAATTCTTCTCCCATCCCCTCCTCACAAAATAAAGCAAGAAAAAACAAAACTGCTGACCCATTCTTCCTAGCCCTTAAAAAGTGTCCGTTGCACACTTGCCGCAGAGATGTAAGGGAAAACCTTCTGTGAAATATATTTATTTGTCTCTGGTAATAGAGAAGGCACACATGAAGAGATCATATTCCTCCCTCTCCTTTTTTTTTCTCTCTCTCTCCTTCCCCCTTTCCCTTGAGTTTCTTGCTGCTTCCTGCCTTCATATACAATTATGTTACTAAGTATGTGTGATTTCTACACATCCAGTGGCCACTAGATCAAATATTACATCAAGGTTGAGATGTAATATTTGATCACAGAGAGAGTAACCAAGTGATCCAATATTTCAGACTTCTTAATAGATTAGAAAATGAATTATGTAATTAGATTAGACAATAAATTGCCTATGTTGATAAACCATTGCTCTTTTGATATTCTGCTAATTGTAGCTAAAGCATTCCTAATTTATACCAGATCAATCAAATATTGGATGGCCACCTGACATTTTTGTTTCTGATGAACCATATAATTACACTTCAATGTCTTTAGGAACAGATGTTACATTTAAACTCCCAGAAAATCAGTAATTCACTATTATCTATATCTAATTATCCGTATGTATATACATATGCCAAGGAGATTGCATTTGGCTTGAGAAATTATTCTTTCTTATAAGCTGAGCCTCTGTAAAAATAGGCAATGTATTGATATCTTCTGAAATAAAAGTTTCTCCAAATTTGTTACTTTCAGGTAATAGATTGTCACATTTAGCAACTGTCTTATATACATCAAAAATTCCAGAGAAAAAAACGATTTGAAAAACCATAATAAATGGAAAGAGAACTTTTCCCATTTACCTTATACCATTTCTTTTTTTTTATTTTTTTTATTTTTTTGCGGTACGCGGGCCTCTCACTGTTGTGGCCTCTCCCGTTGCGGAGCACAGGCTCCGGCCGCACAGGCTCAGCGGCCATGGCTCACGGGCTCAGCCACTCCGCGACACGTGGGATCTTCCCTTCCCGGGCCGGGGCACGAACCCGTGTCCCCTGTATCGGCAGGCGGACTCTCAACCACTACGCCACCAGGGAAGCCCTTGTCTTATACCATTTCTAAAATATGAACAGTTACATAGATTATAAGAGTAGAAAACAATAGAGAATTGTAACGTATTGACTAAAATTATTAGTCAAGTGAATGGACATCTCAATTTATCTAGATTATCTAAAATCCTTGGATCTGTGAAATTTGTAGGGAAATTTTTCACTATCAAGGCCCCCCACCATTTCACTGTGTTATTCAAAAAAATAAACTGATTTTACTTTTGTAAAAAATTGGACTTTTGAACCCTGATACTAGCTGGTTTGCAGAAGTTTATTGGGTGAAAAGAAAATTTTTTAAAAAGCCAATTTTTTCTGCTTATTCCACTCAAATTTTAAATTGAGTTTTACATTGTTTCATAGAGTATTTTAGCTGATACACTCAACTTTTGTGTAGGTAACTTCTGGTAAAAGTACTTGATTAAAGAGAATTAACTCTTAGTATCTTAACTTTACACATAACGCTACTCCAATCACAGAGGCTTCTGGTATACGAGCCACTGACATCTATAAAATCATCTTTTTCCTGAGGCTATGAAGGAATACCACTTTTGAAAACATAAAATGATACCGGGATCCCATATTGAGTTTTTATTATTTGATTCATTCTTCCAACATAACACAGATCTCATACAAAAAAAGATAATGTAATATCAAATTGTTATGAAAAAGTCTGAGTGGAAAAGAAGCCTGGCTGTATATATGCAGACTCCAATTTCAATAGCCAGACACTCCTTTTGTAATGTGATTAGGTTTAAGCAAAGAAAGATATGAAAAGCCCCACACATTCTCCTTTCATAGTATTGTATTTTTATATTAGAAAACAGAACAATTTTGTGCTACCATATCCCCAAAGTTTTAGGAAACCAGAAAATTACTTAAAAGTTTAGGTCTATACCTGTCCAATTTATTTTATAGCTCCCAGTTGTCTTGGGGAAATATGTGATCAAGATATAGACTTCTGAAGCAATTCCATTTCTCTGTACTTTGTAGGCCTAGAAAATGTTGCCTTGATGTTTCCGGTAAGTATACCTAATCAATATGTTATTCAAAATCAGAGGCAAGTGAGTTTTATAGCTGCTCTACAAATTGTATGTGCACAGTTCAATTAAAATGCAATCAATAAATAAGACTCAGTGGAGAATCCAAAGAAAAAAGCTAATGCATTACCATGTACTGGGGGTAACACAAAAAGGTAGAGTCAGATCTGATCATTGGGAGTAGAAATGGACTATTAATCTCAGGGAAAGTTTCCTCTTCTCACAGACTCTATGTGTGACGTTAAACATGTAAATTGACCAGTTTGAACCTCATTTTTCTCTGTTGCTCTGATGAGATTGGAAAGGGTGCTACCATCTCTAGGAATATGAATCAATGACATAAATTCCATTGATAAGCTGTGAAAAACAGTTTGTGGGAAATGTCAAAAAGTTGCCTAAAAAATTTCAGCAGAAGAATCTGGTGGATATTAAGGTGATCATCACAGCTCCAAGTAAAAAGGGAAACCTGACATTTTCCAAAGGTTGTCTGTGGAGCAGAGTAGAGGGGTCAGGCTAACATAATCAGGAGCTAGTATCAGGACAGAGTTTGGGTATCAGAGCAGAAAATGAGGAATGAGCAAGTCATTCCAGGAAAAGAGAGTAGATAAAGGTAGAAAAGCAAAAGACATAATCACTAATTAATTAATGAATCATCACTGATTCATTAATTAATCATTACTGATTAATTATTTAATTAATTAATGATTAAACAGAACATTTTAGAGGAAGAAAGAGCTTTATCAGGGAAGGTGGGGGAGATAAAAATGGACAGGTAAGCTGGAGGAGATACTTTTTGGGAGGCCTTGAATACCATGGTAAAGTCAACATTTTAAGAACATTTCATTCATGTTTTCTTGCTTCCAATTTATAATACCTATAAGGCACCTTTTCAAGACAAAGTATTTCTGAAGAATATTAAATGTGTCTCTAAAAGTTGTTTATTACAATATGACCCTTTATCTTCGCAAGGATGAACATCTGAGAGAAACACTTGTTTTATAGTAACCACACCACAATTGAACTGGACATAGGGATTTAATCTGTCATGACAATATTTAGTAATATCCATGTTTTTTTTTCAAAACAAAATGTTTAAGCCTCCTTTTTCAAGGAACTTCCTTAAACTGGCTTTGTTAAAGTCAGAAAATGTGATATGATAAATAGATATCAAAGGTCTGAAAATAATTTTTTGTTATTGACTCCTGTCCAATTTTTGTAGATTACAAATGTTTAAGCTATTTTTCAACCTTGTGGACGTTATAAAGCTCATTTTGGAATCTGGGAACAAAATAAAAAAATTAACTCTGAGAATTTTTACTCTTGCCACTTATTTAAAAAAATAGAAAATTGGAATTCAGCTAACAATTTAAATGGTATGGGAAGCAGGCTAGAATTCTGCTCAGTTTGCTCTGGGATTTTTAAGCCTATAGTCATGACAAGAATATTTTGTCGTGGAAGGAAGCAGAAGAGATTGGGAAACACAGAGGCAGCTAATAAGATGAATTACGCAGTGACATCTTACGTGTGTTGTTAATTTTTCTGTTCACACTGCATCCCATGCCTCTTCATTTGAGCTTTTAACTCTAGTGATAAGATGGGAAAGGATGCTTTAATTAAATATATATAAACATAACTGGTATAATAAATATGAAATATTTGTATTTCATATATAATATCTATATTTGTATTTATATATCATATAATATTTATGATAATTTACAATTAATGCTAGTGGACGAGAGTGTAGAGACAGGCTCTAGGCTGGCAAATGGACATTCCATCACTCAGTGATCAAATGGGCATAGGGAACAGGGAGTGAGGTCTAATGTGACAGGAGGGACAGAGACAGGAAAATCTGTATTAATTATGACAGAATGTTGAAAATAAGCCAAGTAAAAGCATTAGGTTAAATCTGCCTATTCATTGTGGAACCTCAGTAGCTAAGGGGCTTCAGTGCAACTGCAGGTGACATTTCAGGAGAAGGATGAACACAGTGAGGATCCCAGGCAATCAATCAATCAGTGAATTTGGGCAGAATTTCTGCTTTTAGTCTTAAAAAATCTGTGTCTCATGTCCTTATGTATAAAATGAAGGCAATATTGATTAGTTCCTCAAAATGACTAAATAAGATGGTGTGCATAAAAACTATTGCCATGTGAAAAATACTCAAAATATTAATTCCTTCCCCAACGATATAATCTCTAATCTCTAGACATGAATGCAAAATTCAGTACACAATCTGCTGTTCAAAGGTACCCCTGAGAACCTTTAAGAGACATTCCTTTTGGTGAAGAAGGCTACACTAGTTTAGCATTCATAAGTTTGGGATATTGTATTTTCTTAGAGTTGGGGTGACATTAGCATTCAAACCCTGAGGGTGTACTTTAAAAAAAAAAGCTTTCAAAACAACTTGGAATTGTATTTGAAGAGTTCATACTATCTGTATCTTGTTTCAAATTACACACTTGAGAACATTTTTGACATTATCTTAGTTATTACTCTAAGGAAATGTTACTTTTACTGTTCTCATTTGGCAAAGATGATTGAAATATTGAAGTAATTATATCACTTGTCTGTAATTATGAGATTGCTCCTTTTGTGTCTTTCTTAAAATCTGATATTGTTATTGATTGAGGGTGCTCTACTGTGAGTTTAGAATGCACTTGAAATTTCATTTTATGAAGATATATAATTATTTTACCTTTCTGCTCCTAGCTATCTGACAGCTTATATTGCTCCTAGTGATGGCAAGTTTGAGTGCATATCTTATTTTATTTTGCAACCTGTTCTAAATAGCTGTGCCTTTTGTCCCTAATTGCAATGATTTCCTATGCACCCACTTTGTATTGATTTTGAAGTTTTTGACATTGAAATTCCTTTTGTTTATTCTTGACCACATCTGTAATCTCTCTGTAGGTCAGAACATTCATCTTTCATCCTGTCAAGTATATGCATCCCCTTAAAGTCACTCTTAACCAGGAATAGTAATCAACATAATTTTCCACTTCTTAGCCTCAGATTTTGAGTCAGTCGCAAAATGCCATTTCTGAGGTCCTGGTTTATTCAATGCTCAGGTGCAAACAAACAGGAGATGAACAAATAACCCAGTGGACGTTTTTCCCATTTACAATTCAGCCTTCTGTGCCATTACTTCTAATTTTACGAAGTCCCAAGCACGTAGGCAATGAATTTAAAAAGGTTGCAGTCTCTATGAGCTTCCTAAAATGATAAATTGTTTATCTCACACCACTGTAAAAGAAAACATTTAAGGCCCTCTGCTGTATAGACATTTTATGAAAGTGTATTCCATCTCCAGAAGGCATCCATAGAGGAATTCACAACTTTCTCTAATGGCTTCAGACCATTTGTCTGGCTTCTCTTTGATAAGAGACAGTCTCTTTTGTCCTTAGAACAAGTTCTCATCCACATTCTTCCAACAGGTGCATTAGTGCTGGAAGACTGTCAGGTGGATAATGAGAATTCAGTGACTTGAGAAGGCATGTCATATTTCTGTAAATGATGGAGAGTCATTTCCCCCCTCTTTCCCCTCTTTCCCAGGGTGCATGTCTTATTTTCCTGCCAATCTCCCAGCATCACATTAGTCACACATTGCTTGATCTGGTCAGATTCATCAAATAAGTGATTTTTATCAATTAGGTGACAGTTTATATTGTCCAAACTTGTCATGAGCCCCACTGATTTTTCAACATCATCTTTCCACGAATATATCCGATGCTATCAGTCCACCACTGCACCTCAGAGATGCAGGAATTCTGATGGGAATTTTGATGCCTAGAAAAACTTTCTCCCACTTTGTTCCATTAGAATAACTGCAGTTCATTCTTTGGATTTTTAACGTAGGGATCAGCCCATTCAAGAAGCATCCCTCGGGCTTCCCTGGTGGCGCAGTGGTTGAGAGTCCGCCTGCCGATGCAGGGGACGCGGGTTTGTGCCCCGGTCCGGGAGGATCCCACATGCCGCGGAGCGGCTGGGCCCGTGAGCCGTGGCCTCTGGGCCTGCGCGTCCGGAGCCTGTGCTCCGCAACGGGAGACGCCACAGCACTGAGAGGCCCGCGTACCGCAAAAAAAAAAAAAAAAAAAAAAAAAAAAAAAAAAGAAGCATCCCTCTCTTTGTCTATCCACATCTGCCACACTCTCAGACTGAAGATATCTGGTTTTCATTTCTGTCCCCTAAAGCACTCTGTGTACACACCTGTCACACAGTTTGGTAACTTGTCTATCTCCCAAACTAAATGAGAAGCCTTAGTTCTATATATAAAAAGGAAATCATCTGAAGTCTAGAGAAGTGAGATATTTCAGGCTGTATTTTATTTGAATGAGGGCTTTTTTCCTTCCATTCTGTTGGTTTCTGAGGGTGTCTGCATGCAGTGATAAACCAGCAAGTTTTTAAACACATGATCTAAGGAAGATGCTCATTGGTCACTTACGATTTTTCATTTAGTGTTTTTCTTTATTTTCTGGTACCATTTACCTAGTGTATGCTCCAACTCTTCAATTGATTGCTTCATGTTTGTCTTGTATGACTTCATTCGTATCCTCTGATTATTCCTTTGTTATAACATTATAGTCTCATTTTATATGTGCAATACCTTTTGTTGTATCTGAAATGAACATAGAGATTGTAACTGGAGAATTGTGAGTTCTGTGAGGAATGGCATCAACTAAATGGACAGGAAACTATCTATTCAAATGTATAATCAACCATATTGAGGATTTTTTCAGATTTATTGAAGATTTTAAAGATAAATTGCTGATGAGATCTAAAAAAGCTAAAAATATAGAAAACAAAAGACAAATATGAAATAAATGGAGACATAAAGGAAATGACATAATCATAATATACTATTCAACTCACTTATAAGTGGTTATTGTAATAAATTTAATAAAATACTTGATAAATTTTATAATTTAATAAAGTTAATAAAGATACTGAATATTGAGTTTACCAAAATATATAACTATATGGGAAGGACTGAGAGAAGGGTTATGGATACAGGAGTGGAAAAATAAAGAGCTAAACTCTAAAAAACTAGTGAAGGAAGACATGCAAAGAAAAATTCAGTTAATACATATTTAAGCATCATATTTAGAAATGAACATGTTGGTATCAGAAAAAATTACTTAAATATTTTATAAACTTTTCAAAGGTATTCAGAGAGGGTGCCTAGAGAGTGTGAAGCAGTGGACTAGAATGGTATAGAAGGGACAGAAAAATTGTCAAAAGTCTTATAAAATATATGAATATTCAAGTGATCATTTTGTATTTCTATATTTTATAATAATCGAGTTTAACTAAAAATAGGCTTCTATTGTTTATGACTTAAAATATTTTAGATTTTAGTTCAAAACATTCGCTTCATAGTGTTGAGTAAGCTGAGTTATTTGGGAGGTATATTAGACTTATAAGTCTAATTTCTGAAATCTATAGTGTATATATCTATTATATTACGTGTAAATGAGAAACTAGAATATGAGTAAGAAATAAAATGCTCCACTATAGGCCTTCTCATCTACTAGGATATATATGAGTGTTAAGTGTATTTTGTGTTAGTGGAAGAGAATAAGCATGGAAATATCTAACAAAATTAAGAGTAGAAAGAAATGAATAGTTCAGAGGACAAACAATGTCATAAATCCACAGCAATAACAAAATGACCTCAGTGCTTATTAGAGCAAAAATATTGTTCTTGTTTTACCTCTTGTGCTCAATACAACTGAAACATGATTTTATGTTACTTTTTCTATTTTTTCCCCACAAGTCACATGTTTCCCTGCAAGACTCTTTATTTTATCCCTTCACGCATTATGCCTTTCCAGGGGAGGCAGACGCAAGCATTTGAACCAACTTCTATTCTCCAAAGGAATACCTGATATTTGCAAAGAAAATAGGTGTATTTTATGCCATCCAGTTTTCCCTGTCATTTGTCTATGGCAAGTTGAAATATGTGGTTTTTGCAGTTTAAGGAAGTGCTTTCGGTTCTTATAAATAGTGCACATATTTAATAAGAGAAGGAGAAAGTGGTGAAGGAAAAGGAGGAGATGGAAGAAATGAAGAAGAAGAAGAAAAAATGCTAAGGCAACATTTTGGGTATGAATTTCAGCAGGAGAAAAAGTGCCTTAGTAGACTACATTCCCCATAGTGAGGTTAGTGTTGTATTTGAAAGTCATTAGCTGTTTATATATTTGTTTTCATTTTGTATATTTAAGAGCTTAAATATCCACAATATCTCTCATCCACCTTTGCTCTCTTTCTTAACTCGTCTCTCATTGCCCTTCTAGCCACCCCCCTGCCCCATTTCTTCTCTCATCTTCTTCCTCTACATTTCTCTTCCCCATTATTTTTCTTATTTTCTCCTTGTTTACCCCTCCCCTCCTCCTTCCTTTGCATCTTCACCAACACTTCCACCAGACAGTGATGCTTCTGGATATTGGAATAACAGGGATCCCAGATGTTTTTCAGCTCATGTTGTGGCAGTCAGCTAAATTGCAATTCTCTGAGAGGGACTCTTCCCAGAGAGCTGGTGTGAGACAATCTATCCACATGTGACACACCTGCCATTCTCCTTAGGCTAAGTGAAGATAATCCTTCTTCAGATGACAGCCTGTTGATGAGTATTCCCGGGTCCAAGATGCAACCCAGATTCTAATTAACCTGATTAGACCTGTTGTACATGACTCATTTTTTTCCCTTCCTTTGATCAAGTTGTCACTATCTATTTGGATATTCATCTTTTTTCCTGTTATTTACTAGCTAGGATGTGTCACAAATAGATAGAATCAACACAAGGCATCTACTTTTATGTTGCTATAATCTTTTCCAGTGCCCTTGCTTCTTTCATATGTCAAAAGCTACAGCATCGTTGACAAGTTTGAGATCTAAGGGTATAATTATGACTTACTAGTGTCTCAAATCATTTGTGCAGAGCATGTGGAGATTCACGGTGTTCAAGCAGCTGAGAGTAAGGAGAGCATACTCTGATAAAATAAAAATATTCTTTACTCTCACGGGAAGTCTCAGCCTTGCTGCTGTGGAATGCTTCCTAAAAGGGATGACCTACATGAAGTGCATACTCAAAGTCTTGCAGCAACCACGATGCTTTAGATATTAGTTGCAGAAACTCAGTAGCCATACTCCTACTGATGTTCAACACGCAAGACATTTACAGGTCACTGTAAATATTTCAATAACGAAGAACAGAAACTATAATACAAAGATTAGAATTTGACTTTTGCTTTCATGGTAGCTGCAACCCTTGCTTTGCCATGTGCTTATTTTGTTTATTGCTTTTTTTGTGTTTTCACAGAGGGATCATTTACACAGAATTCAATTAATTATTTTATCCTGGGGTCATAATGCACTATCATAATTAAATCTCATACACAGCTTTTTAATTGCTTAATTTCTGTGTATATGTATTCAGATATGTATTTAGATTTATATATTTAAATATATATTTATTCACATAAATATTTTAAATAATCTAATGAATATTGGTGAAATTATTGTGCCTCAAGTTACAACATTACCAGTAACTTGCATCTGGATATGTATGTCTCCCTTTTCTTACCCACCTGCCACCACCAAGTGGAAAAGTGTCTTTAATTTGTTTAACATTTGCTTGATTTTTAAGTGTATTTTTATCACACACATATATTTCTTGCTTTTGCTTTTGTAAAAAATATTTATGTATGAGAGAGTGGCATGGACATATATACACTACCAAATGTAAAATATATAGCTAGCAGGAAGCAGCCACATAGCACAGGGAGATCAGCTCGGTGCTTTGCGACCACCTAAAGGGGTGGGATAGGGAGGGTGGGAGGGAGACGCAAGAGGGAGGACATATGGGGATATATGTATACGTATAGCTGATTCACTTTGTTATAAAGCAGAAACTAACACACCATTGTAAAGCAATTATAGTCCAATAAAGATGTTAAAAAAAATTTATGTAGTCTTACGTGACTTTTTTTTTTTGTTTTTTTGCGGTATGCGGGCCTCTCACTGTTGTGGCCTCTCCCATTGCAGAGCACAGGCTCTGGACGCACAGGCTCAGCAGCCACGGGTCACGGGCCTAGCTGCTCCGCAGCATGTGGGATCTTCCGGGACCGGGGCATGAACCCGTGTCCCCTGCATCAGCAGGCGGACTCTCAACCACTGCGCCACCAGGGAAGCCCCTGACTTGTTTTTTCATATTACATTATGACATTAAAATTCATAATTTGCATGGGACTTGAATTCAATAATATTCACTGCTGTGAATAAACATCAAAAATGATTACTTCTCCTGTCAATAGACATTTGTGCCATTTCCATATTGATTGCTATGAAGAACAATGATGCTATGGATATTTTTATATACATATATACATATACATATCTCATATTATATACATGTCTCCTATTATATACATCTCTCATAGTACACAAATAACAATTTCCTTGCATATATACTTGGAAGCAGAATAGCAGGGTCAAAGGATATTTGAATATTCAAATTTAAAGGATAATGCCAAATTGCTTTTGAAATTGTTCGTATTAACCATCAGTTTTTAAAAAATCCATATGCTTACTAATATTTTGCATGTCTTAAAGTATTCCAGTTGAATGGATATAAAATGGTTATTAATAAAGTTTAACACTTCTTCCTACGTTCACTGGCCACTAATATTTTCTCTTCTGTCAACAGCTTGCTAATATCTGTGCACATTTTCTGTTGATTTGTTTATTTTTATTTGTGGAAATATATATCTGTGTCTTTCTATAGCTATATGTTATATGTGCCACAACCGTCTTCTTCAGTTAATGGTTCCTCTTTATGTTTTCTATAACCAACTTTTGATTAATGGAAGTTTTAAGTTTTTAAAAAAATATATGAACATTTTCTTTTTGTGGCTAGCTTTTTGTATCTTGATTAAGAAATCCTATTTACAGCCATATAATAATAGATTTTTTAAAAATTAGCTGTTACTTGGTTTTTATCAAGGTCATTAAAGCAATTCAATGGGGAAAGGAAGTCTTTTCAACCAGTAGTGTTGAGAGGATGTCATACTAAAAAAAAAAAACAACAAACAAAACGTCGACGCTTATCTTACATTATAGGACAAAAACATAAACATAAAAGATAAAGGTATATGACTTCTAGAAGAAAATGGGATAAACATTCACAATTTTGGAGTAAACAAACATTTCTCAGAGAAAACACAGAAAGCAATGACAATACAAGAGAAATAATGTTAAAATAACAATAATTAAATACAGATAATGAAAAAAATTTGACATATAAAGAATAGCATTTCTAAATTGCCAGTCTGTAGTTTTCCAAGTTGCAAATCAAACAGGTAAACAATTTGCAATAGCCCAAGAGTCAGTAAAAACAAAGTTCATCAAGGGCAGTATTGACCAGATATATCACCTTGAGTTCTGCCCACTGAACACAGCAACCATGTCCGTTTTCAGTTCTGCAGAGCTGGTGCTGAGTCTGAACAGGCACAACGTCCCAGTGGATGTCATTGCATTTCAGTTTAGATGAACCATCCGTGCAACAAGCTCAAGTATTTACGAGAGCCTCTGTGAATCCAGAGCCCCGTGGAGCCAGCAGATTTGCTTCAGGACATAGGAAGGAGGACAAAGTTCCCCCCAAATCAATAACTGCTATTTTTTCATGTAAAGCCAAGGTGCTGAAGGGGCCTTGTCAGCATGCTTCTGAATATGCCATTTACATTTTACGAGTGAGTTTTGCTGGGTCCTTCCCATCTTAGTAGTGATTAAGTCTGAGTTAAGCCACACCAATATGGGACTATCAGGCCAGAGTCATGACCCATGTCTTGGGTCAGGCATTCATTTAACAAGAGCACAGTAGCCATCTAACAGTTGTTTTCCAGAAGGGATGCACCTCATAGCAGGGTCGGGGAGGTGAAGAGTCAAAAGCCCAAAGGAGGCCTCATGCTGGAGGCTGACACACTTTGCTAGAGGATCCACCTGGCAAAATCATCCATCAGAGGAACAAGTTATCTAAAGTGATCATTGGGATGGTGAAGTTCCATATGTAAACAGCATACCACGACTCGTTGAACCATTTCCAATGAAACCTGTGGTTTGGTCTCCACTCAAAGCATGCTGATTTGCAGTTAGCCAATATAAGAGACCAAGAAGAACGCCCACGTGAGACATACTGTCTCCAAAACCTAAAAGTCCAATAAAATGCTGGGTCTCCTTTTTGGTAATGTTGTTGGATGAAGAGAAAGAAATATTCCTTGAATGCTAGAGGAACTAAGAGTTGTGAACCCACCCACATAGTCTCAAGAAATTTTACTTGGTAAGTGCATCCCTGAATTTGATCATGGTTTATCAACTGCTCCTGTTGATGGAGGTATGATAACGCTGCAGTCAGGACCTTTGGAATGAAGTTTCTGACTTGCCAACTAACAGGGCATTATCTACATAGTGAAAACTTGGCATCACAGAATGAAGAGACATTCACACCGAATCCTGACCCAGCCCCAGGTGGGAAATGGAAGGATTTTTTATATCCCTGAGGGAGTATTGCAAATGTATGTTAAAGGGCTTGCCACATGAATGCAAATCAGTCTTGGTTGTTGGGTGCCTTTGGAAGAGAAAAACAAGTATTGGCAATATCTAAGACGATGACATACCAACAAGTTTGTGCAAAAGGTTCAGTAATAGTTGCAATGTTTTTATAATCACAATATCTGCAACAACAGAAACTATGAGATCAAGAATGAAATTCAACTGGTTGTCTTCTGTAAGACTCCAGCTCCTGTTAGCTTTGCATACAAGGTTGTTGTTAGGAGATATTGTGTCTCTTACTACCTGTGATGCACTAAGGCCTTAATCAAGGTTGTGATTTCCTTTTCCCTTCCTCAAATACTGTACTGTTTCCATTGCACCATCTGTGTGAGGATAGGAGACACATTGAAGAGTGACTCAGTAGATATTCTCCATACCACAGTCCCTGAAGGAACAAATTCCCTCTTGATTTTCTAAGTATTTACAGTACAAGCATGCAAAACATCAATAGAAATAGTATGTGAGCAGTGGAACCACCAAAAAACATTAAATTGCCCATTTGCCAATGGTCCATTTCATCAGCCTGTAAAACAGATCTAGCACTGTATAAGCTTGCATAGTGGTCATGCCTTATTTACGATTTCCCAAAGATTTTTTTTTTTTCCATGTCTTAGGGAAATCTCTCTGAGAGGGCCAGGGCTTTATTGCAACAGCCAAGACCCACTGCACAAACACATAAATAGAACCTCTGAGACCTTTCGGTTTCATGTCTGAGTGGATGTAAGGTTGGCTTGGTAGTCTGCAGAAGGTGCTTGGCTGCTGTCATAGTTTCTTGACAAGCAGCATGCACCTCCATCCCCTTATCTTCCAAGAATATCTACCAGCCAGAGATTTAATAATTGGCCTGGTTTATGTGCGTAGCAGTTGTGAATAGCCCTCCTTTCGCTGTCAGCGTAGGTGTGTGTCTTTGTAAATATGGGCTAAAGTGTGTGTGTGGGGGGGTGGCAGGTAAAGGGTTCTGCCATCAAATACAAATCTTTGTACTAATTGTCATAATGGATAAACTTGAGAATGATTGCCAGATTAGTGAGGAAGTCACCCTACCTGGAGGAGGGTTAGCAGCAATCAGCTCACCATATGAGCAGTTGTTTTTAACCTACTTGCTGGACTCAGCCTGCAAACATCTCATCAATGTCTCCTTATAAACATACCTGTTAGCCATACAATTCGATCTACATGTTTCTGCCGATTCCAATGTACTTCCTTCAAATCTCATAAAACAGTCTGCATCTTTCCTTTTCCAGGAATCCAGGTCTTGTCAACATCTAATCCTTGTTACCAAACCACAGAGACCTAGAAAATTTTGAGATTTTACCCTACTTGCAAGGCAGCAACTAATTCTGCCATGGTTTCATGGAAACAAAATACTCCTGGGTCAGAAACAAAGAACAGTTCCTTATTCACAGCAATGGCAGGAGTTGGAGTATAAGCATTTGTGCCAGTTCCCTGAGACCAAGTTCCCATGGGGTGATGGAAGGAGAGTCGGGTGATACATGCATGGCATTCAGTGGGGCTTGTTAGGGGGAAGGAACCCTGAGCTTAAGGAACTTGAATCTTATATAATGAAATGATGAGACGTTTGTCCTGGAGGGAAGCATTGCCTTTACTATACTGGACAGTAAGCAAACCTGTCCTTTGCTCAAGAGGTAGACACTATCTCTACTTTCCAAGGCTTTTCTATGTGCAACATTAACACAGTGTCCAGAAGGAAGACAGTCAGTACCTCTGCTCACAAAACATGTCAAAATGTGAGAGGTCTGTAGAGAGCTGTCCCCCAACATGTTGGTAAGACTGCCTTATCTTAAAAAGTTAACATACACTTATACCCTGTAACCAAGCAATTCTGGTCCTAGGTATTTACTCAAGGAAATGAAAATATATGTCTACAAATGGCTTGTACAAAAATGGTTATAGCAGGCTTATTCATTATTAACCAAACAACTGAGTTGTACATCGTCAAGAAAATGGATAATTAGACTCTGGTATAGTCATGCAATGAGCACTTCTCAGCAAAAGGGGAATTTTAAAAATATTCTTTGGAGTCAAAATAGCAAGAATGGGTACACATGATTCCATGTATATGGACTTCTAGAGCATGCAAAATTATTCTCTAGTGATGGAAATGATATCTGTGGTTGCTAGGAGATTTAGTCTGGAAGGGAACATGAAGGAACATACAGGATGATAACTATATATGTAACAGAACTTAATTTTACAGTTCAATCACAAATTGATGACATCGATAAAGATGTGTTGTGGTTCTCTGCCTGAGAGTAACTTTCCAATAGGTGGATTCACATAACTGCTGTTCCCTGACTTCTGTGAGGTGTAGGATTTAAGATGATGGGATCTGGACAAAAGCTTCATCTTATATTTGAGAAGACACAAAGAAATCAAGCATAGAGTTAACAGAAGGGGTAGAATTTGACCTCAGACTTTTAGACTTTAGACCTTATGACCTTAGAATCCAAGTTCATAATCTTAACCTATATATTCCAATGATAACTACCTGTATATTATAACTCACATTGTAAAAAGCTAGGACTTATCATCGTGCTCTTTCTTTAAATTGTCATATGTATGCAACAAAGAGGGGAAAAAATCCAATATTCTTGATTTGTTTAACATGATACTGAATTTTGTCTTTTCTTTTAGTCTTTATTAATCATTTTATCATCATATCAGAGAAAAAGCTTCATCTTTAAATCTGAAAAGATTTTGTTGTACCTTGTGAAATATAGTACATTTCACAAGATGCAACAAAGATAGAATGGCCATTTTATTTTATGGTAAATGCTTTGCAGAAGTTCTCCCAAGAAATGGCCTTGAGTTGAATCTGCTGCTAGTCCCATTTACCTTACAGAGACATTATAGAGAGAGAGTGTTGTATCATATAAGCAATAACTGGTTGGTATAAAGTTATTAAGACTTGAAAATTTTAGTAGTTATTTTATCAATACTTAACAAATTATTGAGTTTGTTTTCATTGCTCTAGGATCCCTAGATAATAATCATTTATATTCCATTAAAAAAAATGAGTATGCAGCCAAATTTCTCTTCTATGTCTCTCTTCAAAAGTTCTTCAGATTGGAGTTATTGAATTTTTACACCTAAATAACCATGTATAATCACCTGTTTTCCTCTCTCATAATATTATATAAACTTGGGCTAGTTGCCAATGACAATTTTAATTTGGAGTTAATGATTCTTTTAATGCTGAAGGAAGGTAGAATTTTAGTAGGAAGCTAACTTATTAATTTATTAATAACCTACTCTGTGATAGATACTTGTCCCATCCATTAGCTCACTAAATCATCTCAAAAACTTTGTAAGTTGGAACCATTATCCTTAATTTTCAGATAAAGTCTGGTTATTCAACAGACTATTGAGAGCTCGTAGTTAGGATTTTATTACAATTCTTTGATTTTAAGGCCATTCTTTTCTTTCTGTACTTTACTATATTTTCTATTTTATATCCCCCCACTACCATTTTTCCAAGTGGAGGAAATATATACATAGTATATCAATATATTTATTTACATATTTTTATATTGTCTTTTATATATATATATATATATTTTTTTTTTTTTCCCCTTCCTAGAGAAGGAAAAACATCTCAGAAACCTCACAACATTCAGGAGTATAGCCAGAGCTAAAACGAACATGTACAAATCCACAACTGTTTGTACCTACAGGTTTGTCCAAAATGCTGAGGTCATTTCAGAATTTGATTAAACTTATCATTACTTGTAGAATAGACAAAGGACTATTTTTTTAAGGATCTGATTATTTACTGAGTGCCTTCTAATTTTTTGTTTCTCTAACTAATCATAGCTGATCTAACATGTTTTGAAAATCTATTGTGTTGGATATTTTGCAGAAACATGTACACATTTTATCTCAAAATTCTCACAATTTATATGAAATATATTTTATAATCCCAAACTATAATGCTTTTTATGTGCTTCAAAGAGTTTAAGTAACCTCCTCAAGTTTATAAGTAAATCAAATGCTATTAGGCACTGTAAGCCACTTGATAACTAGTAACAAAGCATAGAGTCAATTTTACCAAGGTTACAGAAAACATGTTGCTTCCACGTTAACAGCTATTGCTCTAGTTGATTACCAGCAGCTGACCTGGACTTTTACCTTACTTTTATAAACTGGAGCCCTATTCATTGTGACATTTGTTTCCACTTAAGCATCTCACAGATGTCAACAATGCAGTGGTTGGACAATAGGAGGAAAACCTAAGGAATATCATTACATTCTGCCAGTTTCACTGCCTATTAATTTTTATGAAGAAAAAATCAGTATACGTAGGATATTTGACATAATTCTCATGCTAATATCCTATCTCTAATATCCCTTTAATTGCTAAAAGGGTATATGTATCTGGATCTGATATTTTATTTACTGAGGCTGATTGCTTAGTCTATTACCAAATAAATATTGACAGATGTCTCAGGAAGATTATGAGTGAAGGCATTTCTGGAAGTTTGTAGCAATTTCGTGTTAAGCCATTTTTTTTTTTTTTTTGTGGTACGCGGGCCTCTCATTGTTGTGGCTTCTCCCGTTGCGGAGCACAGGCTCCGGACGCTCAGGCTCAGCGGCCATGGCTCACGGGCCTAGCCGCTCCGTGGTATGTGGCATCTTCCCGGACCGGGGCACGAACCCATGTCCCCTGCATCGGCAGACGGACTCTCAACCCCTGCGCCACCAGGGAAGCCCATGTTAAGCCATTTTTGTATTCAGACTTAACTATTCTACAGAGATAGAAGAAGTGAAAGAAAGATGTCCTTTTTAAAATCCGTAAAATTACTTTTTTCATTTCTATCTAATTACTTTCTTTATAAAATACCACTAGAAAGGAAAAAGAGATAGTCTTCCAAAATCACTAACAAACCTTTGCAAAATTTCAATAACTCAAAGTAAAAATTCCTCAAATGTCAATTTCAAGACAATTTTACAGTTACTTTGAAAGTAATGCATTTTCATTAAAGAATAATTGGAAAATAAATAAATACTTAAAGATGGATAAAAATAACTATAGTTCTACAATTATTACCCAAGATCGAGCAAAGTATATATTTTATTATATTTACATTGGCCTTTTTTTCTTAAGGTAGATAAAGTTTTTTTCTTAAAAAAGAAAGTGGTGATTACTCAATATGTAGAATCTAATATCCTCTGTCTGTGTTTTACATAAATCATGAATTGAATATACATTAAACTTGAATGCTTTAAAACTTTTCAGTATTCTGGAATAGCATGCCCCTATATTCAGATTTCATTGAAATATTGAAATAACATTTGTATCCCTGAAAAAAATGATTAATTACAAATGAATGTTTATTCTCAAAGTCTAGGCTCTGAGACTATTTGTATATATATTCCAAGTTGTAGTGTATTTATATGCAGACAAAACAAAAAAATACTGCTGATTTTCCCAGAGGTAATTGAGAGGCAAGTTAACATACAATTGTTCCCTGAGATTCTTAAAAGGGGTAATGCTAGTTTCATTGTGTGCTGATGCTGAGGAAAGAGAGAGACCAAGGGGCTTCGGCAACCACCAGGAATCGGTTGGTAATGGCCTGTATAATTTTTCCCTGTGCAGAGCTGCCTGCACAATCCTCACCTGCCTACTTGCAATGTTTGTTTCACTTAAGGGCAATCCAGAGCGGCACACGGAGGTGTTCCTGATGCCAGAACTCTACATCATGGATAGCAGTGCTCTTCTCTGGCCTAGATGTGAACTCCAGTGTGAATTATATGTTCTGAATGTGAAATCAGGTTTATCCATAAACGTCTTTGAAATGAATGTGGGCTGAATAGCATTCCAGATATAATGCTTATAAGTTCAGTCATCCATTGAACAGATATCTGATACATTGAGCTCCTTCAACATATTCAAGGCAGGGTGCCGATCTCTCAAGACTTAAAGATGAACAAGAAAAATACAGTTGTCCCTCAGTATCCACAGGGGATAGGGTCCAGCACCCTCACGGATGGCCAAAATCCACAGATGCTCAAGTTTCTAATATGAAATTTGCATACTAACTATGCATATTCTCCCATTTACTTTAAATTATCTCTAGATTACTTATAATACCTAATACAATGTAAATGCAATGTAAATAGTTGCTGGCATGCTGCAGTTCAAGTCTTGCCTTTTGCAACTTTCTGGAATTTTTATTTCCCAATATTTTTGATCCGTGGTTGGTTGAAACCACGGATATGGAACCCGCAAATATGTAGGGCCGACCGTGAACCCTTTGTCATCATAACTGAGACTGATTGAAATGGGTATATTGGGATGCTCTAGTAGAAGGGGGTCTCTCCTGTGATCCAATCTGTATTGCTTTTGTGGTGGTGGCATTTTCTTTCCATCTCCCTAAGGAGATAGGTGAAAGAAATTCCCATTAGGATCACCTGTGCAATTTCCTTTAAAAGAGTAAATTACTCTGAGGTTTCTTTAAAGCAACCACTGCATTAGGGTTATCTGGAGGCAAAGAAGGTATTTTCTTTAGGAGGATGTTGAGTGACCCCATATTGCAATAAAGGAAATGCAGACAGACCCCTTGTATTTTGAGAGTTTAGGAAAAATGCTGCCGCCTGGGAGAATTTCTAGAGAGGGAAAAGTTTCCCTAGTTTTGGACCTGTGAGGAAACCTAAACTAATTTTGCAGTTTAAAGGAGGCTTCTAGGAGGAAATGATGACAAAACTTCCGACTAACAGGTAGATATTAAGTTGATGGTGAAAGCAGAAGTTTTTGTGAAGGCCTGGAATTTAGAGAGAAAGCCAGGCAGTTTCAGCAAACAAAATGTAGTTTCTTGTGTCATCATCCATAAAATGTGACAAAGGCAGTGGTGAAAGCTGAGGGGCTAGAATTATGGAGGACATTGTGAGCAGTGTTAATGGATTTGGAAAATATCCTGAAAAAAGAGCCATTGAAGCAAGAAAGTATACAAGCAACTTCACAAAACTACCAGCAAGGATGTATCCACCACAATGATCATTGTAACTTGATGCTCATTGGAAGAATGTAAATATACATTCTTTTTATCAAAATTATTATAATGGTAATGAAGAAAATTTAGTAAAAACAAAAAGATAAGGGAAAATAATCCACATTTTATGAAGTCAACCACATTTGGCCCTTAAACAATGTGGGATTGAACTACGTGGGTCTACTTACATGTGGATATTTTTTCAATAGTAATACTGCAGTACTATAAGGTCCCTGGCGGATTGAATCTCTGGACATGGAGAAACCCTGGATACAGAGGGCTGAGTATCAGTCATGTGCAAATTAACCCCTGGTGTTGTACAGGAGTCAACTCTATTTTTATGTTTCCATATTTAGTTTCGGCTGAAACATTTGGGGATCAGGTTTTTGTTTTACTTTGTTCTGTTTGTTTGTTGGAATTTGCACAGCAGATCTTCCTAGATGTTTGGGCAGTTCATGGTCCTTATCTTAGTTGACCTATCAGCATTATCTGATATCATTGCTCACTACCTCTGCCTTAATTCTCTTGCTTTTCTAGGCATGCAAGTCAGCATTCTCTTTTGGTTTCCCTCATACCTACTGACTTACTGCCTGGTCCCCGTAGTGTTTGCTGGTGTCCCCACTTCTCCCTAAAGTTTTACATTCTAATAATCCAGAGCTTAGTGTTTGGTATCTTGTCCATCTTTACGCACTCTCCTGTTGTCATAATTCATTATCACATATTCAAATACCATTGGTATGCTGAAAATTCCTTGAGGATATATCTTAGCTCCCTCCTAAACTTCAAAGTCATATATTAAACTGCTTACTTGATTTTTCCACTGAGTTATCTAACAGACATTTCAAACTTAACTCATTTAAAAGTTAACTCTTGATTTCCCCCATTCAAAATCTATGCTACCTTTAGCCTTCCCAATTCACTAATGGCAACTCAACTTTCTATTTGCCCCCATCAAAAACTCGGGGATCATCACCATTCTCTTATCCCACATCTAATGGAGGAGAAACTTTTAGTGACTCTTCCTTCAAAATAAATTCTGATACTGACCTGTTATTACTAGCTTCTTAGCTAGTTTCCCAGCCTCCACTATTACTACCCCCCTCACTCACATAGCATCCAAAGTGACCTTGTAACAATGCAGGTCAAGTCTTGTCATTCCACTCCTCAAAACACTGCAGTAGGTCCTCATTTCAAAGTTAAAATCAAAATTATCATAATGGCCAGACATCCTCATATGTTCTTCATTGTTTTTTCTCTCTCTTTCACTCTCTTACTGTATTCTACTGCTTGTTGTTTTTTTATCTTGAAGCTGAACACCCAACAACACTCACCATTTTGAAGTTCTATGAACATGTGTCCTATTGGGGATATTTTGTGTTGGTTTTGTTGTCCCTCTACCATTAACAATTTGTATTTCCCAGGTAGCATCATGGCTAACTCTCTCACATATTTCATGTCTGTATTCAGTGTGATACCTTATTAATGAGGACTTTATGAATTCCCACCCTCCTACTCCCATCTCCCAAAGAATACATACATACACATGCACGCACACATACATGCCTCATTCTATTTTTCCTGCTCTATTTATCCCAAAGGGGTTTTCCTCTACAAATATACTATATAATTTGTTTATTATACTTATTATTTATTATCAGTCTCCATTTGCTTTGTAAGTTCTAGTATGATCACTGTTTTCACTTTTTCTATTAGTAACATACGGTAGGGCCCTGGAACACTGTGTAGTTAAGAGATATTCAAAAATATTTGTTGCACAGATGAATGCAGTATGTGATGCCTTATGAGTTAGGGCCAGAAGCATAATGCGGATCACACTTTGATCTTTTATTTTCTCACATGTCAAAAGGCATCCATTACTACATCTGGAAAAAGAAAAAGGGTGTACGTTGAGGGATAGTCATAAAACAGGGTGGCATGGGCTTCCCTGGTGGTGCGGTGGTTGAGAGTCCGCCTGCCGATGCAGGGGACACGGGTTCGTGTCCCGGTCCGGGAGGATCCCACGTGCTGCGGAGCGGCTGGGCCCGTGAGCCATGGCCGCTGAGCCTGCGCGACCAGAGCCTGTGCTCTGCAACGGGAGAGGCCGCGACAGTGAGAGGCCCGCATATCTCAAAAAAAAAAAAAAAGAGGGTGGCATAGTTTTCATATTGGTCTAGGCTAGGATGAAGGGATGGTTTTGGCACTCACCACTTTCGAAGAGCATGTCTTTTCTTTTGAAAGTTATATTCATTTCTGCATTCATTCCTACTCATGCTTTCTGTGTGGCAGCCCTTGCCCTTGGTTTATCAAAACCATAATTTGACTTTTATATTTAACAGCTTGGAAATTGATTATGTGAATAGAAATTCACTTTACAGAAAAGTTAGGAGGTGTAATCCAGTTTCGGGAACATCCTGTTTAATGAGGAACATCTTTATTTATCTCATAAGTTGGTACCTGACTGTGGCTCTTTGTCAGAGTTCCTGAGAGTTTAACTGCTTACCTTTTGCTTTCTTTCAAATTGGAAATGGGATAATAGTATGCTCTCACCCCCAGGGTGTTTTGAGGTACCTTAAAATTACTCAGAATAGGCAAAGAGGAAAAACAAATTTAGGATTACAATGCCATCCGTGTGTTCTTTAGCCAGCCTCACTGTGCCTCATGGGAACACAGTTCAGCAAAGTCACTTGATACATTGGTATGTTCAAGTTCATAGCTAATAGCTTTGGGTTTCTGCTCTCACTTGCTGTAGGTGTAATAAGCCTCAGTTTACCAGCTGATGAGTGACTTAATAGAAAAAGGGAGAATGAGTGCTAACTTAACAAAATCAAGGAGCTACCTACAGAGAAAAGAAGCACTTTTCTTTTTAAGTCTAATTTGGGTTCTATATAAAAAAAACGAGTAAGAATCTTTTCTCATTGCTCTCAGCTCGAAAGAAATAAATGTCAAGTAGCAACAATTCTCCTTAATTTTTTCCTTTCTTTACATTGAATGGGTAAAAATTACCCAATTTGTACATCTATTACATGTTGCCTTAGTGATTCCCAGAGAAGTAAGCTGTATTCCTCTTTCCCTATACAGCTGCAGAATATTTCAAAGCAGTATAGATGGATCAAATGAAGATCTTTGACAAAAGCACCTGTAGTGCTGAGAGTTTATAGAGGTGGCTCTATATTGCCTACAAGTATACACATGGAATGAATTTTGACAGACTAACTAGAGTTATTTGGCTAAATGAAAAGTAGTATTCCATGCCTCAGGGGGAAAAAAATCACTTCTTTGTCCAACTCATCATTTTACAAAGAAGAAATGTGATCTATAGCTAGCCCAATATGTAGAGAGTAATGCGTGTAAGTACTTTGTAGATACATGCAAACAGCTTATGTCTACCCCTTTCCTGATAGCAAAGGAGCATGGACTTTGGTAATCAGAGTTAGAAAGATTTATGTCACTATTCTCCAATTTATTCACTGTGAGGCATTGGGTAAGTAACTGAAGGTCTCTGTCACAGCAATAAATTAGAAGATCAATTCCTATTTCTTAGGATATGGCACATAACTACAATAAAAGTAACAGCAACAACAATAATAGTTAAGTTGTAATATATTTCAACTAATGTCCTAACAACTCTAAAACTATAGTGCTATTATTATTCCCTTTTTACAGATGATTAGCTAATCATGAAATTAAACCATGTAAAACACTTGGTAAAGTTCCTGATTGTGTAAGTTTAAATTGTCATTTCATCATCACCACCATTATATTCATTGTCAAAATTATTATTAATATTTTATTAATATTATTTATTATATCCTAAGATATTTTCCCTCCATTTACACACTCTCTTAACCACATATGACCCTGGGCACTAAAGCAGAAATTGTGGGTTTGGAGAGGAATTCTCCATTGACATCAGAGGTTCTATGGTAACAAGTACAAAACCTATATCTTATTTATTATTAAATAGGACTTGGTTTTAGATTATACAACTCCTTTTATAATTTTTTATCTGTAGGGCATATTCTATAAATAAGATGTGTCTCAAGTTGCCCACTGATGCTTAATTTGACACACAAACACTGACACACACATATGTTTTGCTTTCCATTTCAAATTACAGTTGTTTCTTGTAGGGTAAGGAATATTGATGCTGCACAATGAAATGGTTATGGCAGATTTGTTCCAATTCTCAGTAAACATAGGGCTGAGCTGGATGCTATGTTCTAGGAACTTTTTTGTAGATCTCCTCTTCCCTGTCAATCATCTATAATTGATCATACGTGGTAGAACTTCAGACAGTAGAGAAGAGGAAAAAATAAATTTTCTGTTTAGATATGCATTCATTTGGTAAACAGTGAAACAGAGTGCATGGGGGAAAAAAATCTTACTTTCATTCTTAGTCTCATTAAATAGAGGCACATATATGCTTCAGGCTTGAAGCCTCATTGTCTAGGACCATTGAAGTAAATAGAATGATCGGGGCAGAAAAAGACTGATGAAACGCTATTTATGATGAAACGCTATTTAACTTCCGAGTGACTGTCTGTCTAAGCTATGAATAAAGCTGTTTCACACTTGACTTTAAATTTCCTGTTAGTCTATATTTCAGCTATGCCTTGTTTTCCTAAAAAGATAAATTTGGCTTATAAATTCCAGAAGCTAACAGATGTTAGAGACAGAATTTTAATTAAAATCTTTGTCTTGATGCATTTTATTAGGCAAGAAGAGGAAATGCAGAGAAAAGTTTATCCAATTCGCTTTAAGAAATGGGATATCGTAATAACTTTGAACAATGCTGGATCCTGATCGAGACCACAGTTATTAGACCCAAAGAAACTCCAGTTATTAGATCAAAAAATCAAGGAAAATATAAAGAAACAATAAAGTGGCATTTTGACAATTCATACTTAAAGTGGAATAAAAGCATGTTAGTTGCGTAAAGTTATTTGTCTCTAAAAACAAAGAAGGTGCCAGAACTAAAAAGGGACCTAAAAGATTAAATCCACCCATTATATGGAGGGGAGGAAATTGGAAAGTCTTCCTGTGGCTTGATGGGTGTGTTCTTCTTGGTTCTCAATAAATGCTAAAGAGAAGAGATAGCATGTAAAGAATAAGCCTAGGGCTTCCCTGGTGGCACAGCGGTGCCCCGGTCCGGGAGGATCCCGCATGCCGCGGAGCGGCTGGGCCCCCCGCCCCCCACCGCCGTGAGCCATGGCCGCTGAGCCTGCGCGTCTGGAGCCTGTGCTCCGCAGCGGGAAAGGCCACAGCAGTGAGAGGCCCGCGTACCGCAAAAAAAAAAAAAAAAAAAAGAATAAGCCTAGGTTTCAGATCTGACATTTCACACTTCTGTTAGCTTATGTTGGATTCTAAATCTCAGTTTAATTATGTATAAATTGGAAAAGTAACACACACTTTATGGATATTTGTGAACCTGAAAATAATGTATATCATTTATTTATTGGCGTCTCTGTCCAAAACAAACAATAAAAACATTGCTGCTGCTATCATTTTTGTTATAACAATAATTATTACAATGATAATTATATTATCGTATTAATTATTATACTCAAACTGAATCTTCTTTGTATGTTTCCTTTCTTACCAAGCCAGTGACAACATTTTATTTCCTCCTCAGACCAAAGCTCTAGGATAGTATTATAGCATATTCTCAGGTAAGAATGGAGAAAAAGTGAAAGCGTTTAAAATAATGTTTACAATATTAAGGTTAACCACACACCTCACACGTACAGACACACACATCTATATATATATATCACAAATATGAGAATCAAAATAATAGAAAGGAAAGATTATAATCACATGGGAAATATCTTGTTCATACATGTATTTAAACACACAAGATGAAACCATAGAAGCACAGTGAGTAAGAAACTTCAGGCACAAAATAGAACATTTTATTTATCATTATATTTATATACATTTCAGAAACTAGAATATGGTCTTACATGAGAGAAAAATGATCGCCCTAGTTAGTGTTATAAACCAGAAGGGAGCATGAGGCGGGTTATGGGACACTCAAAACATTCTTTTTCTTAATATGTATAGTGGTTCTAACTGAAAATTCATACAGTTGTATTTTTATGAAGTGTGCATTTGCCCATATGGCTTCAGAAAAAGATTTACGTACACTCATGTGTGAGAAACTAATAAAAATGAGGTTTCAGCCATGCAGGGCCCAAGAAAGTTATCAACCAAATGATTCTCTTTGAAACAGTTACTAGAATGTTTACAAGCAGAAAGAAACACATGCAGGAGAGGGAACTGAGAGATTAGAAGACATGGTAAAGAAACCAATTAGCAAAACATTGAAAATGTAATGGAAAGGAAATGTGCAGCCCATACTGAAAACTATTTTATAAGCAAAGGCTTATGTCTATTTTACAACGGGACAGAACAGTGCCAGTCATTGGTTTAATGTTTGGATTGTGTAACGCATGATTTTAGTCAGTCAGAGAAATAATTTATGTGCTTCATGAAGTGGTTAATGCTAAAAGTATATTAAAACTATTTTTGTAATATAGATTTGTATCAGCTTAAGAAAAGAGTAAACCATCAGGCTGACCAGTGCTTTGGAAAATGTTGTAATTCCCTGGCCCTTGTTGAGAGGGGAAGTCCTCACTCCAATACCAGTTATATAGGCATTTTATTCTCAGAAAGAGGAAAGCCTGCCGTAAAACTAACAGGCTATCACTTAGTAGTCTTTGCCGGTTTTTGTTGGGTCTGTGCTGGGCGTGTTAGTCACCTCAGTATACATATGGGGGTAACCCTCAAGGATATTACTGCAGCCTGGATTGTATTTATATTGGTATTAATGCACTTGTCTTGAATTATGAAGACAGAGCAAGTTTGATTGATTAAAGCCCATAGTCCTTTTTGACTCACAAGCAAATATTCAAAAGCTGTTTTATTTAGTGTGTTTTCTGTTATCAGTCCTTAAATTCCTGTCTATTTCCCTCAAGGCATCTGCAATCAATGTTGCCAGCTATTTAATAGTGACTGAGGGACCTGGTACAGCTTTCTCAATTCATTTATTCTAACTCTGGTATTAGAATTCTAAAGGCCTTATGAAACCCCAATTGCCATTTCTGAGGCCTGGTAAGTCTTTCTTTGTGCTATTAGGAAGTTTGTTAAGTAATTCTAAGCAGGACAGATAAAGTCTTAAGAAAATCTTCAGCTGTCATTTCCTTAACTGCCCTCTTATATTATCATCAATAAGATCAAAGCATTGCTCTGTATTCATAAGAGTAACATTTTTAAACTTTTTTCTTAATTTTTGTAACATTGACATTTATTGACATTAACCTTTTAAACATTTTATTATATTTAATTATTTTAAATGATTGAATAATTCCTAGACCTCTATTAAAAGGTAAAAATATAATACTGCTTTGAGTTTATGCTGACATAAATAATTTACTATATATATTAGTCCATGGATGACCTTGATGATGGAGTTGAATGAAATTCATAAGTTAAGAAAACATACAGATATGTATCCAAAATAAAATAAAAATAAGAAGCTCTTGCAGAGATCAAAATTCATAATTATTTCCCAACAGATAATTTTGGATTTCATGCTGCTAAATAGGTTAAAGAATGAACTTGGGTGGAAGAATTTGGAAATATCTTCTAAAGTAAACTCCAGCCAAATGTCTCAGGCTGTGAATTCATCAGATTGGAACCAACTAGGCAAAACTGAAATAACTAATGGAAATCTCAAAGGACTGCTTTTTGGCAATGCTGACTTTACATGTTTTGTTTTGTTTTGTTTTGTTTTTCTTCTCTAGTTTAGGTATCAACAGACTCTGAAAATTAGAGCTACAGTGAATTTGGTTTATTCAATGTACAAATAAAATAAAATTAAAATTCTACGTTTAATTATCAAAGTACTTTTGTAATAACACATGGTTTGTTGCCTCCAAAATGACCAATAGTAAATTACTAAATATTGGGACTTTCCTACAACATACTTTTCAATTCCTGATCTCAAAATATCTTTTGTGAGATATTAAATACATTGTTTTTCTACTAAATAGTTAGCTTTTGATGTTCTCTGAAATTTGAGAATTTCAAATTTGAAATTTGTAGCAATTGGTTGAGTCTTGAAATCCTTCGACAAAGATACTAAATAGCAAATGTTTTATCTCTTATATGTCATTCCTGACATGTGGCAAATATTTTAATTATTTCAATATCTTTTAAAATTGAATATCAAATACTAAGACTTTAAAATGTTTTCTCATAATTCATTTTATGAAGTAATGTTATTTGATTCTATTTCACATTTTTATTTGATTTTCTTATTTTCTATTTTCTCCCTGATTATAAAATAAATTTAGGTACAAAAATGTCCAGATTATTACGATGAAGTAAAAGTAGAAGATAAAAGAAAGGGAAACTTACCATTCCCTTTCCTACTGTGTATGAAGTACAATCACTTGCATTTATTTTCACTTAATCCTCACAATAGCTCATAATGTATAAATTTTATTCTCATTTTTTACATGTTGAAACTGGGACTCAAAGCAGGGTAAGGATGGTGAAGTAACGTGTTCATTTTCACAAAGGTAGGAAGTGGAAAACTTTGGAGTCAAGATCCAATTAGTCTGATAGCAAAGTCTGTGCACAGTTCATGACACCATAGTCTTATTTTGTGAGACAAACTTTGGTAGATGTATGTTTGTTTGCTTGCTGCAAAACCAACCAAAAACTAATAAAGTTTCCTCTGTTCCATTTTTGAGAAATAAATGTTACGTTTTCCCTTTGATGATGGGACAAAGAAGATTAAATTCCTGCTTTATTTTATTGTGCTTTATGGAAAGAAAGAATATTAGAAATAATTTGACAAGAAGTTTATTTATTTTAGGATTTATAGGGTTACTGCAGATAGAATTGTGTGCTCATTTGCATTTTAAGTTAAAAATGCAAGGGCGAAGATACTTAGTATCTTGAATGCTGAAAGTATGAGGAATAAAGGTTCAGATAGTTTGAAGTGGATGGTCAGTTAACAGAAGTTACCTGTTAGAAGCTGTTTATTAGAAGTTTAGCTGTTCTTAAACTGTTCTAAAAGCTGGTTTAGGAAATTTCTGGCCATATTTGTAATATATAAACAGCTGGGCTTTTTACGTCTCTGGCATACTCTTCAAGGAAAAAATTGAAGAATCCTTAGGTATACAAGCATAGTGGTAGGATGACAGAATTATAGAGGATGACTGAATTAATCAAATCTTTACAGATTAGGGAGGAAAATTAAGAAATGATACATGTATAATACACACAAACCTAAGAAACGCACAATGGATTTTAAACTGAAGGTACAATCACAAAACTGATGTCTTCATAGTGAGATATTGCCATCTTTTTAATCATTTTTACATTCAACAATGCAAAAGCAATCAGAAGAGAGAGCAACCAATGAGGGATGGTGTTTTCACGGAAGATTCTTAGAAATACTGATGGTCAAAGAGAAGTCAGTAGGTAAGAAAAAGAAGCCACGCCACACAAACGTTTAAGTGCTTCTATCACTGCCTGAAAAAAAAAAAGTGATTTACTGTCATCTATGTTTTCGATCTAGAACTTGATATTGACATTCACATGACTGTTATAAAAATGGTATTAGAAATTATACTCACTTTTCACTATAAATAGATTAGATAACTTGCATCTGTAACAAAAATTGTATAACATTCTCTTTTGTAAAATTCTGGTACAATTGTCTACACATCAGTGCAGAAAAGAATTAACATAGTAAGATGAGATTGCCATCCCTAGAAAGGCCTCCTTTCAAGGTTAGCTCTTGACTAACAACTAGCAACAGGAATGGTAAATAGTTCCCTACATTGATAAAAGAAATAATTCCCTAAATGGTAAGAGCAGCTCACTGTGCCTAGACTGGGCAAACAATGTGCTTTATGGGGAACACCTGCTTTTTTTTCTGAAAATTTGGATTTTGGTACATATTAGGCTGATAATGCCTATGTGACAAGCCCCCATAAGAACTTTAGGTTTTGAGTCTCTAATGACCTTCCCTGTTTAATGATATTTCACACGTACTGTCACAATTTGATGCTGGGGAAATTAAGCACATCTGGTGTGACTCTACAGGAGAAAACCCTTGGAAACTTACACTTGGTTTTCTCTGGGGTTCTCTTTATGTATTTTTCCCTTTGTTGATTTTGCTTTGCATCTTTTGCTGGTATAAATCATAATGAAGAGTACAACTGTAGGCTGAGTCCTGTGGGTCTTCCTAGTGAACCAACAAACATAAGGATGGTCTTGGGAATTCCCAACACAATGAACGTGAAGAAAATAATAAAGGAAAGAAAAAAAATCAACAATAAGGTATTTCAAGGGAAAAAAGATGAGAAGCTGTCAAAAATCAAGGATTACAATTAGTCCAATTCTTAGCACCTAAAGGAAATTTAAATGTTGAATAATATCACAGGAAATTATATAGGGCTTATAAAAGTTTCTTCTTCCACATGTATATGGACATGTGATCATATTAGCAGTTTCCCACTTATTGTCTGGCTTCTCCATATTCCTGACAATGGAGATGGATCTAGGCATGCTCAAAGTATCCCAGTATCCTTCCCTACAAATTGGAAAGAGAGATGATTAAATTTCTAGGCATGCGACTTTAAGCATATGAGTACATAGTTATTGGTGGAATCTAGAGGTTATAGAGAATCTATTTTGCAATCCATATTATTGTAGCCATTCATCAGAGAATCCTGACAGTGACGGAGTTTCAGGTTTATTGCCAGGATGATGACTAGGATGAGTAAAGAAAAAGGAAATTTTAGATAGATTGAGGAAATGTGAAGCAATTGTGGTACAACTTTCAGGTTCCACCAACTTGTAAAAATAAACAAGACAAACATACAATGAGAGAATACTGCATAAATGAATTGAGAAATTGGAATTCAGCCTTAAAGGATAAGCTTTGGCAGAGTGGAGACTACAAGGTTTGCTTAGGACTAAGAGTCCAATGGAGCGGGATGCTTGGAGAGGCTTTCCTCTGTAATTTCTTATTTTCAGGTATATAGGAGTAGATAAATGGCATTAGATTACTAGTATGCCAAAATGGCTTCTAGACTTAGAATAAGAAAATAGTGATTTTTCCTCTGACAAGGAAGCTAGACTTGACAAGAAACAGCATTTTATAGATACCAAGTGCAGCTTGGTGACTGGCTGGGCATATTAAGTGAACAAAAATGGGACTTTTGTACTAAAGATGCAGTATATTGGACACAATTTTGTGCAAATCGTTTAAATCCTTTGTCTATGCTTAAAACAGTGGCAGATTAAACAAAAAATTGTTCTAAACTTCAAATCTTAAACGTTTCACACATTACATCCCCGAACAAACCTAGTTACAAGGAGTTCGTACTGAGGGGAGGAAAATCACAACCTTTTTTTTATTCCTATTCTTAAAGTGTTTACCCTCAAAAAATATGACAGAATAAGGATACTATTTCAGCATGGAATGGATAACAAGGTAATAAATCTCTCTCTATTCCTCTATATATAATGTGTGTATGTGTGTTGTCTGTATTTTTTTTTCTTCAAAATACATTAATTTAAATAGCAACATATGGGGGCATTTGCATATTCCACATCACAGTTATTTTGATAAATTTTTGATGCAAACAATTATATACAATTATATCATTTTTTTTTAATTTTTGATTTAATTTATTTTTTAAAATACTCAGTTTCAAATTGAAAACACTACAGACTGGAATTCATGCAAGCAGAATGACATACAAATTTCATTGCTATGTGTGTGAACCCCTTTGCCCTCATTGCTCTTGGAGATTTCTTGTCTTCCAGGCCACATGGTTTGAGATGCAGAATAATTTATTAGTTAGCAAACGAGTACCATATTACCAATATGACTATTTTGGATTGAAAAATCAAAGTATTTTGTATTGTCCTTGATGCAATCTGAAATAGAAGACAGTGGTTAAGTTCTGGCCTGGGCCACTGGCTGACTGTTTTGAGAATGACAGGCAAAAGACAAAGCATCCCATAGGAGACTTGAACATGCAGAGTAAGAAAAGAAAAAAACTAGTTAATTTTTTGACCATGAATCTGAAATAAAAGAAAATTTTATTGCAGTGATAATAATCAATAGTAAAACAGTACTTGTTTAACTATATAGTTTGATTTCTCAAGGGATGGAGAAGAGGAAAGGTTAATAAAGGTTAAATGTTAGAATCTTTATCTACCCTGTCCAGTAATTTTAATGACCCTTGAATGTTCTATCAGTAAAAATAACAGTGATCCTTCTGCAAGAATAACGGATACATTTAAAAGAGAGAAATGTTCTACTAATTTCTTGCCTGGCATCTGAGATGGCCCCTCTCATATAATGCATATGCCATTAATAATAAAAATTTCTTTACAGAATTCTTTCCTTGATTCATTATAGCAGATTCAGCAAATTGTTAGCAGCCAATGTTCAAAAACTCAAAAGATGTGAACATATAAAACTTTCTCCCATAAAAGGACATGTTGAACTCATTAGACTGGTGAGTTTAACTTCAGTCCTAGGTATAGATTATCAAAGAGATAGTTTGGAAAACATTAAATAGGAAGCCAGAGGTGCAAAGTGCATAAGGATTCATAAGCATTCTAAGGAATACATCCTACAAAATTAATCTTATTTCCTTTATTGAGAGATAAAAGGAATTACCTAGAAAGTGCATTGTGACTTTAAAAGATTGTAAAGTTCTATTCGTGTATCATTGTGAATAAAGCAAACAAAGTGTGTGTGTAGGTGGGGCAGGTATGTTCAAGAACTATTAAAAAATTAGAATTGATTTATTAGTATTAGCAATTACTATTAATACAACCCTTAATATGTCCCCAATATATTTTTACACGTATTGAAATTTAGATGGGATAAAATTCTAATCTATGTTCACACACCTAACAAGTGACAAGTATACACCAAGAAAAGAAGAAAAAATCCTGCTAACTGATCTCATCTTGAAGAAGAATTTTTGGACATGGGATCCAAGTTTTTCCTAGCTTCTCTCCTATTCATCATAACGTAGTAGGATATAGAGGACATGTACATGAAGCTATATGAGACGTGACATTCATTTAATAGAAAAAATGTATAAAGAACTAAGACATTTTAGAGATTTAGGCTTTTAATAAAATTAACTTTAATAGGTATAAATGTAAGAATGTGCAGTTAGTTTCAAACTCTTAAAAATAAATTACTTTATTCCAGGTATGCAAGGCTGGTTCAATATCTGAAAATCAATTAATGTAATACAGTATATTAACAGGCTAAATAGAAAAATCATATGATCACATCAATTGATGCAAAAAACTCATCTGACAAAATACAGCTCCAATTCATGATAAAACAAACTAGGAATAAAGAGGAACTTTCTCAACATTATAAAAACATCTATGAGAGACCAACAGCTAACATAATACTTAATGGTGAGAGGCAGGATGTTTTCTACCCTCTAAACTCCAAGGATATCTTCTATTACCATGTTTATTCAATATTATACTAGAAGTCCTATTAAGTTCAGTAATACAAGAAAAGAAAAGAACACGTATACAGATGGGAATATGAAATGATAAATGTCTTTCTTCACAGGGGACATGATGGTTTGTACAAAAATGTGTTTAATTGTCCAAAAATACAATTTACAATAACAACAAAAAATTAAATTTCATGGGTATAAATCTAACAAAATATGTACAAGATCTGTAGGCAGAAAACTATAAAACATGTATTGAAGTCATCAAAAAAGATCTACATAAATGAAGAGCTATTCTGTATTCATAGATTAGAAGACTCAATATTGTTAAAATGCCAATGCTTCTAAACTTGATCTATAGATTCAATATAATCCAAATTAAAATACTGGCAAGCTCTTTTGTTGAGATTGATAATTCCAAATTTTATATGGAAAGGCAAAGAAACTAAAATAGCCAACACAGGAGTGAAAAAGATCAGCATTGGAGGACTCGCACTACCAATTTCAAGACTTATTGTAAAGCTACAGTAATTAAGGCAGTATTGTATTAGCAAAAGATGCATAGATCAGTGGAACAGAATAGCGAGTCCAGGAATGGATTTGCACAAATATAAATCAGCTGATTATTGACACAGGCATAAAGACCATTAAACAGAGAAAGAGGGGCTTCCCTGGTGGCGCAGTGGTTGAGAGTCCACCTGCCGATGCAGGGGACACGGGTTCATGCCCCGGTCCGGGAAGATCCCACATGCCGCGGAGCGACTGGGTTCATGAGCCATGGCCACTGTAAAAAAAAAAAAAAAAAAAAAAAAAAAAAGGAAAAACAGAGAAAAAATAGGCATTTTAACAAATGGTTCAAGAAAAATTTGATATTGATATGCAAAAACAGAAAATGAAAGGTCCTAGACACAGACCTTACACATTTCACCAAAATTCACACAAAATGGATCATAGGCCTAAACATAAAATGTATATCTCTTTAACATTTTTTTTAACAATGAGACAATACACCTTTTTTAAATGATCTGTAAAAAAGTTATACTCCGGCAGAGTAACACATTCCCTAACTCAGCAGAAATGAAACACTATGTCTGAAAAAGTCCTTCCTGAGATTTGAGAGTGTGTAACCCTGAGCTAGCTTCTTGAGGCTCTCGAGGTCTGAGCCTGTGCTACAGTTTGTTTCACCATCCTCTTAGGGATACTCTGACTGGCTGTAATCCCCTCACACAGCAGTAGATAGGAGGCAGAACACAATTCTACCTGGATAGGCTGCCCTTACAGATTGCCTCTTCTCTCCTAAGTTCACAAAAGTGAACTTACAGGATTAAAACTTGCATTTCCTATAATTTTACATATCATAAAATATTATTATTTGATTTTTCAACCATATAAATAGATAGAAACAATATTCTAAGCTCATAGGATGTACGAAAACAGGAAGCAAGTCTGATTTGGCTGACAGGCCATAGTATGCCAGCCCCTTACCAAGTTGTTTCCAGGTTCTTAGAGGTTAAAAAAGGCAGCCAGAGTAGAAAGAGTGAAGATTTTAAGAACGTCAGAGAAACTTTTAGGAAGGAAAACCATGTACAGACAAGAACACAGAGAAGTATGTGTTAAAATTACCAAGGCCAGGAAGGAAACATGGTCTGTGGGTTCTCTAAACATGGGGCCTATAACTAATGCTCATACCTGGTAAGTAAGCAACAGATGCATTAGCTTAAGTCCTGTACAGGGAGCCTGCAACAATATGCCCTGGGGAATTATGACTGGAGGGACGTACCCAGATATTAATTTTGTAGAGATACCATATAAAGAGTTATAATAACATAATAAACTGTTATTTATTTATTTATTTATTTATTTATTTCGGTACGCGGGCCTCTCACTGTTGTGGCCTCTCCCGTTGCGGAGCACAGGCTCCGGACACACAGGCTCAGCGGCTATGGCTCACGGGCCCAGCCGCTCCACGGCATGTAGGATCTTCCCGGACCAGGGCACGAACCCGCGTCCCCTGCATCGGCAGGAGGACTCTCAACCACTGCACCACCAGGGAAGCCCTAAACTGTTATTTTTAATGTATGCATGTACATGTGTATGATATATATATATATAAAACAACATGTATTTATGTACACATAACGTTTATGTAAACAAAGCATCCAAGGATAGGCTTTACTACTGGGATGAGGGGAGCAGGACTATAAGGACATTGGGCCATTGAAAATCTGAAGAGGTTTTTATCTAGTCTGTTGAGAGCAACAGCACCATCATATTCAGACATTCGTCCTGGGGGAAAGCAATACTGTCCCTACTGCAACATTCATTTTCTCTAATGCAAATTGAATGCCTTCTCTATGCTATCTTTGGTTACTTGAGAATTGCCTGATTACCTCTCAAAAGAAAAGGATGTGCCTTGATAATAGATTCTGTGGGTACTTTCTTTGCAACACAACACATATCAATAATTTCATCTGGCCAAGAAAGTCAGGTTTGACTCTAACTAAATTCAAGGCTTTTTCTAAATGTCTTTAGCATTTTCCCTTAGTATTCGAAATATCTTAAAGGCTGTTTATTGCAATTCTTGAAAGCCAATTAAAAGCTTCCCTGTTGGCTCCCATAGAGACCTCCTACATACCTCAAAAAAGTTCCTGGTTGAGAAATAATTTAATGAGAATGAAGCAGTGAGTTTCTAACTAGCTTAAAAGTGACATGAACTGAGCAGGGAGGAAGGGTCATTGCTTTCTGGAGTAAAGGAGAGAAGAGAATTCATTTCATCTCTTGCATTTCATTATTTGGTTCATATTATGAAATGGTGTTAAGCAGATTGGAAAGAAAATAAAAACTACTGGAGTTTTTATAAAGCTACAAACTAAGAGTTTCAATCACAGGCCCTGTACCCTAGAGTTTACTGGTCATTTTAATCCATTTTGTAATATCCCAAAATGTTTTCCTGGAAAACACAGTAAAATTTATTGTTTCTTGAAGACCCAAACTACATGTATATTATCACATTTATAACTGTAAAGTCTTAGTCAAAGTTTTGTTTGCTTTTTTAAACCAAATTCCCATACTTCTTAAAAAATATATATCAACCTGTGATGCGTTTTGTAAAGGAAATTTATGGGGACTTACGAGGTGAAAGGAGAGGCCTTAGCAACAAAACAGGAAGTCTTGGGAGAGAGGTGGTGTAGGGAGTGAAATCAAATGAAGCTTAAGAAATAAAGTATGCAAGATTATTCTGATAATTGTAATACCTTTATTTTGATACAAAGGGAAAACGGAAGTTATTAAATATTTTTAAATGAGGGGGTAGAAATGTCACACAATCAGAGTTGAAATTTGAGAAGAGTGCTCTATTAAGTACAAAGAATAGTTTAGCAGCTAGAGAGGAGGCAGGCGACTAGTTAAGAATGAAATCTTGGCCATGACAGAGAGAACTCAGAGTAAAGAAGGGAAGTAGAGAAGACCTAGGAATGAGTATTGAAAAGCTAAATATTTAAAGGTAAAAGAAAGAAGTCTGAGGAAGATAAAATGACTAAAAAGTGGCCATAGTTATAGTAGAAAAATCAGGGGAGTGTGGTTTTAATGAATCAAGTGGAAGAAAGTATTTTCATATTGTGAAATTCTTCTCGGGTAAAATAAGATTTGGGGATATATTGACCTAATTACACTCGTGGTCAACTCAAGGCTTAGTCTCTATACATAGCTTTCCCTGAAATTAATTCGACACTGTTTTAGTTCACCATTCTTCTATCTTATATTTTCAGGACCACAGAATATATGATTGAATCAGTTCACACAATCGTTAGCTATGTGCCAAACACCATGCCAGACAACAATTTCAGACATGAGAACAATTTTCTCCTGACCCTAAGGTGCTCACAGAGAATTGGAGATTCAGATACATATTTAAATATCTATGTATCTATCTATCGACTGATCTACCTATCTACCTATCTACCTATTTTGCTTTATTGTTTAGGTTTAGATTGACAACAAAATTGAGAAGAAGGTATAAAAATGTCCCATATATCCTCTGCTCTCACACGTGCAAAGTCTCTTCCATTATTAACATCCTCCACCAGAGCAGTGTATTTGTTACAATTGATGAACCTACATGGAGTCCACCCACAGTCCATAGTTTGCATCAAAGTTCACTCTTGGTTTTGTACATTCTACTGGTTTGGACAAATATATCCACCATTATAGTATCATACAAAGTAGTTACATTGCCATAAAAATCGTGCCTCGCTTATTCATCCCTTTATTCAACCTAATCCCTGGTAACCACAAATCTTTTTATTGCTTCCACAATTTTGCCTTTTCCAGAATATCATATAGTTGAAATCAAACAGTATGTGGCCTTTAAAATTGGCTTCTTTCACTTAGTAATATGCATTTAAGTTTCCTCCATGTCTTTTCATAGTTTGATAACTCATTTCTTTTTAATGTTGAGTAATGTTCCATTGTCAGAATGTATCACAGTTTATTTATCCAGTCACATACTGAAGGGCATCTTGGTTGCTCCAAGTTTGAGCAATTATAAATAAAGCTGTTGTGTTAATTAATCAGGGAATCAGGGTTCTCCAGAGAAATAGAAGCATTTGGGGAGATATATATATATATATATATATATATATATATACACACACACACACACACACAGGGAGAGACAGAGAAAGGAAGGAAGGAAGGAAGGGAGAAAGAAAGAAAGGAAGGAAGGAAGGAAGAAAGAAAGAGAAAGGCTGAGAAATTCTACAATGTGTTGTCTACAAGTTGAAGACCCAGAAGAGGTGGTGGAGTAATTCAGCCCAAGTCTGAAGGCTTGAGAACCGGGAGACCCAATGATTAAATTCCAGTCTAAGGGCAGGAGAAGATGAGATGACATGTATCAGCACAGCATTGAGGCAGGAAAAAAGGGGCAAATCCCTCCTTCCTCTGCCATTTGTTCTATTCAGGACCTCAGGGAATTGGATAATGCCCAACACATCAGGAAGGACAATCTCCTTTACTGAATCCACCAATTCAAATGCTAATCTCATCCTGAAATACCCTCACAGACACATCCAGAAATAATGTTTAATCTAGGCACCCTGTGATGAGTTACTTTGCCACATAAAATTAACCTTAACAACTGTTATAAGTATGACTGTGCAGATTTTTGTGTGGACATAAGTTTTCGATTCCTTTGGATAAATACCAAGTCACAAGTAGTGTGATTGCTGAATAGTGTATTAGGAGTGTGTTAAGTTTCGTAAGAAGCTGTAAAACTATAGTGGTATATCATTGTTTTAATTTGCATTAGTCTGATGACGCATAATGTGTATCTTCTTCGGTGAGGTGTCTAAGATCTTTGCCACATTTTAAAATTAGGTTGTTTGTTTACTTATTGAGTTTTAAGCTTTCTTTTTATCTTTTGGATAACAGTCCTTTATTAGATGTATCCTTTGCTAATATTTTCTTTCATTCTCTTCACTGTCTCTCATATAACAGAATTTTTAAATTTTAATAAAGTCCAATTTTAATAAAGTCCAATTTTCAATTTTCATGCATCTTGCCTTTGATGCTATATCTATAAAGTTATCACAATATCCAAGGTCATCCAGGTTTTTCCTATGTTATCTTCTAGGAGCTTTATAGTTTTGCATTTTACATCTAGGTCTATGGTTCATTTTGAATTAATTTTATAAAAGATGTACAGTCTGTGTCCAGATTACCTTTTCTTTTGTATGTGGATTTTCACTTGTTCCAACACCATTTGTTTAATACTATCTTTTCTCCAATGTATTACTTCTGTTCCTTTGTCAAATATCAGTTGACAATATTCATGTGGGTCTATTTCTGGACTCTCTTGTCCCATTGATCTATTTACTTTTTCTTTCATGAATACCACACTGTCTTGATTACTGTAGCTTTATAGTAAGTCTTGAAGTCAGTATCAGTCTTCCAACTTTGTTCTTCAAAATTGCGTTGGCTGTTCTGGGTAATTTGCCTCTTCATATAAACTTTAAAATCAGTTTTTTATATCCACAAAATAACTTGCTGAAGTTGATGGCAAGTGCATTGACTCTATAGATCAAATTGGGAAAAACTAAATTGTTTACAGTATTGAGCCTTCCTATGTGGAATGTCTCTCCATTTATGTAGCTCTTTGCTTTCATTCAGTAGAGTTTTATTTTCCTCATATTGATCTTGTACATGTTTTGTTAGATTTAAATCTAAATATTTTATTTAGGCAGATGTTAATGTAAATGATGCACATTTTAATCTCAAATTCCACTTGTTCATTGCTGGTACATAGGGAAGTTATATAGTTTGGATAATTGCCATTGTTTTGTCTTCAAGTTTATTGATTTTGTTGTTATGCTATAAAAAGCATCCAGTAACTATAGATTAACATTTTAGATATAGTGTTTTATTCTGGAATTTTTCAGTTATTCTTTTGTTATTATTTCTATTTCTGTATTTAGATTCACCATCTACTTTCTCATTATTTTTTCTTTATATCCTTAGACATAACCATAAAAATTTTTAGTCTTTTTATGATAATTATACCATCTCTGTATTTTCTATGTATGCTTCTCGTGGCTGAATTTTTTCCTGCTCATGTGTCACAATTTCCTTCTTATCCACATGTCTCATGATTTTAAGTATATTTATGACCTTGTAGGTGCTGTATTATTAGTGTCTAGGTTTTGTTATCTTTCTCTGAAGAGTGTTAAGTTTTATTTTCTCAGATAATTTATTTTGAGATTGTCTTGATCCTTTCAAGACTTTGTTTTTAAACATTGTAAAGTATATTCTGAGTAGATCTTATTTAAGATTGTGGTAGTCCCAATGTCAAAGTATTCTATTACTGAATCCTACTGAATGTCCATAGTATTCAATGAGACATCTCCACACTTGCTTTCAGAAATCCAACCTCAACCTTCTACAATATGTGGAATCTCAGTCCATCACCTTGGTAATTATACTTTGTCTAACCCTTCAGACTTGCCCTGTGCGTGTGCATATTAGTGTTTGACTAATAATTCAAATGATTCCCTCGTTGGATTTCAGACACTTCTGTACAGCTCTCTCTTTTTTTGGTATCTTGTCTCATAAATTTGAGAATGCCAACTTATCTCCACAGTTCAGTAACACTAATATTATCTGCTTAGGCTCCCTAGCACCTCAAGCTGTGGTCTAGAAAATGCTTCCAGGTAGAATGTCAGAGTGATCAGGGTGGGAGAATGGCCTTGCTTCTTTCTTTTCTCTTGGGGACTATAATCTTGTACATCCTGTGTCCAATATTTGAAAACAGTTGTTTTGCATGTTTTGTACAAATTTATAGTTGGTTAATGTGGGATAGCTAGTCCAAGGGAAGATATTATTTTTTTAATGGAAAAATAATTTTTCCTTCAGACCTGGATCCCTTTGTTCCCTGTTAGGATATGATCACACCTCCTTAAGGAAATGTAGCCATGTAGTATTGAAGAAATCAGCTTTCTCACCTCTCATTCTTGGAAAACTATTTCCATGTATCTCATTATTAATTCTGTAACACTATTGGAAATTCAATATTGCTCATCTGGTCACAACTCTTACCTTACCTGTGAAAAATCAGTTATTAAAGATTGTTCCCTATGTAAAATTCCATATTTAAAATTTGAATATTCTAAGTTCTTATCCCTTAAATCCATTTCTGATATTTGAGAGAGAATTGAAATAAGAAAATATACTATTATTCGCTCATTCTAGCTTTGTTGAAATCAAATACCAGTATTGTCTATCATCCTATACCCCCTTTCATTTTCCCAATATATCTGGACACACATAGTATAGCAGAGTGATTAAAATCATGGATTTTCAAGTCAGATAGACTAAGATTAGAATCAAAGTTATATATTTTATCAGTTTTGTGACCTTGAGAAATTATTTAACCTTTTTAAATGATAGTTTTCTCTCTGTAGAATGTTGATAATAAATCCTAACTCTTAAAATAATTGTGAAAGTATAATTAGATTATGTATATGATTTTTGTCTAGTTTCTGCCATGTAACAAAGACTCAATAAATGACATCAATCATGATCATTTACAGCTTTGAATTTACAAAATTTTACCTCAATTGGAATACTCGAAATAGGCTCCAATTCTTCATTAACAATGTTTCAGCATGTTTGGAAAAATGCTAGGAAAAAATGTCTACATATTATTAAATAGGAGGGGAATAAATTAAACAATTTAGAAAATTAGCCTTTTTCAGACATGGCTATGACTTCTAGAATGCACATCTTGAATAAAATTGCCTTGTTCCTATCGCTAACAATTCAATACTCTAGAGACTGTTGAATAAGGAGGGGTTGTTATACAGAAGAACAAATGGAGGTACCTGGAAAAAGGCCAAATTGGTTCATTTGGTGCTTTTGTATGAGTTATCAAGTCATACAAAAAGTCAGTAGGAAAATAAGAAACCTCTTTAGAATCAACATCTAGTACCTTAAGTAGTTGACTTCAGCTCTGAGCTTGACTTTGGAACATATTTCCCTTTGCAAAGGCTGTGAAACTGTGCAATTTCAGGCAATTTGCTTTTTGTAATCCAAATGTGATTTTCTAATCAACTGTTGACTGCCATTTACACCATTCAGTGGGAGAGCAAACATGCATCAGATAGAATTTGTATCTGGAACACTAATGAGTATATTGTGAGGAGATTATTAGCAAGAGAATATTTGTTGCTATGAACCATCAGACCCTTTTCAATTAAGTTTTTAAAAATGAGATGCTGAAATTTTCAGTGTTGTTATGTTGAGCCCCATCTCCCAATAATAAGCCAGTAAACATGGGAGAATCACAGAACACTGATAACAACACCTGCTGACCAGTTTACACTGTCTGCGCTAATGAGAGTTATTTTCAAACCTGCCTGACATCCTACCAATTTTAAAGTGTACTTCACTTCACACACCATTAAACTAGTGGAAGTAGGGTAGTGAGGCACAACTAATCATGATAGGCTGCCAGAGCCCATCACTGTGAATTTACAATATTCTTTTAAGGGGACTCTTCCCATTCCCCAAAATAAAAACCATAAGAAACTTCATTTTCAAGGATAAGAGTTGTAGAGAACCATTTAACTTTATGAATATGTTTTATTTTTTAACTGCAATCAAAAATCTGAGAACTACATATGGGATATATATATATCCCTGGGAGTCTATATTTTACATTACATTACATAAACCTGGAAATGTGTTGTTTCTGTTTTTTCAATGAGTCTAAAATTTGCTTTCAACCTCCTCTGTAAATGAAATTTGCCCAAGTCAAGCAGAATTGGATCTACTTGAGATATTCACCATCGTTTGATGTACTCTATAAAGATGTGTTAAATTTAATATGCTTTTCTGCTCCAGATGAAAGCTGTAATTATTAAAAGTGTATACAGCCAAATGAATTTGTTATGAAAATTAGTTTTATTATTGTTGTTGAAAAACAGTAAGCTATTAAAGTGCCTTTAATTTTTTTTTAATGGTGTTCATATAAATTTTTTTAACATCTTTATTGGAGTATAATTGCTTTACAGTGTTGTGTTAGTTTCTGCTATATAACAAAGTAATCAGCTATATGCATACGTATATCCCCATATCCCCTCCCTCTTATGTCTTCCACCCACCCTCCTATCTCACCCCTCTAGGTGGTTGCAAAGCACAGAGCTGATCTCCCTCCTGGAAATAAAAGCAAAAATAAACAAATGGGACCTAGCACCTTTGATTTTAAACACCTCTCTCACTAAATGTAAATTGTAGACACTGGGGAATTTATTCATTATTAAAATAATAAACATAAACTAAGAATTATTTTTAGTGAGACATAGAGTTCATCCATTAACTTCAATGGTATCTCTCTGCCCACCCACGCCCACTCCCCATCAAAAAAAAGACTAGGAAATATTTTGTGGGAAAATATCTGAAAGCAGTTCTTTTGCCCCTTTGCTGTTTGCTCATTTCTGTTCCCCTCTAACCTTGAAAGAACCTGATTAACCTGTTGATTCTTTTCCTATATGAAAAGAAGTAAGAATGAAGAATGAAGTAGTTGAAGAATGACTAGCTCTCTACCTCCAATAGCCCCCTTAGCAATACTGCAGGCAGATTATGTGGGCAAGATAACATCTGAAGAGAGTCAGCCAGCCTGCACACAATGGAGAATGATGCAGAACCCAACCTCCTGACTCAATGATTCACTGAGATTCTTCCCCCTTCCCCCTTTTGTCCTTTAAAAACTGTCATGGCTGAGCAGCCTTTGGAGTTGGTTTAGGGACATGAGTCCACCTTCTACCCAGATTACTGGCTTTTCTGATTAAAGCATCTTTTCTTTCTACTGACACTCACCTCTCAAATTATTGGCTTTTGAGGAGGGAGTAGCTGAACCTGAGTTTGGTAACATATCTACTTTTGTTTGAAACACAATTTCAAGAATTTTTTTCATGTTCAAATAATGCACAACACAGGGGAAACAAGCTGCTTTAAACTGATATTCCATTTATGAGTTTTAAGTTTGCAAAGTACAGTATGCTACTTAATTTATGACATGGTGGGGTATTGGGGAACAGGTTGCTTTCTTGAAAAGGTAAACTTGCACTCGCAATAAAATAAAATAAAATCATACAAAAACAGCACAACAAGCTTCAAGGGTTCAAAATTAATGAAATTTTCCCTTATGATTTTTTTTTCTTATTTCTGGTATTTTATTTTCCTCCATATCCTTTTCCTTTGCCAGGGAGGAAGACATTCTCCCCTACACTTCTAAGTTCTTCTGACTGATCTAAAAATGAAATTGGCAGGAGACAGACTAACAAGAGAAAACAAACCAACATTTAATAGCATGAGAGAAGCCCAGGTAAAATGAGTAACTCACCAATATGGCTGAAACCCCTCACCTTAAATACCATCTTCAGCTAAAGACAAAACAGGATGTTGGGGGTAGGGTTTTGAGAATTCAAAGGGGAACAAGGGAATTAACATGGAGATGGAAAAACAAATGTTTGGTAAATAAATGTTGGCTGGTCCTTGCAGAGACAGTACAGAGTGGGCTCTGATCTCTGAGTTTTCCACACCACACATAGCTCATATTCTTTGAAGATATCTTTGGGGAACAGGCCCTCTATATAATTTTTATTTTTAATTTTTTAAAAAATTTTATTATTATTTTTTTTTAGGCAGCTAGGGGAAAGATAAAAGTTTCTTCCTGAGTCTTTTGGGCTTTAATTATTTTCAGCTCTAAATAATTCACATGCCAAAGAGCATTTTGGGGTGGCAAGTTTTGCTCCCCTACACCTCTTTACGAATCTATTAGCATTTCTCATATAGCTTAAAATGGCTTCCTTAAATTCTGAGTCTAGGACAATTCCACACAATTAGGTGTCAACATTCTTTCATTGTCCCAATTCATGAGAAGAATCCATTTGTAACAGTTCATCACTTATTCTACATTAAGAAATTATAGTTTATTTATAGGCTTTAAATGAAATTCTTTTCAATCATGTTCCACTCTGTCCAATCACCCATAAACTTAGATGTGCAATCATTTTGTTTAGACTCAATATATGGAGGTGTACATTAAGCAAGACTATTTATAGAGGTGGATTCTCTAAGAAGTGGATGCAGGTAACATAGGTAGTTCAGTGCACATCCTTGACTCATTGTTTTTAAACAAAGGAAGAAAACAAACAAATGGTCCAACAATAAGGAATTATTAGACAAATGATGCTACCAATAGGTGATAGAAAAATATTTAGTAGTAATAAATTTAATTAGAAATACTTAGAAGGAACATAGAAAATTATCTGTGGCTAGGATAATCAAATATCCCAATTTGGGATAGTGATCAAGATGGCCTTAAAGTTTCCCTCAGCTTGAACAAATTTTAGGCAGGCTTTCTCCTTCCTCCAGATCTCTGATCTCCATTTCCTAGAGCATTTACTTTAGGAAACTTGAAATTGCAAATTCTTTCTCTACCACTTGGAGATATAAATTTTTTTTTAAGTTTTTTTGCCAGTTTTACTGCCAGGACTGTCTCTCTCAAGGGACTGAGAGCCATCCTCTGAAAGTCATCATCAAAGAGAACAGCACCCTTATTTCCCAGTCTCTGTGGGAGGCTAGGAGCCTGACCTCAGTAACTGTCCTGCTCCACATTGTAAGACTACCTCCTTTAATGGAGATATGATATGAGAAACTTCATTTTCCCTTTGGGTAAAGCCAAATAGCAATCATAGATGGTTTATGATCCCAACCCACCCCCATCCCCGCTCTTAAAATCTCTCCACTTTATTTCGGTGGAGTTGAGTTCAGACTCAGTTCTGGTCTCTCTCCCCTATTGAAATAGCTTTGTGAGAAGTCTTGTTTGCAAAGAATTATCTAAATTTCTGTTTAATTCTGATTAAAAATCCTTCCAAGATCTTAAGCTCGAGTACTCAAAAAATGTAGTAAATGAAACTTTAGCTTTGAAGATTTAATTCAAAAAATTCATCATTAAAATTTGTACTTACAAAATTAGTGTAGGAGGTGAAAAAATAAATTATAGAAAATTCAAATGATTACACATTTTGTTTTAAAATTTTTAAATATATCTACTTGTAGAATGTATTATGGTTCTCCAGAGAAATGGAACCAATAGGAGATAGATGGATGGATAGATAGATGATAGATAGATAAATAGATAATAGATAGATAGATACAGAGAGAGAGACATAGATAGAAGAGGAGATTTATTATATGAATTGGCTCATGTGGTTAGGAAAGATGAGAAGTCCCACAGTTTGCTGTCTGCAAGCTAAAGATCCAAGAAAGCTGGAGGTATAGTTTAGTCTGAGTCCAAAGGCCTGAAAAACAGAGGAGCTGATGGTGTAACTTCCAGTCCAAAGCCAATGGTCTGAGAAGTGGCAAGCTGATGGTGAACACCTTGGAGTCTGAAGCCCCAAGAACCAGGAACTCCAATGTCTGAGGGCCAGAGAAGATCAATGCCCCAACCCTAGAAGAGAGAGAATTCACCCCTCCTTCACCTTTTTGTCATATTTGGTTCCTCAATGAACTGCATTATGCCCACCCACATTGGTAAGTATAGATCTTTACTAAGTCTACTGTTTCAAATGTTAATGTCTTCCAGAAACACTCTCATAGACCCACCAGAAATAATGTTTAACAGCTATATGGGTATCCCTTAAGCCCAGTCAAGTTGACACATAAAATTAAACATCACATAGGGGCAATTGTTTTTTTTTTTTGCGGTACGTGGGCCTCTCACTGTTGTGGCCTCCCATTGTGGAGCACAGGCTCCGGACGCGCAGGCTCAGCGGCCATGGCTCACGGGTCCAGCCGCTCCACGGCATGTGGGATCCTCCTGGTGCGAGGCACGAACCCGTGTCCCCTGCATCGACAGGTGGACTCTCAACCACTGCGCCACCAGGGAAGCCCAAGGGGCAATATTTTAATGAAGTCCTCATTCAAAATTAGATGGATTTAGTTTTTTTCCAGAATTGTATCGAGTTGGGAAAACCAATTTTGCATTAACAAAGTTTGGTAGACTATTCAAAGTAGTCATAAATAGTCATTATTTGATGAATTTTATCTTATAAAAAATATAAAATATGAATTATAAATGAAGGCAAAAGTCAGTATCAATGAAAATATTTAAGCTAAAATATTTATACATTTCAATATTAAAAAGTAAAATTAAAAATATCCTCCAGTTAGCAAAATCTGATCTGTGTATGGAATGGTGGCATACCAACAGCACAGACAGTATTTTTCCAATTAAAAATAGTACATTGTCTTAGTAGTAATTTTCAGCAAAGCAAGGACCTGCAACAACTAATAGGAAAACTGGGACAATTTACATGTTTTTTTATGTTTAAAGATATTAAAAGACAAGGAATTGTTGAGAATTGGATTAAATAAAGTTCAGAGAGAAGAAATTGTTTTTCAAGTTTGGCTAATGATCTGCAGACTTTTTTTCCCCCTGAGGGTATTTTCCAAAATACCACGGTCTAAGACTCTGGTCTTCCCAGGTAGAGAGCCTCTTGTAGGGAAAAAGGAAACCAGCAAACATTTGGGGCTGGAGTGAAAAGTTAGAAATCAGAAAGGACTCAAGCACACTACTCAGTGTCCCAAAATTTGGTGAGTTCAATGCTCTATGGGCAAAATGGGAGATAGGTTAAAAGCTTCTAAAAAGTAGAGTTAAATCTCCCATCCCAACAGACAAGAAACAGCATACTGTTTGAAATGGATCCCTATCAACCACTCCATGGATATCCACTGAAAATTTTTTTCCAGATCTAAAAACTGTTTGTAATGACAGTCTGGGCTTGAATCTCACAGTTTTTTAGGGTTGAGAAGCCCACGAGCTACCAAACTCACAATCAGAATCCTGGAAGTGGTATCACTCTGAGAGCAAGAGAAAATTATACGTAAATTGTATCAAACCTGCAATTTAATGAAGTTTCACTTCAGTTTCTGATTAGGTTGGGGTTAAAACCTCCTGATTTGCCCAAAGGAGAAAATAACATCAGTTAAGTGTCTATATAGTTCTTGTAAGCAAGTCTGATATATATACGACTTGTAAAGAGGCAAAGATACATGATTTACATTTAATAAGAAAAGCAAGAAAGATATGTACCAGATATTGTATACAAAGAATTAGCTCTGATGAACTTGTTAAACACAACATAAAAACATAAGAAAAAAATCAATGAAAATATATAGAATTTCACTAGAGGATTTAAAAGTTTTAAAGTAATAAAATGGACTTTCTGAAATTGAAAAAACGCAGTTTCTGAAATTAATATCCTAATATATATGTTTAAAAGCAGATTGGCCACAGAACAGTGAATTAATGAAATTAAACAAAGATCAACAGAAAATACATAAAATGAAATATGGATACAGGGAGAAAGAGAGAGAAAAAGAGAGAAAGGAATAGCAATATAATGAAAAGAAAAATCTAGGTTAGAGTTTAAGAGACAAGTAAGACATACTTTTATAAGGGAAAGGAAAATATCAACCCACAGACCCAATGAACACAGCAAATCACAATCAGAATAGATCCAAAGATAACCTCTCTTAAGCACATTATAGTATAAATGCTAAAAACCAAAAACAAGGGGAAAATAATCTAAAATTCATTAGTGAAAACACCACACATTGCTCTCAGTGAAGCAAAAGTCAGATTGGCAGCTGACATCTCAACAGAAATGAGGAAAGACAGGAGGAAATGTAATAACACTTTTAAATTGCTGAAAGAATATAACTATCAACCTAGAATTGTATACCTAGAGAATATACCAAAAAGGAAGGTGAAATAAAGATGTTTTCAGATAAACCAAGACTGAGGGAACGTGTTGCCAGTAGCTCTGAAGTAAAAGAAAATAATTTCAAATAGTAACATGGATGTATAGTAGGTAATGAAAAACAATATAAAAGGTAAATCTATGTATACACATATTGTCTTTATAATGCAGCAATTATAATGTCTCATGACATTATAATTATGTATATAAAGTTATACATAAATTATATAAAGTTAAAATGATGCAAAAGGTGGTAATATATCAAATTTAAAGGTTTTAATATTTGAGCAGACTAAATTAATTGTATCAGACATTAATAAATTAAGAATGCATATGCTAATCTGTAAGGTAACCACTACAAGGATAATAAAAGAAAGTGTAACAACTAATAAAAGGAAAAAAAAAGAATCATAGAACAGTTTGCTTAGTCTAAAAGATGGCAAGAAAGCAAAATCAAAGAAATATAAAACAGATAAGTCTATACAAAATGAATAACAATATGGTGTATATTAACACAACCTTATCAACAATTTTAGTAATTACATAACATGTAAACATGTAAATGGAATATGTGTGTGTATATTTAGATATAATTATGAACTTCAGTTGGATGGATAGATAAATATAACTTCAAACATCTCTACCTTTTTGTAACAATATAAAACAGCTCATTTTTTGAATTCCCATTACAAATACAGCTTAAATTTAATTTACTCCATTTTTGGTTCACCCTCAGTCCATCTTTTGTGGTTTAGGACAGTAATTTTATTTTATTTTATTTTGATCTGCCTTATGAGGCCTTATGAGGCCTTATGTTGTCTCAAAGGATTTTCTCACATATTAATGGTTAGGGATTGATTGGTGAGCATTTGATATTCATCCACTCCATTCCTTAGGTGATCATATTTTTTAGCTTTTATCTATAAAGATTTATAAATAATGAATTCCTGTTTTCAGTTTAATCTTGTAGAAGGACTTTTGACTATTTCTTTAGCCGTCCTCTGCATTTCTCTCCCACTTAGGCAAAAAAGAAAATACTGTCTTATAACTTACAAACAGAACATCATACGGAAGTCTGGGCACACATACACCATGTTTGCAGATAAAGATAATGTGATGATCCTTTTTTATCCACAGTGGCACACAGGATACTTAGTTCACTTTCATTGGTTCTAGCTAAGCTCAGAGGCTATAGTTTCATAAGTATAATTTAAATCCCTAAATAAATATAATGACTGACATTTCATACACTGAATTTTAGTTGCCATTCTTCTGTCTATGTTATGAGATAGTGAACTATTTTGAGCTTTTAACTCAAACATCTTGGAATTTCACTATCTCATACTAAGGGACCCAGGCATCTATTGGGAACATAGTCATTAGACTGTGATACAATGAGAAGAAAATGTTATACGTGTCAAACCACTGAAATTTTAAGGTTGGTACATTATGTTGATGAATATATTGATTCAAAAGAAATGATTTCACTTTATCCATGCCATCTCAATGAAACTTAATCTCATCCTTACTGTGTTTTTGATGATACTATATAAATAACATTTAAGAATGGAAGCCTACTAGATTTTATTAAATGGAAATGAATATGAAGAAAATGTTATATGTTTACATATTAATGAAATCATTCATTTCATGTATATGTTGCTTTACTCCAGCAATAACTCATGGTGACAAATAAATAATTACTTCTACTTGTTTACTGTTATCATAATACAAGCAGAAACTCTAGATTGGATTGAGAGAAGTAAAAGCAAAGGAGATCAGAATTCTCTGCCTGTGTGTGGCCCAGGACTGTACAAAGTCCTATATTCTCTTAAGTGCAGCATATCATGGGGCTTATTAAAAATGGGTAACTAATATGTTTAGTCAGATGACCTTGAAAATGAAATCCTATTTATCCCAACAATGATTAGAAAGTAGTGGAACAATTTCTCATGTGCCCAAAGTTAGAACAAGTGTTGTGAAGCCCCATAAATAGCCTTGTTGAGTTTCCAGTAGCCAAAGAAAAATGTATGAGCCTCTTAAAAGCAGACTGGCCTGGAGAGACATTGAGGTCCAGCAGAGAAGGATGAAGTAGTAACATTTACTGTCCAAAGGAGGGAGACCTGGTAGGGATAAAGACCAAGTACCAGGAAAGAGAGATGTGGACCATCAAAGTCAGATCCCAGCCACAACCCTGCACACTGCAATGCAGATAGAACCCAAGGATGGTGGAGAGAATGCTGATTTAATTGATATGTATAATAAATCTTGCCATATCTTGAAATGGGAACTCTCTATAAAAATTAAGTTAGTTAAAAATAAAAGCAATTGTACTAACTTAACTGAAGTGAGTGAATATGTACCTTGAGATTTTCTCACACCCATAGTCAAATAATTAGGGGAAAAGTGAGATTGTTAATATATTCATGATTAGTTAATAAGTGACAGATACCATCAGGCTTTTGTTATGGAAGAAAAATCACTGACACTCAATCTTTTAATCATTATGAAGTTTAAAATATGTTAAGATATAAATACAAAACGTTCATTTATATGAAGCATAATTCTATATGAGAGATAGATTATAAAAATATGGAAATTATTGGATACAGTAAGAGATTTTCTTTTAGAGGTGTTTAAATATCTCTTGCATATATAGTGTGATATAAATTTTATATATGTCATTTTATTGATAACTTTTACAGTATGAAATATTATGACAGAAAAATAACTGAAGATTGTATATCAAAGAATTGTCATCATAAAATTAAATAGAAAACATTAAATTTATAAATTCAGTATTTTAATATTCCATTGAGACAAATATGATTAGAGTTCTTTTGGCATGTAATACACAGAAACATATAATATAAAGATTATAATTAAAATATTACTGTAAGGATACAAATTTTAACTGTGGCATACTTTACAGATTTATTTGTTAGATGTTTTCCATAGCTCTATGACACAAATACATTTTAATGATCAGTTTTATTACAAAGGTAATTATGTTCATTATAGAAAATTTGGAAATGCAAAAAAGCAAAGCAAACAAAATGAAAATAAACACGAATTTCTATCACTATCTGCATTTTGTGTACATTTTTGGGGGGAGACCCTTTAGAAAAAAATTCTACCTAAAGCCCATCATTCTTTAACCCACAAATGTAACAGCTTATACTTCTCATGAGTTGACATGAATAATCTGGGACTTCTTGTCCATTGACAGTCTCAAGCCCTGCATCTCAATGGTCAATGCTGTAAATTCTGTGGTCAGACTGACCAGCTGCCATTATGGTTCCAAAGCTTGTTCTACGACCTTAGGCATAGAGTTTAATCTATGTGCATTTTACTTTTTTCCTATTGAAAACAGAGGTAATAACATACCTAACTCATAATTAACTTTTTGTAACAATGCCAAGAACACACTAGAGTGCATAAAACAGGGATAATTATCTAACTTATAGGGTGAGTGAAGGTTAGTCAGAAACTAGAGGTTGGTCTATATGAATGCCTAATACATTCATAGTACTATGCTCCATAAACATTCTTAAAAGCTTATACAGTTTTTGTTACAGTTACTATGAATATTAACATTATTAAAGTTGTACAACGATCAGTATACACCTACCAAAATAGGTTGCTTATCTTCAGAAACAGTGAATGTTAGACATCTGTATACCATGTGCTTTAACCACATTTCTTTAGAAGTCGTTCTTACTCTCCTTCATATTTCAATAATAAGGAGAATCCAGCCTTTAATGTCCAAAATCAAAAATATTAAAATTGTTTTTGGAGGTTACCATGGATCCATACTTTCTTTTTTTTTTTTTTAACATCTTTATTGGGGTAAAATTGCTTTACAATGGTGTGTTAGTTTCTGCATTATAACAAAGTTAATCAGTTATACATATACATATGTTCCCATATCTCTTCCCTCTTGCATTTCCCTCCCTCCCACCAAAGCACCGAGCTGATCTCCCTGTGCTATGCGGCTGCTTCCCACTAGCTATCTACCTTACGTTTGGTAGTGTATATATGTCCATGTCTCTCTCTCGCTTTGTCACAGCTCACCCTTCTTACTTTCTTATTTGAGAAAAGCAATATAGGGAGATAGATCATTGCCCATCTTCTCGCCACCTTTGGCTCTGAACATTGCTGCCTTAGCTCTGGGCAGCAAGCATGACACCTTTGTCATCTGCTTTTAGTCACCAAAGGAGAAATGGCCAGTCTGAGGCTCACAACCATTCAGCAGATTAAAGGGCCCACAGACATCTGAAAGCAAGGCCATGATTTCTAGATATTGCTAGGCCCTGCACTAAATAAGGAAGAAACCATTTATGAAACCTACGGGCTGGTTTCTATCTCATAGCATCCTTTTATTTCTGTTTTAATATAGTCTAAAATTACAGGTTTAACAAACTATAAAACAGTATATACCATGTATATAATATGTTTTCTTATATACGATATGTACTTAATATATATCCAGATATATTGATTTTAATTGACTAATTATATTTTGAAGATATATGTGTATACATATATATATATTCCAATGCACAGCATAAAAAAATTGAGTTTGATGAAAAGTGACTTTCAGTTGATTATTTGAAACAAACTTCAGAATTAACCTATTCAAGGATGTTCATACAAATCTTGCAAATATAATATGTACCCTACTGATACAGGTAGAAAGTAAGGGCAAATTCACAAAAATATAGCTTTTAGACCTTCTAACTTCATGTCTTTGCTTGGGTTTCTGCAAAAAGCAGAAACCAAGTCAAGGGATGACATGCGTGTAGTTTATTTGGTGAAGTGATTCTAGTACAGATGAGCATTATTCCCATACTGGTCAAGTTAATCCCTTTCCAAGTTACAGATGTGTAAATGTTGGCAGTTTCCAAAAGATGCCTGTCCCAGACTGAAGCCTCAGAAACAAGCTGGACAGAAAAAGAAGATTCAGCTGAGGCAAGATGGGGTCACAGCCGAATGAAGCTGGTTACAACAAAAATGGTCCGAGTGAAAGAAAAGCACAATGGGATCTTGGAGCATGGGGGTCAGTCACAGGACAAGTGCTGTGGAGTCTTGGGAAGCCTCAGAAGTGTGTGATTCATCCATAAATAGGTAAAACACTACTTAGTAACTCTTATAAGACAAGGGTTGATTTTTAAGACATTCTTTAACCTAAATGATCTTTTAGTTTTGAAAATAGACACTGAGAATAAGATTAAGTTTCCTTTCTAATATTGTCCAGTTGTTAGAATCCTAAGTGTACATTTACAATGTTTGCCCTATTTGTTATTTTTCTTCCTAAGAATTCAACTACAGTGTTTGCTTCTTTTAATTTCTCTTTCTCAAATAACAAAGCATAGCTGAGTATGAAAAAAATAAAGACATTCTTATGATGTTGTGTGTTTGAGAAAAGAATACAAGATACACATCTAAAAGATGCTACCAAGTAGCCAAGTATCCCTCTGTGAGTTACTTAACCTCAGTCTACTTTTCTATAAGCATAGGTTATTCGGTTCAAATAACATATACTGTCTAAGTTAAGAGAGAAGACCTGCTTTTGGACTTGTTTAAAAGCTGATTAATATCATTGTCTCCTATTAATTGTGTGATCCTGGTTATATCACTTAGATTCTCTGTGCCTCAGTTTCGTCATTTAAAAATAGGGGAAAATGGGCTTCCTTGGTGGCGCAGTGGTCGAGAGTCCGCCTGTCGATGCAGGGGACACGGATTTGTGCCCCGGTCCGGGAAGATCCCACATGCCGCGGAGCGGCTGGGTCCGTGAGCCATGGCCACTGAGCCTGCGCGTCCGGAGCCTGTGCTCCGCAACGGGAGAGGCCACAACAGTGAGAGGCCCGCATAACGCAAAAACAAAATCAAAAACAAAAACAAAAAATAAAAATAGGGAAAATAACAGTACCTATCGAGTGCATGTAATGTGCTTAGAGTACTCATTAAAATGTGAGTGCTGAGAAAGTGTTTACCTAGAAAGATGAATTGATTTGCCCAAGGTCACGTAGCTTCTGATTAAATCCCAGAACTAGAGCCCAGACTGTTGACTTCCATCCCATTTCATTCCATGCCATTCCCATAGTGTCTTACCTGATTGTCTTTATGGTAATTTTTGTCTCTAAAATTTATTAATACTGTTTTTAAAATTAATATTTATGTAATAAGCTCATCAGTAATCACTAATCAAAAAGTTTAGCTAATGATTATAGGTAGATTTTTTTCATTGCTTTTGAGGTGATTTAAAAATATCTGGGTAAATGTCCTTTTTTTTAAACATTTATTTGTAAAGTATCTGGGACTGCTTGCTCTTAAGGATTTATTCTGGTTCTTTTAGAAGAATTGCTACATTTTAGAATCTCAAGCCTTATCCAGTTTGGGTAATGTAGAAGACCGACAAATTGATTCTCCAAATAGATTCTCTAATACCTTTCAGTGATACTCAGCATAAAATGGGCTTATGATGCAGAGTAAGACCAGAAATCAGCAATCTTAAGCCAAACACCGAGTAGAAGAGAAATTCCCTGGGGATATCACTATGGAAACCAAAGAAGCTCAAGTTAGCAATATCAGAGGAAGGGAAAGTACAGCACAGGAACAGAGCCGCAAACAAATTAAACCACAAACGCTGTGGTTGCAGCTGGAGCAGCATTTATAATCCCTTACAGTGCATGCCTTTATTTCAGATTTCTTCTCCCAAGATGGTGCTAGACTCTGTAAACACCCCTGGCCAGCAAAGACTAGGCATTCCAATTCAGAATCACTACTTCATAACAAAACTTATTTCAAGCTACATTAGGCATCCCCAGCTGGGCTAAACACAACTGTAATATAATACTTGTTCCTAAAAAATAAAAGAGGACCTTTCATTCAGTAGCCAGTGAGCTGAGACTGCTGTATCTTAAAATCTCCAGTGAACTTCAGAGTTATAAATTAGGTCCTGGTCTTCAGAGTTATAAATTAGACCCTGGTTTTCCCTCTGCCTTAAGAGAATTCAGAAGAAAAGATCCAAATGATTTGAAGTGGTTTTACAGAATATCCACACCTTGAGAAATGTTTTGGGAAAGAGTTGATATCCAGACATACCCATACCATAAAGGGATAAATAAAGATTCTGATTGCTGGCCTTGAATGTATGCAAGGTCATGTTGATTTCATCTGTACATCATTCACAGCATTTTTAGCAAGATTGTACATTCTATAGCCTAAAATCATGTATATTGTGTGACTCTGTTAGTTCCAAGCAGTGAGGTATGTTGATATATTCTGAACAGAGAGGATCAAATACTAAAGTAAGCACAAACTTCAGAATATGCTAACACACTCATATTTATTATTGGTGATCTAAGAATCACCTAAGGAGTAATTTTTGTCTCCCTACCTATATCTACCTCTAAAATTTCCTTATTTCCTCCTATTAGATTAACTGATTTTTTAGTTTGCATTTATCACACCTATCTCTTATGCTTGGTCTTTTATAAAATTAATGCTTGTCTACATTTCCTTCTGATATTACAATATTAGACAAGCTGGGACTCTCAAAATTAAGCTGTTGTTTTGAATTTCAGAAATGTGGAGATAGAACATCAAGTTCTGCTTGCTAAACATGTCATAAAAAACACTGCTTGGGGCTTCCCTGGTGGCGCAGTGGTTGAGAATCCACCTGCAGGGCTTCCCTGGTGGCGCAGTGGTTGAGAGTCCGCCTGCCGATGCAGGGGACACGAGTTCGTGCCCCGGTCCGGGAAGATCCCACATGCCGCGGAGCGGCTGGGTCCGTGAGCCTTGGCCGCTGAGCCTGCGCGTCCGGAGCCTGTGCTCCGCAACGGGAGAGGCCACAACAGTGAGAGGCCCGCAAAAAATACCAAAACAAAACACTGGCTTCCAGAAAAACATAGACAGCAAAGGTTTTTGCTCCTCCTTCCACAGAGAAAAGGGCATGTCCTGTGATGTATATAAATCTACACAGGTCTTCACTCTCCAAGTTACCCCGGGATCTCTGAGGACCACTGATGACTCAAGTCATAATAGTCCAAACTGTAACATGCTCCTCGGTAAACCCCTGAACTTGGAGCAAGAAAATTCGGATTTTCAGTATTATTTTGAAACCAATGCCTTATATGATTTGAGAAATGATAGTATTGCTGTTCGGGGAAATCCCTTTCTTTTTCTGTTGTGAACCATTAAAAGATAAACTCAGGAATATTAAAATTTTAAGTTTATTTGAACAAAAATCTATTGGAATCAGGCAGCACCAAACCAGAAGTGGTTGGGAGCACGCCACCCACGAGAGCCAGGGGACAGACTTATCAGAGAAAGTGAGAAGCAGAGAAAGGAAATTATTTGATTGGTTATAGCTTAAAACCTAGTTGGCTGCTTGTAACTGATTGTCCCTAGTGTTTTGATTTCATAATCTCGAGGCATTTCCAGGCTTAGCTTCTGGTTTGCTTACGTAGGCTACCACAGCATGAGAGCCGACTCAATCTAATAGCTTTCTTGTTTAACTAGTTTAACACGACATTATATATTTATTGGCATCGGAGAATGCATAAGACTGGATTTTAGAGATGATCTATTCTAGTCCTCTCATGATTTAGATATAAAATGAATCTAACATAAATATTCCAGGCTTTTGAGCCATTTTCAGAATCTGCTATGATGGTATTGGGTTTCTGTAGCTCCTCTGTTGCAAGCAGTACTGTTTGAGGATTTTCAGGGAATTAAAAGGGAAACAAATGGTAACTTGACAAAAACTGTAGATGCAACACTTGCTGAGATTCCTGTTTTGGTCTGTTTAAGAGCCTTTATCACACTGTGTATGTGATATAGTCAGATGTGTGACAGATTTCATTTATAGAGGAATCATTTATATATGAAAAATACATGCAAAACAGGGACTTTTGTACATAATGTTGAATTACAATGTACTCTGGGTGGTTGTACATAAGTATACAACATACTTATATAATGGCTAATGTTTTGTTTATTTTTATACTGTATTTTTTTTTACATCTTTATTGGAGTATAATTGCTTTACAATGTTGTGTTAGTTTCTGCTGTATAACAAAGTGAGTCAGCTATATGTATACATATATCCCCATATCCCCTCCTTCTTGAGCCTCCCTCCCACCCTCCCTATCCCACCTTTCCTATCCCACCCTTCTAGGTGGTCACAAAGCACCGAGCTGATCTCCCTGTGCTATGCAACTGCTTCCCACTAGCTATCTATACAATGTATTTTATAATGTATTTTTGCCTAACAGATTAACTATGCACTAGACAATAGTATAAATTTTGAGAAACATTATATGGGATCTAAAGTTAATCTTTAACCTTGTCAACAAATCTCTCACCTCAACTCCTGCACCCATCCAGAGATCCTTAACACAGTGAACTAGTTGTTCTGCTATAGATCACTCAATTAGAAAATAATTGGAGAAGGAAGTGAGAGCTTAGAAAATAATTCTATGTGTGGGGAGCTGAGAGTTACAAGGTAAAGGGAGCTGCTGCAATATTAAGGTAGATATTATTGTTTATATTTTTCACAGGAAGGAAAAGTTGTACAAGAATTTTTCGAACCACACAGCTAACAAAGAATGCTATGGCAGTTAATGCCCACATATTTTGATCCTAAGTACACAGCCCCTTTAATATTAAAAAAAAAATACTTCACCTAAGTAATCCGTTGCATAATTCTCCTCATACATTTTGAAACATTACAGATAACACTGAGATTCACTTTAAATCATAACTTCGATTCTAAACTTTCTACAAAAATATTTGTTTTTTGTCTATTCTTTCAGAATATTTTCTTCAACACACACACAAGTATGTCTGCACAGAAAATGTGATGGTCTTTTTTAAAAAATAAATCATAGCATACCATACAATTTTCCTAAACTACTTTTTAAAAGAAAATTTTTATTTTAGAATAATTTTAGATTTACAGGAAATTTGCAAAGATTTGCAAAGATGTATATACAAGGTTTCCATATATCCCTCAAGCAGTTTTCTTTTATTTGCATTTTATGTTACTGTGGCACATTTGTCATAGTTCATGAACCAATGCCGATATATTATTATTAAATAAAGTCCATACATTATTCATATTTTTTTAGTTTTAATCTGATGTCCTTTATTCTAGCATAGATCCATGCAAGAATACCATATTGTGTTTAGTTGTCATGTCTCCTTCAACTCCTCCTGGCTGTGACAATTTCTCAGACTGCTTTTGATAACCTTGACAGTTTTGATAACTTGTAACCCCATGAGAAAAAACTTCATCAACAAGAGAACAGTAAATATACACAGTTCTTTTTGCCTTTGGTCTCATTTTCAAGGTTACTTAAGTCAGCAACATTTCCCCCCATCCCCCTTAATGAGATTGTTTCATACATTCCTAACACAGATTGCTTTGTCACAGTCTACATTCTAGCCTGGGTTTCCCCAACGGCCTACATTTTTTCTTTAAATTTGCATACTTGAATGCATATGCTTTGTGTTGTCAAGTTCTGTCAAGTTTTGCTTTCAAGCTAGTTTCACCAGCGCCCCCACAAAAGCCCCCGTACTTCACATAGTAAAACCTCCACATCCCAAAACTTCTGATAACCATATATATGTTTACTGTCTCTATTGTTTACTTTTTCCAAATGTCATGTAAATGGAATGATAGTCTTTTCAGACTGGCTTCTTTCACTTAGCAATGTAGATTTAAAATTCATCCATTTTTTTTTTCATGGCTTGATGGCATGTTTCCTTTTAGCGATGAATAGTGTTCCATTGTATAAATGTACTGCTGTTTATTTATTCATTAACCTACTGAAGGACATCTATGTTGCTTCCAGGTTTTGGCAATTATGAATTCAACTGATATAACATTCATGTTCCAATGTTTCTGTGGACGTAAGTTTTCAGATTAGTTGGGTGATACCTAGGAGCATGATTGCTGGATTACTGTCAAGCCGTCTTTCAAAATGATTGCAATATTTTGCATTTCTACCACAGACAATCATGCCATGTGTAAACAAATATGGTTTTAGTTCTTCTGTCCTAATATGTATATCTTTCATTTGCTTTGCTTATCTTATTACATTAGCTAGGACCTTCAGTATGACATTGAATAGGAGTGGGGAGAGAGAATACCCTTGCCTTGTTCCCACTCTCAGAAGGTAAACGTCAGGTTTCCCACAATTAACTGTGATGTTAATTGGGTTGGGTTTTGTACATGTTCTTTATCAAGTTGAGGGACTGCTTCCCTATTCCTAGTTTGCTGAGAGTTTTTATCAAAAATGGATGATGGACTTTTTCAAGTCCTTTTCATGCGTTAATATAATCATATGATTTTTCTTTTTTTATCTTCTTGATGCAGTAGGTTACATTAATTTTTGAATGTGAAACCTGCCTGGCATAATTGGTTGTGGTGTATAATTATAATTATTTTTCTACATTATTGGATTTGATATGCTAATATTTGTTGAGAATTTTTAAACTATGTTTATTTGAGATGGTCTTTAGATTTCCTATTTTGAAATGTTTTTATCTAATTCTGAATTAGGGTAAAGCTGGCCTCATAAAAATGAGGTAAGAAGTGTTCCTGCTGTTTCTACCTTCTGGGAGGAATTTTGGAGAATTGGGATGATTACTAATTTAAGTATTTAGTGATATTTGCCAGTCAAACCATCTGTGCTTTGTGCTTTCTCTGTTGAAAGTTGATTAACTTTTATTCAATTACTATAATAGTTGTAAGGCTTTTCCGGTTATCTCTTGTCTCATGTGAGTTTTGATAGTTTGTGACCTTTAAGAATTGTTCCATTTCATCTAAGTTTCAAATGTGTAGGTATATATTTGTGGAAAATGTTCGTTTCTGATAATTTTCTGCCTCTCTCTCTGTTTCTCTCTTCTCCTTTTCACAATTAGTTATCTTGAGTACAGATATATCGATTTTACTGATCTTCTCCAAAAACCAGTTTTAGATTTTGTTGATTTTCTCTATGGTTGTCTTGTTTTCAATTTCATTGATTTCTGCTCTAACTTTAATGTATCCTGTTTCTTCTCACTTTCAGCTGAAATTGCCCATCTTTTTCCAGTTTCCTATGATGGAAACTTAGGTTATTGATTTAGGTATTTCTTTTTTATTTTCTTAACTATGCACTTAAAGATACAGATTTCTCTCTAAGCAGTGTTTTTGCTTCATTCTATAGACTTTGATCAAGTTGTGTGTGTATTCATTTTCATTTAGTTCAAAATATATATATTTTTATTTCTATTAAGACTTCTTTCTTGGGTTATTTAGAAATGTATTATTTAATTTCCATATATTTATGGATGATCTGGAAATCTTTCTCTTATTTATTTCTAATCTAATTCCACTGTGGTCAGAGAACACACTTCGTATGATTTCTATGTGTAATTGTTTCCTAGGGCTGCCATAAAAAAGTACCACAAACTGAGCGTCTTAAACTACAGACATTTTTCACTCAGTTTTGGAGGCTAGAAGTCCAAAAATTAAGCCATGTGCTCTCTGAAGACTCAAGGGGAGGATTCTGCCTTGCCTCTTCCAGCTTCTAGTAGCCCCAGGTGTCCCTTGGCTTGTGGCAACATAACTCCCATCTCTGCTTCCATATTCACATTGCTATTTACTCTCTAAATATCTCCACCTCTTCCATTCTTATAAGGACACCAGTCATATCAGATTAGGGCTCATCATCCTGTCCTCATTTTAACTTGATTGCATCTGCAAATAAGGTCAAATTCACAGGTTCCAGGAATTAGAGCTTCAACATGTTTTTTCAACCTTTAACATTATTCTTTAGAATTTTTTTTTTTAATGTTGAGCCTTCTTTTAATTAATTTATTTTTTTATTTTTGGCTGTGTTGGGTCTTCCTTTCTGTGCAAGGGCTTTCTCTAGTTGTGGCAAGCGGGGGCCACTCTTCATCGCCGTGCGCGGGCCTCTCACTGTCACGGCCTCTCTCGCTGTGGAGCACAGGCTCCAGATGCGCAGGCTCAGTAGTTGTGGCTCACGGGCCTAGTTGCTCCGCGGCATGTGGGATCTTCCCAGACCAGGGCTTGAACCCGTGTCCCCTGCATTAGCAGGCAGATTCTCAACCACTGCGCCACCAGGGAAGCCCCCTTTAGAATTTTTAAGGTGAGCTTTATAACCCATTAAGTGGCCTATTTTGATGAATGTTCCATATTGGTTTAAGAAGCATGTATATTTTGCTCTAGTTCAAGGGAGTATTGTATAAACGGCAACTAGATCAATTTAATTGATAGTGCTGGTCAGGTAACATATCTTTATGGATTTTCTGACTACATAATATATTAATTACTAACAGAGTGGGTTTTTTGTATGTCTAACTATAATGGTAGATTTGTCTATATTTTCTTCCAGGTCTGTTAGTTTTTGCCTCCTATATTTTGATGCTTTCTTGTTCGAGACACACACATTGAAGATTTCTGTGTTATCTTGGAGAATTGACTCCTTTATTATTATGCAATGTCCCCTCTTTATTATCCCCTGATAATCTTTTTTGTTCTGTAGTCTGTTTTGTCTGAAATTAATAAGGCTATTCAGAGTTTTGATTAGTTGTCACGTGGTATATCTTTCTCCATCTCTTTACTTTTAGCCTAGGTCAGTCTTTATATTTAAAAGGGGTTTCTTGTAGACAAAATATAGTTGGGTGATGTTTTCTAATCCACTCTGATGATTCCTGTCTTTTGATTGATGTATTTAGTCAGGGCACATTTAAAGTGATTGTTGATATAATTGGATTATTATCTATCATGTCTATACTGTTTTCTACTCATCGATTTTGGTTTTTATAACTTTATTACTTTCTTTGCCTTATCTGTTTTTAATTGAACATTTATATGATTTCATTTTATCTCCCTCTCCTTAAAATATAAGATATATTTCTTTTGAAAATAAGTTTAGTAGTAATCCTATAGTATATATTTTGTATTTTTAACCAGTTTTAGGGACACCTTTGCAGGTACTGCTTCCTGTGTAGTGAGGGAAACATAACATTGTATTCCAAATTCATTCCTCTTCTCCCTTATGACAACTACAGCATTCATTCCCTTCATCTACATGCTATAATCACCTAATACATTGTTTCTATTATTATATTAAACATAAAGTTAACTTTTTTTTTTTTTTTTGCGGTACGCGGGCCTCTCACTGCTGTGGTCTCTCCCGTTGCGGAGCACAGGCTCGGCGGCCATGGCTCACGGGCCCAGCCGCTCCGCGGCATGCGGGATCTTCCCAGACCGGGGCACGAACCCATGTCCCCTGCATCGGCAGGCGGACTCTCAACCCCTGCGCCACCAGGGAAGCCCTAAAGTTAACTTTTGATCAATTAAAAATAAGAAAAATAAAAGATTTCATTTTGTCCTCATTCATTCCTTCTCTGACTTCTTTTTCTAGATAGCCCTTTGTTACTGACCTTTAGTATTTTCATTCTGACAAAAAGAATAAAAATAAAAAACTTTTAGCATTTCTTATAAGGAGGTGTGGTTGACATATTCCCTTGGGTTTTATTTGTCTGAGAAAATCTTTATTTCTCCTTCACCTTTAAAGGATAATTTCATAGACACAGAACTCTAGGCTGGTCAGATGGTTTTTATTTCAACACTGAAATTATTTCATCCCCCTCTCTTCATACTTGCATGGTTTTTGAAGAGGAGTCAATGATAATTCTTATATTTGTTCCACTCTAAGTAAGTAGGTTCTTTTCCACAGGTTTTTTCAAGATATTCTCTTTGTCTTTGGTTTCCCGCAGTTTGAATATGATATGCTTAAGTGTGTGTGAGCTCAGGGCCAGACAAGCCTTGGTGTGTATCCCACTTGGTTTTGTAACTTCTTGACTCTGTGGTTTCTTTTCTGTCCTTAAGTTTGGAAAGTTTAAGACCTTATTATTAATACTTCAGATATTTCTTCTGACCTTTTCTCTTTGTTCTCCTTCTGGTAATTAAAATGTACCTGTGTTACACCTTTGAAATTGGCACCATTCTTGAATGTTTTCATTCTTTTTTGTTTTGGTAATTCAGTTCAGAAAGTTTCTGTTTACCTATATTCAAGCTCACTGATTTTCTCCTTGGCTGCAACAGTATACTGATGACCCTATCAAAGTAATTTTTCACTTCTGTTACAGTGCTTTTGATCTCTAGCATTTTCCCTTGATTTTTTCTTAGAGTTTGTATCTCTCTGCTTTCCTTTACCACTTCCTCTTCATGCTGTCTACTTTTTCCATTATAGCATTTGGTAAACTATCCATAGTTATTTTTAAATTCCTACCTGAAAAATCCACATCTCTGTCACATCTGACTGTGGTTCTGATTTCTTCTTTTTTTCTCTTCAAATTGTGTTTTTTCTTGTCTTTTGTAGGCCTTGTATTTTTTTGTTGAAAGTCTGGTATACATCTGTAATAAGAACTTAGGTAAACAAGCCTGTGAGAAGTTATAGTAACCTGTCTAGAAGTTGGATTGTTTTCAATGTTTGCCATACCTATGAACGAAAGTGGTTTCAAATTATTCTAGTGTCCTCCTTTTTGTCTTTCCTCTTGTCTCTGGATTTTCTTAGTACTCCTACTGAGAATAAGTCTTTTTCTTGAAGCTTTTATTGCTGTAATTCATTGCTTTACTGGAACTCTTTTGTGGTGATGAGGTGGAAGAGAAGGGAACCTTCAATACAATCTTCTGATGAAATCTCAGTCAGTGGTCCTATGTGTTAGATATGTAACATTCACAAGTGTTTTTCCTTTGGCATATTTTCCCCCTGTCCCCCACCTCCACACATACGTTCCCTCTCTGTACTCTACTCTTTTCTGGGATTACAGCATTATCAATAAGTTCTCTTGAAGCCCTTGACCCCTTTTGAATATTCTTCCTTACCTTGGTGAGTCTGGAAAACTAGTAAGGGCAGGAGTGGAAGGAATATCATTTTCCTAGCTGGGAGAAGGCTATGATGAGGTCTTATCACCTGGAGCATAAACTTTCCTTACAGAGAAGATGCTGAGCTTATTTCAGAATTATTAATTCTCCCTACCCCGGTCAGATCTACGTGGGAATCTTTCTTGGATCTCCACTGTAAGAACCTGGGGCGGGGGTGGGGGTTATTCCTAGAGATAAAGCTCCTGGAAGTCTTGTGTCCCTGCTAATACCGTAATCCTCAGGGGTTTCTCAGTCTCATGCTATTTCATACTAAGCCTCCAGAAATTTATCAAAATTGACATTAAGCGAGAAAATATGGTCACCAAAAAACTGACAGTAAGTGTTCCTTTCACTTTACGCTATGTAAGAAGATCTTGGTTGTGTCTTTCTGGATGAAACTGTCTCCAGATTTCAGGGTGATAGTTTGCCCTGCAACCTCTAATTTCTAATGGGTCCATACAAATTTGTTGTTTTTAGTGTGACCAGCTGTTTCTTGTTGCAAGAACAGGAATAATGATTTCCAAGCTTTTTCTTGCTTTTTGGAGCTGAAATTAGAGTCCCAACTTTATTTTTAAACACAGCAATATACCTTGGAAATGTTTCTATGTTGAGTGAAGTGAACTATTACAGATTATAGATGTAAAAAAGTGTGAGCTTACAATTTTGTTAAATGGATATTTAGGTGTTTCTAGTTGTTGTTATTTATGTATTCTCTTGCAAAATAAAATTTTGCAAAAAAGATAAACTACAGAGTACACGTTTTTAAATTGCTTAAGATATTTCTTAAAATAAATTTTCCTTCATAATTCTCTATTTTTTCCATTTATTAGTCTCCAATTATACTTAGGTTAGGCTATTATGTCCCAAGACCACTAACACTCTAATTTTTTTCAATCCTTTTCCTCTGTTTTTAGGTTGAATAATTTCTTCTTACTTGTTTCTGTTTCATTGTTCTGTTCTTATCTACTCTCCAACTTGATCTCAATCCTATTTTAGGAATTTTTCATTTTACCTACTCTACTCTTCGATTCCCTCATTTCCATTTGATGCATTTTTATAATTTTTATAGTCATTATGCCCTATTTCTTTATGTTCTTGAACATAATGATAATAGCTGACTAAGTCCTTGTCTGCTAATTGCAACCTCAGTGGCATCTTACATTGAATTTCCATGGAATCCTCCCCCCCTTTGATTTTTAAGTGCAAGTCTAATGTTTTGTTTTGTTTCGTTATTAAATGCTGTATATTGTGGAAAACATGTTATAAAGAGCCTGAATTATGTTATTTTCCTTTAAGGAGGAAAAGAACATGATTCAGGCTTTATGCTTTCCTCTGGCAGGTGTATAAATTACTGGATGCAAATTTTCTTGATCTTGTCAAACCTAGCTTCTCAGTGTATGAGGTAAAATTTATTCTGATATTGCCCTTAATCTAGGGCATAATCTTTACTTTGAAATTATGTTATTTCTCGATTGTCAGTTTAGTATCCATGGATCACAGTGAGATCTTTACATCCTTCCTAGGATAGCTCCCTAAACTTCCCAAGCTTTAGTGAACTCTGATACTTCTCTTGAGCTCTTAACCTCACAAACCTGCTCTCTACTTGGCCTTTCATGAAGTCTTGCTCATGTGCAGCTCTCTCCTCAAACTCTACCTCTTTATGTTGTTATTTAGAAAGTGCCACCAAGCAGAAATCCAGAGTAAGTGTGGATTTCCTTTTGCTCAAGTGTCACATTTCAGTGTTAACTATGGTCCTATCCCTGAAAGCAATGGCACCATATCTGTTGGTAGTTTTATAGTTGGTTAGAGTGGAATAATACATACAAAACCTTTTACTACATCACTACAGGAAGCAAAAGTTCCATGAAAACTGCTTGCCTTGTAACTTTTGCCATAAAACAAACTTTATTCTTATGTAGCCCATTTTAATTCTTTTTTATTTAAGGCTTTCCATTTTGCATTATTTACAAAACATATCTTTCTGACCCCAAAGTGGGGATACAGTAAGCATAAAAATATGTATTCTTATGTAGCTCATTTTAATTCTTTTCATTTAAGGCTTTCCATTTTGTGTTATTTATAATGGAGAACTTTCTGCACCAGGGTGGGGATACAGTAAGTACTTGTTCTAATTTTTAGTTCATACTAAGTTTTCCTTGGTATTTCTTTTTTGATTTTAGTTATTTAAATGTGATACAAGGTATAATGTAGGTAAAATATTCCTATTATTACAGGATGTTTGGATGTGAGAGAAACTTATCTAAAACTCAAAATTCCCCAATTACACTTTCAAAATATACAATATGACAACTGTGACAAATGTGCCCCCAAAGCAGTCTTTCTGGTGTTGTTTCACTCATTATGCCTCCTCCTGCAATACAATAGATTCCCCAAAAGAACCTTTACTCCCTTCTCATCTCTTTATATTCTCCCACCTTCATGCTGTGTAGAATATCGCTCACAACTCCTCCTATAATATTTCCATAGAATTATATTATTTCTTTTAAATATGTGCCTCAGAATTAGGCCTCTCTCCAGTCTGCACATCCCAAACATTTCTTTTTTTTTTTTTTTTT